>NC_091836.1:7498863-7801893 GCF_037783145.1 Equus przewalskii
TGGAATGTATTTCTTTGTCTCCTCATTATGCCTCTTTCTCTGTACTTACATCATGTATTAGGTGAGTTGACTAAGTCTCCTGATCTTGGAGAAGTAGCCTTACGTAAGAGATTCCTTTTGAGGCCCAGCAGTGTGCTTCCCTCTCATCACCAGTCAAAATGATCTAGGAGTGACCCCTTTGTGGGTTACTTGTGTCCTTCTGCTGTGGCAGGGTTGCTCTTAATGCAGGTACCCAGGGAGTCTATTCTTTCGTTCCCAGGCCAGCTGATTGTAAATCTGGTTTGGTGAGCCTCAGCACCATTGGCCCCAAGGTCTAACACATGCTCCTGTTGTAGTTTTCCTGTTAATTAGCTAGGTACTCATTGTAGCTGGTTGCTAGGCTCAGGGGCTTACAGTTGCTATAGGCCTCAGGTCTACCAAGCTGTTGTCAGTTCTCTTAGAAGTGCAGCTGAGTGGGGCTGGCACTTGGCACTCAATTATTTCAGACTTTGGAAGGTGGGGCTGATCCTTTTTATGGCTATTTGTGAAGCACAGGTCTTCTGCCACTGATAAGCCTCACCTCCCACAGGACCACACACACTGTCAATACAGTCCTGGTCTGTGCACACTTCCTAACCCCCTGGAGCGTAGCCTGATGCCCCACTGCAGAGGCCCCCATCTCTCCACCAATGCTCCCCACAGTTCACCTGGTCCTCACACAGGCCCTGCCCCACAGAGGTGGACACGTTCACCTGCCTGTAGAGGATCAAGGCACCCAGTCAATGCAGGCCAACAAGTAGCCTGAGGGCTTACTGTTGGGTGGGGCCGGTCCCTAGGGCAGACTGCCTGCCCTGGCTGAACTAGATTAAATCTGCACTCTAGTGGGTGTGGCAGACCCCTGGGCTCATAGGCCAGGGGAAGAACTTCAATGGTGTCTGCCTGTCTCTGTCAGCACAACTGGACTAGGTGACAACAGTGGTCACCACCAATGTCTCAGTCTCCAGAGAGGTCTCTCCTCTCACTGAGATGCACCCAGAGCCTACCAGGTGAGTCTCCTTTCACCAAAGGACTGTCAGCCTTCCTTCTGGTGGTTTTAGGTTGCTGAGATGGATGAGTTTGTGCATGGACCATTTACGACTCTGGTCTTCTTGGCTTTCATCCAATAGTTTTCTGGGGGTATTCCCTGCTGCACTTAATAGCCAGCAAAGCCAGATAGTAAGACCTTTGTCTCAGTTGTGCTGAGTCTGAATGTAAGGATGCTTATAGCAGTATCGGGCCCCTGCTCAGGACCTCACTTCTCCAGAGAGGGCTGCGTACCTTAGGTTGACTCCCACCTGGCCGGCTGAGAAACTCCACTGCTCCTGAAGGTGGCTTTTTTTCTCTCCAGAAGGAATTTCTGCCTCTTCCGGCTTAGTCAGGACTATCCCTTGTTGTGGGGGTTCGTTTTAGCCAGTTTTCAGTTTTCTATCCAGGGTAATTTTTCCAAAAATAGTTGTAACCTGGTTGTGTTTGTGGAAGGAGACGACTTCAGAGTCTGTCTATGCCGCCATCTCGATGAGATCGAGGCTAGGTCATTAAAGATGTGGTTTCTATCTGATTCTCCCTTTCTCAGGATTCTTGCCCTTGGAACTCAGCCACCATGTCATGAGGAATACCAGGCCACTTGGAGAAGTCATGTGTAAATGTTCCAGCTGATAGCCAACATCAATAGCTAAAGTTCTAGCCAACATCCTGCATCAACTGCAAGACATGTGAGTAAATAAGCATTCAGATGATTCCAGCTCCCAGCCATTGAGTCACCCTTGGCCTTTAAATTATCCAGTTATAGTGGAGCAGAGAATAATTATGCCCTACGTGCCTTGTTGAAAATGTGTGAGCATAACAAATGTTGTGACATGCTACAAAATTTGGAGGTGATTTTGCTACATGGCTGTAGATAACCAGAAAAATAAATGTCTAAAATTGGACTTTATTGGACTGGCAGTCAATTAATTATTCCATAGTTCATAATGTGTTGTCTATTTTGGTGATTTAACAAATAGAGGCATAAAGCTATCAACTCTAACATTTTCAAACTCACAAGGCTGATTTTTTCATTATTTAATGAACAATTATAATATACCTGTAATATAGACTAATCAAGATGCATTCAGAACAATGGGACAGATGACCAGCTCCATATAAGATTATCAGGGAGCTTTGAGGTAATATTTTACTAAATTATTAAACATTTTGAAAAATAACACTCAGTGCTAACAAGAGCATGGTGAAATAAATACATTCATATATTACTGAGAGCACTGAAAACTGAAGCAATCCTCTTAGTAATATGGCAAGACATGGCAAAATCGATAAAGATATTCCTATGAATTTATGCAGTAATTCTATTAAGTATTTACCCTAAAATGAGAGAGAGAGAGAGAACCAATTATGATCTTAATTGCAGCATTATTTTTAGCAACAAACAATAGAAATGCCCAAGAATAGGGGAGAAATAAGGTACATCTACCAGATTATAGCTATTCAAGTAATAATTAGGAAAAGCTGTATAGAAACATGGAAATATGTTTATGGTATCAAGTGAAAGAATATAAATACCCTTTCATTACAATTACACAATATTTATAGTCATATGGATTAGAGCTAGACAAGAAAATATTAGAAGACAAAGTAAACAGAATAGAGAGTCATCCAAAAACAGATTTACGTATATATAGGGATTAATCATATGGTAGAAGTGATTTCAAATCAGTGGAGAAAGGATAGACTCTTCAAAAAATGGTGCTAATACAGTTGGCTGTCCATTGTGGGAAACATTAAAGAGAAAGATGCCAGATAGATAATAGCTAGATAGATAGATAGATAGATCTTTAATCAATCAATGAGAGTTCTTTTTATAAATGGTTTGAGATAGAAATCTAAGTATGTATTTCTCACAAAGAATAGTAAAGCAAAAGTACTAGAAGAAAATACAGGAGATTATTTTCATAATTTTGATAAAAACGACCTTCTTAAGCCAGACAGAAAACTAGAAACCAAAAAGAAAAACCTAACAGGTTTGACTGTATAAACTATGAAACTTCTTTCTAGTGAGTGATACTATAAACAAAAATAAAATAAAAGTGACTGACTGGAAGAATATATTTGTTACATATAAAATAAAAAGGAGAAAAATATCCACAATATAGAGAGTGTTTATAAGTCATAGGAAAGGCAGCAACTCAACAGGAAATTGGACAGAGGCCACAAAAAGATATTTCATGAAAAAGATGCAATTAGCCAATAATATAAACATTAAAATACATCACACCTCACTGGTAATAGGGGAGATGACAATGACAATAGCAATGACATATTTTTCACTCATAGGATAGGCAAAATGGACTTATTGATAATAACTAGTATTTGCAAAGTCCAAAGAAAGATAATCATATACTGCTGGAGAGTGTGTAATTTGGCACAGCTTTTATTTGGAGGGTTTTTTTGGTAGTATCTATTAAAATTAATAATGTGCTCTTTGATCCAGATGTTCTACTTATACGAGTGCAGCTTAGTAAAATATGCTTACTTGTACATGAACATACATATATGTCAAAGGGTGCTCATTATAGACACATACACACAAAATAAATAGCTTAACTTTCCATTATAAAGTCCTACACTACTACCAAGCTATTCAAGATCTCCAGGATATGTTAGCAAAAACAAACAGAAACTTGTCAAGTAAAATATATTTGATTGGTATGTATTTAGAAAAAATTGAATACATTTAAATTCATGAATATAAATGTGTATTAAAAGATCCAAAAGAGGAAGTATGAAACTAGCGGTCCTTATAATCTCTTGGAAAGGAAAATTACTTGGATTGAGGAAGGTGAGTGTGAAATGGAGTTTTAAGTTTCTACTTTATATATTTTGATATGTTATAAACTTTTAATATCAAGCATATATTTGTGTAAGTTGAAAAGCGATGAAAATCAAGAATCAAATGTATTATAAGGTATCTGTAAATGATCTTTAATAATAATCATTAAATAATGTAAAGCATTATTATAACATAAACAATTTTCAAAGCTCTTTTATATACACAATTATCTTATACTTTATCTTTACAACAATTCCACGAAGTAGGTAAGTTGGTAGATACTATTATCCTCATTATATAGTTGAGGAAACACTCTTAGAGAAGTTAAGCAATTTGACATACTTTGTATTATTGTAATTACTGAACATGCAGTCTCTTTTCTCATCATGAGATAGAAGCAAAGGTAATGAGTTTGTCATATGAGTGTAGTTTATGAACGTTCATACACAAAAGATGGACATGTGGCTTTAGTGCATTTTGCAGAGTTTGCAAAGTTATAATAATGCTATAGACTGATGATTTATTTTACTTTATTTTTTTATTTTTTTTGTGGAGGAAGATTAGCCCTGAGCTAACATCTGTGCCAGTCTTCCTTGGCTTTATATGTGGGTCACTGCCACAGCATAGTTGGTGAGTGCTGTAGGTCTGAACCCAGGATCTGAACTTGTGAACCTAGGCTACTGAAGTAGAGCACACTGAATGTAATTGCTATGCCATTGGGCTGGCCCCTACACTGATATATTTTTTTTTTACAGTATGTTATTTTTTGGTGAGGAAGATTGTCCCTGAGCTAACATCTGTTACCAATCTTCCTCTTTCTTTTTTTCCTCCCCAAAACACCAGTACATAGTTGTATATCCTAGTTGTAGGTCATTCTAGTTCTTCTGTGTGGGATTCCACCACAGCATGACCTGATGAGCAATGAGTAGGTCTGTGCCCAGGATCTGAACTGATGACCTCCAGGCCACCAAAGCAGAGCATGCAAACTTAACCACTCAGCCATTGGGCCAGCCCCTAAACTGGTAATTTTGAAGAAAACCAAGATAAGTAGAATTATCTTAGGATCATGATATAATCAAATAAAACATAAATGTACTTTATAAACAATAAAATGCTATGCAAATGGTAATTATTATGGTGGCCCCAGTCGAGTTGCAGATAACTTAAAAGAGCTAGAAACTTTGAGCAGAATCCTGGCTTTAATACTTCCTACACATGTGAATTTAGAGCAGTTATCTAAACTCTCTGAGCTCCTGTAAAATGTAGCTAATATTTCTTCTTCTCCTCTTGCATCTTTCTACATCGTGTGCCCATAACTACACACACATATAGGTTAGAATGTGAGAATTGAGATGATACATGTAAAAGCATCTAGTACAGTGCCTGACACGTTATACATGTTCTATAAATGGTAGTTCTCTATCTAATTCATTAAAAGAATGAAGAGACACACAGTATAGGTGAGACTAAAAAAGAACAGAGGGTTGAGCACTGTTGAAATTTTGGTGGTAATTGAGGACCCCAACAACTTTTTTCTGGTGACCTCGGGGACATGTTAAACAACAATCAACAGATTGAACTATTTGAAATACATTTACCAAAAATCTCTGTTTGAATCTATTAATCTCATATTTTCAGATAATGTGATCTCTATGATTGTGACTTAATCTAGCAACTGTCACTTTTACATTAAGTTAAATTGTCTCAGTTTGATCACAGTTACTAAACTACACATTTGTGGACATGTAGCCTTCCTTCTTTGATTCATTAAAGTTACTTTCACATTCATGACATTTTCATGACTGCTTGATATATTACTTCAGGCATCAGGAAGCAGATAAAAGATTTCTGGCATCTTGGGAAGGATGAATTTGTCCTGGAAGAGATTACATCTTGATATATTGTTATTGAGTCTCCTGGAAAGAGTTGTATGAACTGTCAAGGTTTGGTACCTGTTTTCAGTGTCTAATGTTGAGTATCTAATGTATATCACTTTTATGTGGTGTGAGTTGCTTATACTTTCAAGGTCATCTACTGCATTTCTGCTCCAACTCATGATAACTAATGGGGGTGTATGAGACAACCACCTCTCCTTGGCTTTAATGAAGTTTGTGTTTTCAGCTGAAAACTAATCAAAAACCTCCTTGTCTTCACATGGGGCTGCAATCACTTTGAAACATTCAGAATGGAAGATAAAATTGAGTCAAAATAACTTGAAATTTGTTTTTGTTTCTTTCTCTCTTGTCATAGCCAGATGATTTTGACATATCTTTGCTAACAAGTTTTCTATCCTAATATTAATATTTTCATACCTCCTTCAAATCTTTGCCCAAATGTCTCCTCTCAAGGTCTACCTTAAATGTCCTATTTAAAATTTCACATACAGCCCTGCATTCATGTCTCCCTTATCCTCTTCTAATTGTTTTCATACGACTTATCACCTTCTGCTTGTCATTCACTTTACTTGTTTATTCTGTCTATTGTTATTATTGGTTGCCTCCTTCTAGGAATTCTTACTGGTTTTGCCCATCGATGAGTCCCAAACATCTAGAAGTGCACTTGGTACAAAGTAGGCATTCAATAAGTATATATTTGAATGAATGAATGAATAAGTATGTCTTATAGGTGCCTCCAAGAAAATCCTTGATCTGATTTGATAGTGCTCATGAGAACACTACCTAATCACAAGGGAAATGGTATTCACTGTCAACAATGTTCTGAATGAGTGATAACTTCCTGAAGAATATGTTCCTTTGGCAAAAAATGTTTGCATTTTTTTCCCCTCCCAGGCAATCTGTCCATCACTGGGTTTCATTCTAAAATGCCTGTTCATTTCTTTGTAATGCTTTCACATTATTCATGACTTATAATACCGTTATAGTTCAAGATGTAACATCTGTGCAGTACAACAAAGATGAAAAACTAGGAACATTCTTTGTATTACCAAAATAGGGATCTTTGGATCTCTGTATAATAGAGATCTCTATACAATAGAGATCTTCAGATCTGTGTCTAAATTTCAAAGCTTGGATTCTGTCATCACAATGCTATATTGTTAAATGTTATTCATATACTCTGAAGCACTTAAAACAAATTAAATACTGATTTTTTTTAAATTGAAAAGTTAACTAATAGGAAATCTCAAAAAATAGTGATATGCTTATGCATAATTTAATGGCAGAGAAGAAACACCAGCAAACCCCCCACCTCCCACATTTGAGGGCTACAGTTTCAAAATATGGAGAATTCATATATGTGTTCCCAGGTCAGCAAGGTTTACATAAAGGAAACTTGCACGAGGAAATTGAAGGAAAGAAAGAGATGAGTGTAAATAACTTGGAAGGAGGTTAATTGGGAAGTGGTGCTTTCAGGAGGAGTTGTACAAGGCCAAATCTCATTAATTAAACCCTTGGAATACAATTTCAGGTTTAATAAATTCATCCCTTTCTGAAACCAGATTCATTAGGAATATTCAATCAGGTCTAAACTGATGTAATTGACTTCAAAAACAGAGAACCTAAACTAAAAGAAGAAACAAATCAGGGATTTTGACTTAATAATCCACGTTTACTCTAGAATAAAGAAATTCGCTGGATAGTTGCCCTCCTCATCTACATTTTGCTTTCATGAATATTGATCAAAGACCTACCTCTTCCACAATGGTTTTGAGATGGCTTATAACAAAAGATACATGAAATTAAAACAAGCAAAAAACCAGAAAGGACTGAGAAAAAGATTATACAAAAAGAACTTTAAAAGAACCTTAAAATATTCTCCCCAAAAGAACCTTAGATTTGGCACTAAGCTCCTGGCAAGCGTACCTGAAACTAAACACATAATCAGTAATATCATTCTCATTATCAGAAAGGAGGAATCCTATGAATTTTTCAGAAGAAACAAAAGCTTTTTATAGCAATAAATTATATAAGGAATATCTCACTGAAATTTTATATAAAGGATATAAAGTGATGTATAAAATAACATTCTGAACACCATTTTTGTAGTAAGTGCAGTAGCTTATTTTATATGACTGTTTCTTGTAATAATTTTTAAAATAAAAATGGGTGACATGATCAGAAATAAGTACAAGGTCCTTTGGGAGCAGTGACTCGGGTTATTAGCTCTATTTAGGGAACTAGGGGAGGCTTCCTGGAGGAGATCATACAATGAACTTGAGATGTATCAGCTAATTGAAGAAAGGCAAGCAGGGCATTGCAACAGAGCAAAGAGTATGACAATGCCTTGCTCTTATAGTACATACTCTGATGTTCAAATAGTTATGACATAGTTAATGAGTGTTTGATTTCTTGTTTATATAAGTGATTCAGCAAAAGATGCCAGCACTGCCATTCTAAAAACCTCAATTGAGTAATCCCATCTCAAACAGAATTTGGCTTGGTTCCCATCAGAAGAGATGGAAATTGGGGGAAAACCACTTGTAGGTCACATAATACAAAGTGCTCACAGCTGCCCCTCAAACGCTTGCAACATACCTACAATACAAAAAGGCTCTGAGATGGGTTTAGGAAAGCATGCAGTCCTCAAAAGAACGCAAATTGGGTCCTTCTTTAGGCATTAGAGCTTCAGGGGCACAGAATACGGGGATTATAAATGGGACTAGACTGGACACAATACTCTTTCTATCATCTATGTTGTGACTCTAGAGGAGAAACTGGACTTAGGAAAGTCTTCTAAGTTGGTCATCCCCATCTTGATAGCTAAGTGTAACTAAGATGATTTCTAGAATAAAGAATGAATGGTTTAGGTTGGCTCCATTCCAGGACTATGAAGAAGAGCAAAAGACATAGATAAAAACTGACATATTTTCCAGTCTGGTTCAATAGAGTAGATGACGAGATGGTGATTTGAGGCTGATGCTCCAGCTAAAAATAAAGAATATCTATTTTCCTAGATTGTTATCTGCATTTTGAATGTCTTGGTAAACTAGTATTAGTGGCTGCAGGAGGTAAGAAAGAAATTGAGGATCATGAATCTATCAGGACTAGTAATATACACTTAGATAACCTTTCAGCATTGCCTTGAACCAAGATGAATCAAACATCTTCGGAAGCAGATTGATAAAAGGATTTTTAAAGTCTAATTTTGATATACTGTGCGTTCCTAATTTAAAGATATTTACTGGTTTTAAAACCATCTAGTTACTTGCTGAAATTAATCCTGATGTACTAACCAGCTGCATGACCCTGAGAAAATTATTTAATCTCTCTTTGCTTTAATTTCTACTGCTGTACAAAAGGGATAATAATAACCATCTTGTAGAGCTTTTCTTTTTTTAAGATAAAATAAGTTAGAACATGTTACGTGCTTTCAGTGATGTCCAGCATATAGAAAAAATTTAATAAGTGTTAACTGTTGTTGAAGTTGTGGTTTTTATTATGTAGAAGGATCACCTGAAAATGGACCCTTTCACCTCCCTCCTTCACTAGAATAAATATCTATTGGGTGGGTGAATGAATGTTTAGTTATGTATCACCTTACCATAAAAAACAGCACTATTTTCACTGCTCAAATGGATTTTCTATGGGTAAATATTATTATCAAGTTGGCAGATTCAAGGAATCCAACGCTAAAGGGAATAGAGTGGAAATTGGCGTTTTTCTAAAGCAAGCTGGCCGGGCTAGGCAGAGCAGACTGCGAACAAAAACCACCTAGCTTGCATTGCTCAGGGTGGGGACTATCCTCACAGCTTCCTCCCTTATGTTATTTACTTGGCATTTAATAAGTTTTGAGAGCAGAAAGGAGTAAGAAATAAAATATAATTCACTCAATAAAAAGATGATTGCAGCTAAAATAATTTTTAAAATATTTATTAAGCAATACAAAAGAAAAATGTAAAAGTAGAGAATAAGAACAATACAACTAGATGATTAAATGGAATATAGAAAATAAAATGGAAAGAACAAAGAAGGATGAAAAAGTATTGATTAATACAGCAAAATAATTACAACCAGAGAACTAAAAGATGAAGTAGTTAAAATAATAAACCAGGCTGAAACGGTATGAATATACTACCAATGTATGATTTTAGGTAGAGTTGATAAAGAAATAAACACCATGTAAGTTATAAAAGGAATAATAAATCAGCACTAACAGTTAAAAAGACAATCAGAGGTTTCAAACAAAAGTAGATATAATGTCTAGAAAATCTCACCTCCTTTTGTCCTCCAAAATTGTCCTCCAAGATTCCTTAGGCTAATAGAACACAGACCAATATTCCGTTTCTCTGTTTTATGCCTTAAGCCTCAAAGGCAGCCTTTTACACTTCCACTATCAATCAATGCTCCCCCAAATTCTTTCTTCCAAAACAGCAAAGAGTCAGGTGATTTCCCTCACTCTGGCCCTTTCATTTGAAAGCTTTAGTTTCTTTTTAAAGATTGGCACCTGAGCTAACAACCGTTGCCAATCTTCTTTTTATTTTTCTGCTTTTTCTCCCCAAGTCCCCCTAGTACGTAGTTGTATATATTTTTCTTTCCAGTTGTGGGTCCTTCTAGTTGTGGCATGTGGGACGCTGCCTCAGCGTGGCCTAATGAGCGGTGCCATGTCTGCGCCCAGGATCCAAACCAGCAAACCTTGGGCCACCAGAGCGAAGCGTGGGAACTTAACCACTCTGCCATGGGGCCGGCCCCTGAAAACTTTAGTTTCCTGATATCATTATCATCTGAAAAGTATCCCTATATTGTGTGATGCAGTGCTCCTCAAACTTTTTTAGTCTTTGTACCACTTTAGTTGGGCAAAGCAAACAAACAAATATAATCTCTGGAAAGACTGATCTTTGTAGAAATGACTATTCTTTTAATGGTCAGCCAGAAGACGCTCATAGGTTAAATTACATAGGACAGCATTTGCCTAACAGTACCATAGGATATTAATTGGGGTTATGTGAAAAAGTTCAAATAAATTTAGGAAATTCCAGTTTTAAAAATAAGTTAAACAGTTTTATTTGCTAAAGAAAAATTTCAAAACATTGGTGTCTCTTATATATCTCTAAGAAAGCATTCTAGTACTTTCCAACCTAATTTGACAATGAAGACCCTTTGTTTGACTGTGTGTTGCAAAGCCCCCAATTAGTAGTTCATGAAATACACTTTGGGAAGCAGCTTCAAGAGAAAGAATTATATAGAGAGGTGGGAAATCTAGCTTTCTAACGAAGTCTCTACAATCTTTGAATCTGATTGTGTTATAAAGGGACTAGTAGGAAATATTCATAAAGTAGTCTCTGACTTTGTATTGCAATAGGAAGAGAATCATGATATCTCTGGAAAAATAATAGAGTTAAATAAACTTTCCTTTTTATTTTTATTTTTTTATTATTATTTTTTCTGAGGAAGATTAGCCCTGACCTAACATCTGCCAATCCTCCTCTTTTTCTGAGGAAGACTGGCCCTGAGCTAACATTCATGCCCATCTTCCTCTACTTTATATGTGGGACGTCTACCACAGCATGGTGTGCTAAGCAGTGCCATGTCTGTACCCGGGATCCGAACTGGCGAACCCCAGGCTGCCAAAGCTGAACATGGGCACTTTACTGCTTGCGCCACTGGGCCGGCCCTGAACTTTCTTTTTTAAAATTTGGACTTTCTGAATGGAGCACCACGTTTAAACTTTAAAACTTCAAATAGTTTGAATGTACTTCTCTAAGGTGAAATATGCCTTGACATGTTTTGAATTTTTAAAATAAAAGCAAATAAATACACATATGCAATGTTTTATTAGTTTAATAACATATCCAGGATCAGTTAAATTTGGAGATCCAAATTTTTACCCATTTTTTTGAGATTATCAGTTTTTCTCTGTGTCATAGAGAGAGCTCATGTAACTGCACAAGTGCAAATAACTTCTTCAAACAAGAAAAACTGCTATGAGATATGCCAACATTTCATGCTCCAACAGAGACATCTGTGCACACAATTGACATTCAGAACTCCCTGGTACACATTATTTTATAAGCCTTTGCATGTTTAGCTTTCAAACTCTGTTATTATTGTATTTAAAAGAAGTGAAAATTTTTTTCAAATGTTATCCACTACTTTTGAAATGCTAAAGTGAGAGCCTTTGAAATGAGTTTGGAAAAGAATCTTGAATAATCCACATCATCACAGATATGTAACACTGAAATGAATTCACTCAGTCACTGCCCTTTAACAGCTGTGTTTTTTCTTATAACCTTTAATTTTCATATTTGCAACTGTATTATAGTGTAGCTATAGAGGCTTCTCTATGAATATACTTTCTGGATTAGATAAGGGATGCAGAATATTTTTCCATAATAAAGTAGTCATCTGGATTGAATTGCCAAAATCTAATCCTCACAACACCACTCTTATTTGGTTTTGTGAAATGAACAAAGACATCTACTTTGACAAGCTCGGAGCAGGATTAAGACATCCTTCAAACCTACTGATCACTCCAAAGATTAACAAAAATTCCCTGCTAACTTTAACCAAAAGACCAGATGTAGAATAATCTTCTATTTTTTCAGTAAGTGTTGAAAGGCAGAATTATACAAATGGAGCCACACATTCTATATAAATGAGGTTTATATAGCTATCTCTCTATATATATGTATTTAACTTTTTCTTCAGTTCTTTGAAAAGTGACATGTTGGTTTCAAGTTAATATATGAATGAGTAATGAGTAAAAATGACTTTGAAGATGATTTATATTATATTCATTCATATTGGAGGTAATCTTTCTTAATATTTAAGTTTTATATTTTCTCAGGAATAAATGCTAAAGATCAAGCTTATTTTTCAAACATACATAACCATTGTGCTATTCTATCCATATGTCCTATGAATTCCCAAAGTCCCACACAAATTAAAATCTATAGTTCAGTCCCTTAATGTTTAATAGAGTAGATGTCCTCTTATATGATGTGAATAGAACTGGTAGTTCATCAGTTAATTTAAGAAAGAATATAAAATTGGATTAAATAGAGAATTATATATATGTATACATACACAACATACAAATATCATAAATGAAAGTTTTAAATTAATGCAATATTTAAACACATTAACTTATAGCTTATAAAGTGCCTTCATTCCTAAAGCTTGTGATATAAGGACGAAGGCCTTTCTTTTTGGTATGGTTTTGCTAATGGAAGGCCTCTGAAGTCTTTCTTGTATGAATCACATACATAATGCATCTTCTATGATTTCAAGTTCTGATTTCATTAAAATGGAGTGAAACCTTAAAACACTTGCAAAGCAATCTGAGTGCAAAATCCTCCTACTTGATGGATTGGTTGATTGATTGCAATTCCCCTTCTGTCTTTCGCATACCTAATTTGAGAGCATTTAATAATTGTTTATTATGAAATATATCAAATATACAAAGTGTAAATAAAATATGTATGTATAACTTAAGTAATAATAATATAACAAACACTGGTGTACGTACAACCAGGTTAAGAAATAGAACATTACCAGTACCTGAAAAGTTCTATCTGTTCCCCAGTGGCAACCATTAGGCTGGCTTTTTTTTTTTGCTGAGGAAGATTTTCTCTGAGCTAACAACTGTCGCCAGTCTTCCTCGTTTTGTATGTGAGCTGCCATCACAGCATGGCCAATGACAGATGAGTGGTATAGGTCTGTGCCCAGGAACTGAACCTGAGCCACTGAAGCCGAGCATGCCAAACCCAACCACTAGGCCACTGGGGCTGGCCCATAGGCTTTTATGATAATCATTTTCTTGCCTTTCTTTACAGTTTTACCATCTTGTATGTATCTTTAAATCATATTTTTAATTTTCCTTATGTTTTAAATAAATGGAATAGAGCTGTATTTTTCTGTGACTTGCTTCTTCCCCTCAACATTATGTTGATATGTTTAGCTTATTTCCTTCTTCTGCAGAATTCCATTCCATTCCATTTGATGACAATACCTCAATTTAGCTATTCTACTGTTAATGGACATTTGGGTTTTGTTTTAATTTAATTCTCCCAAAGTAGATCCGAAGACAAAGACTTGGGAATAAGTTGTGTATTTGGGAGATGATACTGGGAAGCACTGTGAAGGGGTGAGGACATAAAACCCAGAAAAAAGAAGAGCCGATAAAGTGTGTGCTAATAAGCACGTGATCACGATGGGCTTACTCCTGCTGGGAACTCTGAAAGATAGCGTGAAACACACATCAGATTTATCCACGAAGAGGGGAGGAAGCTAGGATATTTACTCACTAACTCCTATCCTAAATTGGTTGAAAGTCACCCCCGCGGCATTAACCCCCTGCCACTTATGGTTTGTCCCGTGTGCGTGGATTGAGCTTGCTGAGGACGCTCCTAGGTAGAGACATGCAGGAAGCAATCATCTTGCGCAGGGCTGTCCAGGGCAAGTTGAGGGAATACGGGAGGAACCCTTTTTGGATCTGCTACAACGCACCCCTTGTACTACTCAGATTCACTCAAGCCCTACACTATGTTCACTCTATCCTGTCACTGATTCCTCAAGGTTCAAGATGCAGTTCCCTGAAAAAGGAAAAAATGATAAAAGCCTTGACAGTAGGTGGATTAATTGGACAAAGTACAGTCCCTGTGGCTGTATTTGGTCCTAAGGCTGTCAGGGATGTTCATCCTCCCCTTGACCACGTATTGTAGATTTTTCTTGGATGCTTGCCTTCGTGGGTTGACCAGTCCTTCATCTTTGAGGGAACTGAATCCTTTGTTATCTTGTCTTTTTCAAGGCTAGATTGTTACAATTGCTTATGTGCTACTATCATGGGGCATGGAAGGACCAAGAGGTACCCTAGCAAATTCCTCTGCATTGGATAAAGTCGAACACATTATAATATAGAAACTTCCTGTCCAAGAACATGATATAATTTTCTATTTATTTGGTCTTTTAAAATGTTTTTTAATTGTCATTTGATAACTTATTCGTGTAGGACTTTATATATATATGTATATATAAGTATAATATATAAATATATAATATTTATAATATAATATATTTAAGATGTATAATATTATATTTATATATATATGTAGGAGAGAGAGATATATATAGCCTAGATTTCTTTATGCTTTTGGTGTTATTGTGAATGATATGTTTTCCAGGTTATACTTTTTAATAGGTGATAGAGTATAAAAATTCCTTTTATGTATCAATTTAGTATCAAGAAAACTTGGATTTTTGGGGCTTTTCTAAATGGATAATCATATCTATTTGTGAGTATCCAAATAAAGTTTGTTTTGTTTCTTCCTATGCAGTTTTTATGTATTTTATTTCTTGTTTTACTGCACTGAGTAGACTCAGTAGGAATGATGACAGTGAGCATCTTTGTCTTGTTCCTATCAATTTTTAAATATTAAACCAACTTTGTATTCCTAGGAGAGACCCAACTTGGTCATAATGTACTATGTTTCTTTTTTTATACTACTGGGATGTGTTGGCTAAAATTTGGTTTAGGGTTTTCAAAACTATGTTCATTAGTGTGGCTAATCTGTAATTTTCCTATCATGTGCCATCCATCCATGTCGTGTTTTGCTATTAAGGTTATGCCACTCATGAAAAGTGAGTTGGAGGGGCTGGCCCAGTGGTGTGGTGGTTAAGTTCGTGTGCTCTGCTTCAGCAGCCCTGGGTTCATGGGTTTGGATCCTGGCTGTGGACCTATGCCTCTCATGAAGCCAAGCTGTGGTGGTGTCCCACATCAAAATAGAGGAAGTCTGGCACAGATGTTAGCTCAGGGCCAATCTTCCTCACCAAAAAAAAAGTGAGTTGGAAATTGTTACTTTTTCAATTCTCTGGAAAAATTCACATACGATTAGATTTAACTATTATTTCACTATCTAGTAAAGTCTTTCTGCTAAGCTTCTTGTCCTGCTGTTTTTCTTGCAGTAAGATTTTCAACACATATTCCAATTGCTTTAATACTATTAAGGTATCCAGGTTCTCTATTTTTTCTTAAATCAGTTTTGGTGAGTTGTATTTTATGGTAATTCATCCACTACCTCTAAATTTTCAAATTTATTGCCATAAATTTATCCATAGTATCCTGTTATCTGTTTAATTCTTAAAGTTTTAATTGTTATGACTCTTTTTAATTCCTAATAATGTATTTTTCTTCCCTTATTTTCCTTTGATCAGTCTTTCCAGTATTTTGTTCATTTATTAATGTCCTTAGAGAATTAAGTTTTTGCTTTGTTAATCTTCTGAATTGTGTGTTTGGTTTTGCTCTATTTTTGTTATTTTTTTCTATTCTTATTTTTTTTGCTCTTTTTTTTTTTTTGAGGAAGATTAGCCCTGAGCTAACTACTGCCAGTCCTCCTCTTTTTACTGAGGAAGACTGGCCCTGACCTAACATCCATGCCCATCTTCCTCTACTTTATATGTGGGACGCCTACCACAGCATGGCTTGTCAAGTGTTGCCATGTCCGCACCCGGGATCCAAACTGGCGAACCCCAGGCTGCTGAAGCAGACTGTGCGCACTTAACTGCTGCACCACCAGGCCAGCCCCTCTATTCTTATTATTTTCCCCCATTTTCTTTAGATTCATCCTGCATTCTTTTTTTTAACTCCTCAAGTTGAGTTTTTAGGTCATTCTGAGGCTCTTTTTTCTACTGAAAAGAAATTAAGGGAATAAATTTCTCTCCAAGAACTTCTTAAACAGTATACATATTCTATTATTGTTTAATTACAAGTATTTTCTATATTTTATTACAGTTTTCTCATTGACTCATGAGTTGTTTAGATGAGTTTTTTTTTTAATTTCCAAGTGAATGGAGTTTTCCAAGTTATATATATATATATATATATATATTTTTTTTTTTTTTTTTGAGGAAGATTAGCCCTGAGCTAACTACTGCCAGTCCTCCTCTTTTTTGCTGAGGAAGCCTGGCCCTGAGCTGACATCCGTGCCCATCTTCCTCTACTTTATATGTGGGACGCCTACCACAGCATGGCATGCCAAGCGGTGCCATGTCCGCACCCGGGATCCGAACTGACGAACCCCAGGCCACCGAGAAGCAGAACATGCGCACTAAACCGCTGTGCCACTGGGCCGGACCCCCAAGTTATGTTTTTAAATTAATTTCTAAGTTAAGTGAATTGTGGATGGTGAATGTGGTCAGTATAATACTGATCTTTTGAAATTTAATGAGGCTATTTTTGACATATAATGTTAACAATTTTCAGGTATATTCTTTCACACTTAAAAAGAATGTTTATTCTCCATTCACTAGGGACAATATTCAATTCATGCTGATATTTCTAAGCCTTTATTTATTTATTTAAATATATTAAACTTAGATATTTAATTTGTCTATTTCCAATATCTGAAACTTTTGTAGGTCTTCTGCTGTCTGTTACTTATGCTGTTTCTCACTCATGAGGCTTTGTTTACTTACTACGTGTTTTGTGATATTTTTATAATGGATCTTATGCTGGGTTTTTGGGAAACTTTGTGGAGACTTTTTGAAGCCTCCTAAGAGACATTGCATTTTTTTTCTGTCTATTTTCTGAGGGTGCACTCAACTGGAGGACACTTCAAATAAAATTCTACACTCAGTTTTTTTTTTTGAATACATAAATTTTTATGAATACAAACCCAAACTCATGTGAATGCTGACTTTTGGTTGTATGTTTTCAGGGAAGAATTTTTCTCCTTGTAACACAGCAGGGTTTATTTGATTTTCACCCTTGGTCTGTTGTTATATTCCTTTGGAGTACCAGCTTTTTATAGAGGATGTTTTAGTTAGAATCCTTTCCTTGAACATGCCCCAGCCTGTATATTGTGTCCCCCACATCCTGCGAAGTTACCAAAATGCAAGTTCAAGGTCTCCAGAGTTCACCAGAAACTGTCAGGGCCAAAGCTGGCATTGACATTTGCTTATGTCCAGGGGTTCCTGGTTTTACTTCATTTCTGGGCATGGCACATTGGTTACTTTGGTGGTAACTCACTGATCTATTTTCTAAATGCCTTTTTATTTATTTATTATTGTTAAATAGCTTTACAGCCATGCACCACCTAATGACATTTAGGTCAATGATGGATTGCATATATGATGGTGGTCCCATAAGATTAGTACCATATAGCCTAGATGTTTAGTAAGCCATATCATCTAGGTTTGTGTAAGTACCGCAGGGGAGGAAGAAATTTTCCTCTACTCTTTTAGGTTCTTCTGGTTGATCTATGAATTAAATTAACATGAGACAGATTAATAGGAGAAAAGCAAACAAAAATTTAGTCATATGTGTACATGGGAGAAACCCAGAAAAACCAAGTAACTCACCAAAATGGCCAAAGCTCTCACCTTAAATACCCTCCTCAGCTAAAGAGAAAAGAAGATGTTGTGGGTGGGGAGAATCAGGGACTTCAAAGGGAAGGAAGGCAATTCACAGGTAGGCGAAAAGGAGCAAAGTTTGGAGAACAAGTGTTTGACCCCACAGAAACAGTAGAACACAGAGGGAGCCCAACAAACAAGCTTTTCTAGGTTCCTCCCTGTCTACCACCTAGTTCGTGTTATGCTAACATGATAGCCCACTTCCTGAGACAAGCTTATTTATCTGAATTATTTTCAGCAGTTAAGGGGGAGGTAACAAGAAAAACTTTCTGAGTCTTTTTTTCCTTAATAATCATCAGCCTAAAATAATCCTCATGTTAAAGAGACACATTTTAGAGTAGCAAGTTTTGTTCCCCTTCAGTACACTCTATGATGTTTGCACAATGACAAAATTGCCTAATGACACATTTCTCAGAATGTATCCTGACAGTTAAGCAACACATGACTGTATTGTGATATAAATCACACACCATAAAATATTTCCCTTTAATGTGTCCAATTCAGTGGTTTTTAGAATTTTCACAGTTGCACAAACATCGCCACTATTTAACTTTAGGACATTTTCTTCACCCCGAAAAGAAACCCATACCCATTATCAGTCATTCTCCTCCCACCCTCCAGCCCTAAACAATCACTAGTTTACTTTCTCTCTCTATGGATTTCCCTATTCTGGACATTTCCTATAAATGCAATTATATAATGTGGTCTTTGGTGGCTGGCTGCTTTCACTGAGCATGCTTTCAAGGTTCTTGGATGTTGTGGCATGTATCAATATTTCATTCCTTTTCATTGCCAAATAATAATCCCTTGTAAGAATAAACCATGTTTTGCTTATCCATTCATCAATTGATGGACAGTGGATTGTTTCCACTTTTGGCTAGTATGGATAATGCCGCTATGAAAATTCCTGTACGAGTTTTTGTGTGGATATATGTTTTCTTATAAACTCTATGTTTAACTTTTTGAGGAACTTCCAGACTGTTTTTCAAAGTGGCTGTACTAGTTTCCTTTTCCATCTGTGGTATATGAGGGGGCCAGTTTATCCATGTGCATGTCAACACTTGCTATTGTTTATCTTTTTGATCATAGACATCCTCGTGGGTGTGAAGTGATTTGCATTTCCCTAATGACTGATGATATTGAGCATCTTTTCATATGCTTGTTGACCATTTGTATATCTTCTTTGGTGAAAAGTCTATTCAGATACTTAACCCATTTTAAAATTGGTTTTTTTTTTCACCATTAAGTTGTAACAGTTCTTTCTATATTTTGGATAAAATTCCCTTATCAGATATATGATTTGCAAATATTTTATCCCACTTTAACTTGACTGGGCCACAGGATCCCCAGATTAAATATTATTTCTGAGTGTGTCTCTGAGGGTGTTTATGGATGAGATTAATGCTTGGATCAGTGGACTTAGTATGTGAGTGGGCATCATCCAATCTGATGAAAGCCTAAATAGGACAAAAGGCATAGGAAGGAGGAATTCATCCCTCCCACGTTTTTTTCTGCCTCACCACTTGAACTGGGACATCTCATTTCATCTTCCCCTGCCCTCAGACTGGAATTCACACCATTGGTTCTCCCAGTTCTCAGGCCTTCAGACTCAGACTGAATTGTACCACCAGCTCTCCTGGGTCTCTAGCTTGCAGATGGCATATCGTGGGAGTTCTTAGTTTCTTTAATTGCATAAGCCAGTTCCTCATAATAAATACCTCTCTCTCTCTCTCTCTATCTATCTATATATATATAGCCTGTTAATTATTTTTCTCTGGAGATCCCTAATGCAGCTATCTCTTCATTTTGTTGATAGTAGCTTTGAACTACAAAAGGTTTTTATTTCGATGAAGTCTGATTTATCTATTTTTGTTCTTGCTTATGTTTTTGGTGTCATATCTAAGAAACCATTGTGTAATCCAAAGTTATGAAGATTTATGTCTGTTTTTTTACTAAGAGCTTTATAGTTTTCATTCTTAATTTAGGTCTGTGAACCATTTTGAATTCATTTTTGTATATGGTGTGAGGTAGAGGTCCAAGAGCATTCTTTTGTATGTGGATATCCAGTTGTCTCAGCACTCTCTCTCTTTTTTTCTGCTAAGGAAGATTCACCCTGAGCCAACATCTGTTGCCAATCTTCCTCTATTTTGTATGTGAGCTGCCACTACAGCATGGCCACTGATTGAATGGTGTAGGTCCACACCTGGGAACCAAACCCAGGCTGCCAAAGCAGAGCCCACTGAACTTAACCGCTAGGCCACTGGGGCTGGACCCCAGCACTATTTTTGAAAAGGCTGTTTTGCCCCCTTGAATTGTCTCGGCACTCTGCTGAAAATTATTTGACTCTAAATGTGAGGGTTTATTTTTGGACTCTCAATTCTATTCCATAGATCTTTCTGTCTATGCTCGTGACATTGCCACATGGTTTTTATTTTTGTAGCTTTTTGGTAAGTTTTAAAATCTTCCTTTTTATTTAAATGTAGCATTTCAGTTATTTTAGTTAGGAAGGCCTTTCAGGGTATCTCATCTGCATACTGCCAGAAATCTAAATCACTGTTTATTTATTCATTATTTATAGCAGAATGCCTTTAATGAGAACTCCAAATAATTTAACTTAGCTTTCTTTTCACTTCTAATAATCTATTTCAGATATATAATAAGACATAAAAAACAATATAACTACCATGTAGTCTCCAACCATCTTAGAAAATAATGCAATTTAAGTCCCTTGTGTACACCTTCTCAATCACATTTCTCTATATTCCCTCAAAGACAATCAACATCTTGAATTTATGTTTATCATTCCCATGCATGTCTTTATACTTTTATTTACCATCATTTCCAAACACCTGCTATCTTGCCATCCTCTACTGTAGAGGCTGTAACCCTAAATGCTTGACATCTAGCCTCTCTTGAAGATCTGAGAGGCCATAGACACAGGCATTTAATGATGTTTAGGTATAAGTTCTGGCTAGTGTGACATTTCCCAAATGAAAAGGTAAAGATTTGCCATAGACAACATTTTTGCCCTTCATAACGTTTCCTTTCCATTTTTCCAACTTGGAACACAGACATGGGGCTGAGGTAACTATCTTTACACCATAAGGTGACAAGATGAAGTCTATGCTCCCTCATGGCAGAAATGAAAGATGGAAATAGCCTGATAGCATTGTTGGACTATAGCACTCGGTTAGGACTGCCCACCTCAGACCCTTGTTGCATGAGGCAAATATTGGATTTCATCAAATCTAAGATGCCATGATTGTAAGATACACTATTATTCTACATACCACTAAGAAAGAGAACAAATGCTGACAATTAAACAATAATATAATGTTTTCTCTTTACCTCAATTGTAAATGACAACCTAATTTTACAGATAAGAAAATTTGAAAAACGTGTTTCTTTTTTCTGTTCTTTTCTCTCTTTTTTTGGTGAGGAAGATTGGCCTTGAGCTAACTCCTGATGCCAATCTTCCTCTTTTTGCTTGAGGAAGAGTGGTCCTGAGCTAACATCTGTGCCCATCTTTCTCCATTTTGTATGTGGGTCACTCCCACAGCATGGCTTGATGAGTGGTGCAGGTCTACGCCCAGGATCTGAACTGGTGAACCTGGGCTGCTAAAGCAGAGCACATTGAGCTTAACCACTACACCACTGGGCTGGCCTCAAAAAACATGTGTTTCTAAGAGTCAGTAAAATGTATTTTTTTAATCTTCTTTTTTAAGTCGCCATTAGCTGAGGTTTCAAATTCTTGCAGCTGAAGTTTCCTAATTGATATTATACTATAATAAATAGACAAATTGAAATTGAAATTAATGTATCTGAAAGTAGCAAAGGAAGGAAATCAGGTTTTGCTAAGAAAGTTGCTTTTTGCTGTAGGTCAGCAATCCAAGATGGCTGAGAGTCCAGAAATCTGCAGGCATATTATGTCATACATGGGTCAATTTATTGGCAGATTTATTCTTTGCCCTTTTCTGATCTGCTCTGCAGTACTCCAACCTATGTTCCCCAGCCTTCTGGGTGAGCTAGGTCCAGCTGAGTTTAGCCAATGAGATGCATTGCCTGGAGAGTGGGAAAAGACAGGAGAAGAGAATTGTATTCCTTCTCCTCCTTCTCTGTCATGAGTGGCATGTCCATTAGGAGCTGAAATTTCTCACTGGATCCAGCTTCTGCCAGACAAGCCAGCCAATGCTGCAGCATCTGCTTAGTGATCCTGGCCCCTTGTCATTTTGTCCTTCCATCCAAGGAGTGGTAGTGGCGTCCTACTTGTGCACATCTCAGGATGACCTCACCATCCTTTATTTGGCTTCTCAGCTCATCCATCACATGTGTAACCAATTCCTTGCATTAAAGTCTCTCTGACACTTGGACTGTTTGAAGCGGTTTTTGTTTTCCTGACTAGAAATCAGTGATACTTTTTAAAAAGTTGAATTCTCAGTTCTAAGGTAAAGTTACTGCACACCAAGTCAAACAGATGGGAATCATAGCAGGAGATATGATTGGGACTTGAGAAAAGTCTAATTCTGTGGGTCCCTTCTCCGCGCCTAATGTCATATACTCCCTGAGGAAGGGGCTATTGTTCCCATTGTAAAATGCAGCCGGCATGCATCCTGAGGAAAGAGGAAAGTTTTTAATACTTCTGCTCTCCAGGCCACTGATTTGAATGCTCAGAGGCAGGATAATCTTTATTCTTTTTGTTCAGAGGATGTGATCTATACATGTTAGTTTCCCTTACAAATGGAACTCTTTATTGCCATTATCTTTTTCTCTCTCCACTTGGATATGTTGGGAGTGGATAAACATCTTTTGGGCTTAGATTCCTGGTTCATCTTCACCCGGCAGGGAAGAGTTTACCTCACCTAGATGTGCTGGTCTAGGAGGTGGATGCAGGAAGTAGATGAGATCTGGATAGCCTCCTTATGGGGAGGAGGTGAGTGTGCTTGGGTTATTAATGAGATTTTGAAATTTGAAATACAGGAAAAACAGTGTACATGGAAATAGAGCAGCCAGAAAAGGATAGTAGGCATTCGTGGTTTTATTTTACATCCCTTTCTTTCCCTCTTTTTCATTCTTTCTCCCTTCCTTCTGCCTTTGCTTCCTTCCTCCCTCCTTCCCTTCTTTCCTCCTTTCTTTCCTTCCTTCCTTCAATAGCAACTTGATTTTCCTTTGGAAAATCACCTCCTTTCCACTCTCAGTCCACATGGTTTGGTGGTATTAAGACTACCTTTTCCTCCAGGAATAGTCATTGGACTCAGGCCCGGCCAATCAGAATGCTGCACCTCCCTGGTCAAAGTGATGGTCTAGGGATGTGCACATGCCCTAATCAAAGCCTCTGGGATGCAAAGTTGGATCTTTTGAAAGGGAAAAATTCAATATTGTTCTTTCTGGACTTGGAGTTGTGAGGATGTAAGTCTGGATCTTCTGGCAACCATCTTGGCACCATGAGAGAAGGGCCTGGCTGAGAATGGAGCCAACACACAGGGAAGTGAAGGAGAGAGAAAGAAAAGAACTGATTCTTGACAACATTGTTGACCTGCTGGATTCAGCTATGCCTAAACCCAGAACTAGCTCCTAGACTTTTTAGTTAGGCCAACTAGTAAATTCCTTCCTCTAATCCTATATTTCCTTTCCATCCTTCTTTCTTCCTTTCTCCTCCCCCTCTTTTGTTGAAGAACCATAAGTATTATAAAAAGCATCTGTCGGGGGCTAGCCCTGTGGCCAAGTGGTTAAGTTTGCATGCTCTGCTTTGGCGGCCCAGGGTTTCACCAGTTCAGATCCTGGGCGGGGACCTAGCACCGCTCACCAAGCCATGCTGAGGTGGCGTCCCACATAGCAGAACCAGAAAGATCTACAACTAGAATATACAACTATGTACTGGGGAGCTTTGGGGAGAAGAAGAAGAGGGAAAAAAAGATTGGCAGCAGATGTTATCTCAAGTGCCAATCTTTAAAAAAAAAGGCATCTATATATTCCTGCACATCCTGGAGTTAAAGATGACTTAAATTTGATAAAAAGGGAACTTAAGATGTATTTATATAAACAAACAAAAGCACTCTTTTAATATTACTGCATGGAGGTCAGGGACAACGACATTTGGTTTTAAAAATCTAAGGTCAGTGTGTTTTCTTAATCCTCATGGTAGAATGTTTTAGTTATGTTATTGTCACCAGTGAAGTTGACACTAAGGCACTACATGTACTTTGTCTATGACAGAAGCTTAGGAAGTATATTTAAAAGATGTTACACTGCCATTTACAACCCATAAAACTTCATTAACATATACCCAATGGAGTACATTACTCAAAATGTTGGTTTCCTCCTCTCTAGTAGGCAAATACTTTCTTTATGAAATTCTATGATCTCACCGGAAAATGACCATTTCATATCACACCCAGCTTTTGATCTTCAGGACTTGATTTATACTTAGTCAGTGGGCACCTATGTCATCGACACTGCCTGTACCTTTGTCTATAGTCTAGTTCTTGCCTACTTATGATGAAATCTCATTTTCATAAGATTTAATTTTAAAGGAGATGGCTGCTTTGTTAAATAAAGTTGACTGACAATCTGAAAAGTTTCAAAAGCTTGAGTGAACAGTGATTTCTTTATCTTAAAAATGATGCTATTGAGTCTCTTTGGTTACTTTTCCATTTAGCTTTGGGAAAAAAAATCAATCAGATTTTTTAGAAGTGGAAAGGAATGTAGAACTATTTCAGCTCCAAACCCTCATTTTTTCGTGAAGAAACACAGTTATAGAGATATAAAGTGGAAATAGTAGACCAAACACTTAAGAATTTGAACTGCCTCTGGCAACCACAGAGTAGGAAGAAGCTGAGCTCTTCTTCCTCTTTTCACTCACTTTTACTCTCTTACTTCCTCTCTCGTGTCTACTTCCATGGGTACATACTGGGATTCATAGCTAATTTTAGAATTAGACATTTCTTTCTCTTAATTTGTGTGTATTTTATTTACTTTTACTGATGTTGATTTTATTTGTTTACTATCCAACCATCTAGAATCATTGGACAGGGACTATATAAAATGTCAATTTTATTATTGCTCCATTAATGACACTAATAAAAAGGCTAATATCATACATCTTTTTGGTAGAAGGGAAAGGGACAATGGAACCCAAGCACCATTATTTCAACAGTGGAGCAAGAAAATTTGGTCAGAATAGTTCCCCTTGCCTCCTACAAGGACCCATCTTTCTCCCAACCTTCTTGACTCTCAAGGAGGGCTGTGTAAATATACTCAGTGAAGCTGTGTTTACTTGGCCCTGAATTCACTCAGTTTGGTCTGACCAAATGCCACACAGCAGGCCAGCAAATGCCCACTGTGCCTGAGAATTAGGCAGTGTTTTTCCAGCATTTAGTAGGTGCTGTGCATATAGAATCTTAATGCAAACTTTCTAAGTGAGGTAAATACTGAAATGAGACGTCAGCATTTCACCAGTATTAGAAGCTTCCCAGAGAATGAATTTGCCTTTAAGTTCCCATCACTATGAACAGTTCTCCAAACTTTCTGTGATGTAGCAACAGTATTGCTGGTGATTGAAAGTATCATTTCATACAAGAGAACCACTTCTGAATTTTTTTAAACTATTTTTTTAACACATGGAATTACACACAATACAAAATACTTGTTTTACAAGTTGAAATCTTTACAGTTATGGGTACAGTTACAGTAATGAAAGGAATATTAGTGCACTCACTTCGAGCAGAGTTATTTATCTTCATTGGTCTTAACACAAAGCCAAGAATGAATTATTTGCTTAAATTGTTTTCTAGTCTTTGAATTAAAAAAAAGAAAAATTATTTCTACCTCCTGTATAATATGTCAGAATGATAAACAATGCCAACAATTAAGTAGTCTTGTATTTCTATAAATGGGAGATTGTATTCCAATAGCTTTTAGTTGTAAATCTAAAGTTTTTGGCTACATATGTCATCAAATTGTCATTATCTCAGCTTTCAGGAAAATTACGTCATCTTTGGTAATAGGCTGCCAACAAACAGAAACTATAGACTACACCATTTTTTCCAAAGAATCCTGTATTTTAATGAATAGCTGAATAAATAGACATTAATTATGAAATTCACATTAAGATAGAAGAAAATCCAAACATTCTGATTGCTTTATCCCTTAAGTTTGATAGCTACTACAAAACATACTATTTATGTTAGGGTAAAAATAAGCTGAATCACAGGAGTGTAACTGGGACGTGCTGGCAGATATATACAATAACATGGAAGAGCCAGAAAATAAAAGTGTTTATATGTACATAATTTTTTCCTTACTTTTTTGCATGGAGAAACACTGTTTTATAAAATGGGAAAACACGCAGTAGACCACATGCAACAAGGACCAATACAATGTGCACAGCAGAATAATCAAACGACACAAGAACTGTGGGCTTAAAAAAGAATTTGGGAGCAGGGAAAAAAAAAAGGAAAGGATTGAAACCTGGAATGCTTTCTTACTGAGATTTCAGAGTATAAATTTGTCTAACAAGCCTCTTGATAGTTTTCAAAAGTTCCCACTTGACCTCCAATGGTTTAAGTGTAGAGCTAAAAATAAACCATCATATTATACAAAACTTTGTATATTAGCATACAAAAGGTAACAATTTACTTTTTGTATAAAATATAACCTTTTGATAGTATATTTATTTCACATATGTATAAATATAACCCAAAGAATATGTTTTAAGTATTTCTACCAAAATATTCTTTACAAAAGTTTACAAAACAAGTAATTTATTTATATTTACAACCTAGCACAGAAAAGATTCTGGGCCAGTGCTGTTGGTATTGTGTAAAAGAAAGAGAGTGCTTCTAGACATTTTAAAGATTGGGAGAGGGCTTTGCAGAACTTTCAAAATGTATTCTTTTTAGAACAGATATTTAAAGATTTAGTTATTAAATGACTTCAGTTAAATTACATTTGATAGTTGAATATGTGAGTGTATAACTAAAAAGGCTGAAGATAACCTGTGTTCCTCCAATGAGGAAAATAATAGTGATGTTTTGCATCCATCCCAAATCAGCACACATCTTCCCCATTTTACAGCTGATTTGTATGTGGGCACTGAGGTTACAGGACTCAACAAAAACTCTTTCTTTGATACAGTGCTCAGCCCTGAGGGAGAAAACCTGGATATGAAGGGTCCATTTAGCATGTGGCAATGATTCATCACATCAGGGACAGAAGAATGAATAGACTGCTACTAACAGATCACATTCTATTTAGCTGTTTACCCAAGTAATATGTCTAAATAAGGACAGACTGTTTTCTCTCTCACTTATGCTTTCCTTCAAACCCCATGAAATAGAGTTGTAGGCACCCAGACCCACTATGTCTGGACCTGATCTTTTGCTTATTTCCAACCAAAACGTGATACCTTCTAATCTCAGTTTTGGTCTCCAAACTTCCTTTTCTTACAAATCAGTCTCTGGTCATCAAAATAAGCAGGAAGGACTAGGCTCAATTTCACGCAGCCGCAGAATTAACCAGCAGGCATCATCACAATAAGCAATACCCCAAGTTATTTGTGGCCAAATAAATCTCCTTTAGAGCAACAACCAACAGGGTGTTTTTTTTTAAATAGTAAAATCTGATGCAGACAGGTGTGCACTAATTTTTCAGTATGGTTAGGACAGGTCATGGTTGTATCTAAGAGTTGGAAATGGATTCAGAAATTGATTGCGGAAGACCAAATAAAACTGGACAGCTCTGCATTCTTGTTTCATCACTAGACACAGCATCTTGCTGAAGTACAGGACATGTGGGAAAACTGGAAAAGTGAGGAGTGAATTGGGGAAAAAATTCTAGAATCCACCGGATGTTCTCTAGGTTCTCCAGCTTTTGTTTACTTAGGACGCTGTTTGGTTACTCCAAACAAACCTATAACATTTCAATCTACGCTGGAAGTTTTAGGAAAACTAAATGAAAAGAGAAAACCATACTTATATCTATTAGAGCAAATTAAGGAATTTGTTGCTTGTGGCTTGGAACTAGTACCTCCATGTGACATGGGGTTTAAACAAGCTACAAGTTCTATTACTTTTCTTTCAGGGAGAAAAGGAACTTGGGATGCCTATTTTACACAACTAATTACACATCAACATCACAGTTCTGTTTGGATAAACTGGATACTGTGTCCTGGAGTTTAGACAGGGAAAAGCGATCCCCATGTCTTACTTTCAGGATTGAGATTTAAAATGAGCATTTGGACCAAAATGTTCACCACTACAGTTACTTTCTGCTTTTCATTATTAAGCCAAGGTATCTTCATGTAGTCCAACTAAAAGTCAACAGTTTGGCCTTTACAGAGTCCTTGGAGAATACTGCTTTTTAGTGCTTGGAGTTTGTGAATTGTCTCCCTTTTCTCCTTTAGGAGTTGTTCCCCAAGATTTCATCAAGATTGATGTCTTTCATCCAGTCATCATTACCAGGCTCTGTCTTCAATAAAGAATCAATGAAATCAGCATCACTGTTTAGGGCAGGGCCCATACTATCAGTCTGTTGGTTGAGAAAGTCAAAAGCTAAGTCATTGCCATGGTCAGTTCCTTGAAAAGCCCTGGAACTTTGGTTGGGTGAAGGAAAATTGCTGGGTGTCAGGGATGGTGGCTGGCTTATGCCTGTCCTTGCCTGACTCAATCCTGTTCCTGACTGGTTCAAATTAGGCAAAATCTGTGTGCTTAGCTGATTGGGTCTGAGATTCAGACTTCTGAGTGGACCCATGTTTTGTCCATTTAATGTTTGGCTCATTTGGTTCATGGGTCTCATTTGCACTGCTGGTGTTAACTGGTTAGGAGGAGCCACTGCCCTCTGGGAAAATTGCTGGCTACCTACTGCCTGTTGCAATGACTGGTTTGGAGTATAGGCTGCAGGTGTACCTGTGGGGAAGCGGACTCCTGTGGACTTTAGGGATTCCTGCTGTTTGGTTGTTGCTTCTTGAGAGGCCCAGTTTGGTGCTGTTGTGTTGGCTGTGATCATTACGTTCGACGCTCTCTGTGCTGGCATGCTCGCCATACTGTGGGTTAAATTTGGTCTCAATTGTTGCGAATTGCCAACAGGTCCAGCTCCAAAAGTGGCCACATTATTGTTATTAGTTGGCCCTAAGGTAGGCAGCCGTGGCATCAGAGGGCTGTTTTGATTTGCTATCAGTTGGTTTGGGTTTCTCTGTTGGGTCAACTGATTCATTCCTGAAGGGACGCTGTATGTGCCAGGTTGATTGCAAGGTAGATTTCCATACATCCCTATGTTCTGAACTGCTGTGGATAATGATGACATTCTTGTCCCATGGGAAGTAGACATGAGGCTGGAATTTGGAGTTAAAATGGTCTGTGTTGAAACTGGGTTTGCCAAAGCCTGGTTAGAGTTTAAATTCACTGTTGATGAGCCACCTAAGAAAAAGAAGATAATTATATTAGTTTATAATAGTAAGTTATCTCCTTTTTTTTTTTTAAAGATTTTATTTTTTCCTTTTTCTCCCCAAAGCCCCCCGGTACATAGTTGTGTATTCTTCGTTGTGGGTTCTAGTTGTGGCATGTGGGACGCTGCCTCAGCGTGGTCCGTTGAGCAGTGCCATGTCCGCGCCCAGGACTCAAACCAACGAAACACTGGGCCGCCTGCAGCGGAGCACACGAACTTAACCACTCGGCCACGGGGCCAGCCCCAAGTTATCTCCTCTTTTATAGCAATTTGCAATAACCTTCTCTGAAACTGCTTTTGGAGATAAGAACAAATAAAGAGAAATCATCACAGCATATTATACAAAAGGAGCAAGACAGCTTTTGGGGGGAAGTACTACCCTAGGTCATCCATTAGTCAAGAGTTTACACATTACAGAAAGAAGACCAAAATAGAACGGTTCTATTTTTTAGGTTTTACGTCATTCCTCTTTTGCAGTCATTGAGGGGCGGTGATAGTCAATCTTTCATTTTCAATTAGCTTTACTCTGTTCCAAGACCAAAGACTACAACCCTGATTAACCAGCTGTCATGAAATCCATGCAACTGGTCATCCCAGGGTCCAAGTAAGAAAGTGTGGATGAATCTTATACACGGCTACTAGATTAATACTACAAACCTATGGCCTTGAAAATCACATCCAATTCTTCATTGACATTATCCTCATTCAAGAAGCTGCCACAAGTTGCTTCCCAGTGTCTAAACGGTAAATTCCCATCTCTTTAAACATCTGGAATTCAATGTAATCCATGCTGCAGTGATTATTTCCATATAGAAAGCCCTCTTCTCCAGGAGGTACAGTTACCATTGTGTTGTTATCCAACATACCATGAGCTACCTTTGCTCATGCCATTTTCCTCTCATGTGATGCCCTTCTTACCTCACTGAGCCCTATCTTTTCTTCAAGGCTCAGGACAAGGTTCAACATCCTTCATTAAACTTTTCCTGATATTCCAGGCTTCTCTCTCCACAGAATTTGCTCTTTCAAGTTTTCATTTAGCACTTAGCTTTTATATTGGGAAATCCATGGAGCCTCAAATTGCCTGCCAGTTACGTTGATACCTGTCAATAAGTGATTGGATGTGGGACCGTCCAATCACAGGCTGCTGAATAGGGAGGCTCCGCACATCAGATAGTGATTAACCAACACATTGAAATCTCCCTGGCTGGGGGAAGTTAAAGTCATCATGGGAAGACACCTTGAGAGGCAAAAACGAAATGCCAAAATGATTTTTAAAAGTGCCAGCTAGATGATAAGTTCCACGAGAGAAAGAATTTTTGCCTGTTTTGTTCACTGTCACATTCTTCAGGTCTAGTGGATGGTGCAAAGTGGGTATTCACTTCATATTTATTGGATGAATGAATGAATGAGTAAATGAGAGATTGAAGCAAAGATACAAGTTGGAGAAAGAGACTCTTTTAAAGTAGTCTCCCTGCCGAGAGTGAAGCAGAGGCCCAGAGAATCAGAGATACTGAGAAACAGAGAACCAGACACACTTATGAATATCGGGGTTCTATGTGGAGAGGAGAGTATGGCTGCAATTGTAACCCTGCGGTACCTCCAACTTCTTGAGATAGCTAGCATGCTATACAACCTGACAGATGGAAGGCCTTGCTATTTGTTTTAAAATATGTCCCCAATTAGGCTATATAGTCCTCAAAGGCAGGAGCAGTCTCTTGCATCTCCTTGTATCTCCAGGCTTAGCACAGGGCCCTGCACTGTTTAGGACAGTAAGTGTCTGGTGAATAGGGATCAAAGTCAGGTAGGAGACACCTGAACCATAACTCCGAGTTCCCAGACTGCTAACGAGGTTAAGCAACATCATCTTGGTACCCGAAAGTTTCATGAGAAGGGAATTTACACTATGAAAATGCTATGAAAAAATATTTAGAGGTTTTAAAAATCCTTCCCTCTGGGTGCCCTCTATTTTAACAATATGCCCTGAGAAAGTTTATGAGGAGAGCAGTATTTTTAAGCAACCAGAATAGAGAGAATTTCCACAAAGATCACAAAATATTAATCAGTTAATATTTAGAAGCTCTTAATATGGGGTAGAAATTGCTCCAGGTGTTTTCCATACATCATTTCTAACATTAACATCTGGGTAAGGTGATTATTATTGTACTGAGATTAAAATAAAAAATGATAAAAGAGTTTGTGTTGTGCCTGTTGCTTATTTCATTCTGAGAAGACATGGGAAGTACAACACCCTAGAGCAGTGACTCTTACCCATTTGGAGGTCAACAGTTGGCTGCTAGGGACCCTTCCCTTGGGCAAATGCCCTTCTGCACAGTGGAAGAGACCTCTGGCTAGGTGCCTACCAAGTATCCAACCTCCCTGTCTTCCTTAGAAACAGAGCCTTGATTAAGTAGCTATGTGCCCACCTGAAAAACCACATTTCCCAAACTTCCTTGCTGATGGAAGGTTCATATGAGTAAATTCTGGCTAAAGGTAGAAGCTACTAGGTGAGAGTCCAAGAAACCCACTTTAAAAAGGGAATCTGACTGACATAGGAGGCCATTTTACCTCTTCCCTATTTTCATCTTTCTATTTGGAATATGAATATAAAGGCTGGTGATGCAGTGGACACAAGGCAACTCTTAGGATGGAAGCAGTTGGACAGAAAAGCAGAAAGACAAAAGAAGCCTGAATCCTGGATTACATGGTAGGCCATCAAACCAGCTTTAGACTACTATCCTTGGGATTCTTTTATATGAGTGGGAAAAGAAAAGCCCAAATATCCACCATGAATTTTGCATATTTCGAAGGGCTCCCAGCTTACCCCAAACCAAATGATAGGCCATGGTATAAGAAGCTGTATTCCAAATAAACCCCATCTTGTCTTTCAATCTCCTTGAAGACACAGTCAAACAGAGAATCCTGTTTTTTCCCTGAGGCAAAGTAATCTTAGAGAGTGGAATACATAGATCCCATTCCTAATTTCAGTGGTGAGAGGCAATCTGGTGCATTTGAAAGAGTTTTAAAAAAGTAGAACAACCTATTTATAACTATGCTCAACAAAATCAGAAAATATTAATAAACAGGAGTATTTGCAGCCCTTCCTTCTTTAAAGAATCTTCTTTATGGTTTCCTGGACAGATGAAGGTAACAGGTAAAGCAGAGGGAATTGGGGAACTCAAGGACAAGCTTAATTCACATGAGAATGTGAAGAGAGCTCTGGGCAGAAGAGACTAGTGTAGATGCTGAACAAAAGGCAGGAGCAGCATAGGCTAGGTTTGGGAGAGGTTCTTTCAGAGTTCAGAGAGTGGGAAGAGAGAGATCTCAGGGGTAGTGCCTACCACCTATTTTACCGAGAGACCTATTAAGAAGTTTTGCTTTGTCTTTTAATTGCAATCCACATTTGGTATTTTTGAGAGGCTTCGTAAAGACTAAATTTGCTTTTCAGTTATTTCTTGGTGACAGGACTATTTGTCTTGGGGAGATAAGCCTAAAGGTGGAGACAAGAAGCTTGGGCTTCATGCAGGTTATGAATGTGACTATCTAAGAGGGAGAAATATCTGTTTACCTTACACTACCTGGGTCAGGATATGTCGTTGCGGGGAACATGGTTGAACCTAGCAATTAGAAAATATTTTACGCTTTTTTGATCTCTCAGAGGTAGTCCGAAGAACAGTGAAATATGTGAATACAGGACAAGAATAAGCAAGAAAAACTGAGGAGAAGATTTAAAAATATTCAAGTTTGGTCTTGATCTAAAAGTTAAATGGGAACTGGTGAAGGATTCTAAGAAAGATGTTACAATCAAAGATGAGGCAGGGAAAGGAGGAAATATTAAAAATTGAACACTTTTTTCTTTCCACAGTTATAACTTTTGTTAATTTTTAAGAACACTTACCAGAATACTGAGCAGCTGGTTGCATATTGCCCACATTTCTTCTTTGGTCTTTATAATCTGGGGGCGGCCTTGTCAAATGTCTGTTTATCTGATCTTGTGGAGCAATTTTCTCCTTGAAAACACAAACGAAACATATTAAATTGCGTTACTTTCTCACTTATAAAAATTTATAGACTGTTACTCAAAAAACTAAGAACATAACAACAATTTTGCAGTCATAATTGTGAATCACAGACCCTTTTTAGTCATCTTAATTCAGAGATAAATCTTTTCAATTTCAATAAACTTCCTACATAGAATAATTTCTACTTCTCAACATTCAACACGTGTTTTGGGTCTAGTGGCTACTCTCATTTTCTTTACTTTGCACTTAGATTTCAGTGAGAACTAAATTTCTGTGATTTTTGACATGGTATTTCTGGTTTTATTTTGTAGCACACTTGATATGCTTTGGTACCTATATATAATTCTGGTCCCACAGAGTGTGGAAGGCATAGGAGTAGGATTGCCAGATAAAATACAGGGCACCTGAGCATTCTATATTTGCATTTGCTAAATCTGGCAACCCTGTATAGGAGGAGATGCCAGGAGATGGTGTATCAGGTATGGGCATTATATGCATATTATGTCATTTTTTCATAAACAACCCTTGAAGGTAGGTATGATTATTTCTACTTTATAGATGAGGAAACAGAAGCTTCCCTGGGCTAAGTAACCCACCCAAGATCACACAGTGGTCGAACAGAAACCAAATCCTGAGTCAAAAACTCACTCTTTCCTGCCACACAATACATGAACCCCTTGCTGCTCCTTTTCTCTGTGCCCCATTCTCATAGCATAGAAATTTCTCAGACTCCCTTCTTTAATTCCTTCTGTAACAACCACCTTTAGATCTTTAGAGTAGGTGAGTTTGGGAGGTAAGAGAGGAAATAGGGGACATTCTTTTTATATTGTCAATTCCCTCAGCCAAAGACCACCAGGAACCTGTTGGGTTTACTACTCCTTGCAGTGAGGGAGAACGCACATCATGGGGGCCCATGGGGTGTCTCAGCAGGAACGTGTTAGAAAGAATCCATTATAGGATTTGGGCTTTGATTGGGTGATTTAGGGAGGGCCTAAGGAAGTGAAGATTTGTTCTAGATTTTAAGCTGTCAGAAAGTGAGTCTGATTCTATGATTGAGTAAAGAAGTAGCCGTAATTCATTTAGCAAAAGAGGGGGATTTTTGGTATTTTATGGGTTACACAGTGACTTTGTTTGCATCTGTTTTTAGACAAAATTATGAAGTGGCCTTCTTTTGTCTCATTTTATCATGGTCTCAGAGTAACCCTGTCTGTGGTTGGTATTCTGTAAGTTTGCTTGTGTTCAACAGAAAACAAAATGACCTGGCTGTGAGTGTCATATCAGTTCTGGACATCAGGGGCTGCTTTTTTTCTTTTTCCATATTGATTAGAAAGTTTTTAGAGTTGCTTCACTGCAACTTTGTATGCAACCCAAAGCAATCTTCATTTTTAAAGATAAAAATAATTGGCATAGGTAGACAGACAACAATATAATTACAGAAAAGTCAATAAATACAAAAGAAAACCTTGTAATAGATACATGGATAAATTAGATGGAAGCCAAATGTGGACTGTCTAACTTAGAACCCACTTAAACCATGTATTTCTCAGTTTCCCATCGAATTCCAAAACTTCTAAATAGAATAAATCTATTATAACGGAAAAAAAAATCCTTAAAACAACAACAAACCAAATTCAAATTCTTGTTTCTAAGAATAAAAACATCAAAGACCCAGAGGGTTTTGGGGGCATCAAGTAATTCATATAAAACACAATTTTGATGAGCTAAGTGTAAATGAATCAGAAACATATGGATTACATTTCTTTTAAATATAGGTTTACAAATTAAGGGAAAAAGTGGTCGGTGAAACTCTTTTTGGTTTTGCCCAAACCCTAAATGTTTAAGAAACAGTTTGAGATGTTCCATGAACCCAAATGTGGCGATGTTCAACCACTCCTGTTGTAAACTATTGTGCAAGCTGACAGTTTTAGTTTTTTTGCCCAGCATGTAACTTTCTGAAATCGCTTTTTCAAAAGCTCTTTCTTATGTAATTAGGTGTTTCTACTGTTTATATTGAAGAAAATAGGGTTCATGCGCGCCCGCGCACGCGTGTGTGTGATAATTAGGCCCTTGGCTCTCCGTTAAAGACTAGATTTCAAATCTGGACTTATTTTTATGTATATTCAATCTAATTATTGACTTTTCATCCCCCTGAAGGTTCAGTTAGGTTGTTCAAAGGGCTAACATACACATCTTTGGAAACTTGGGTTTCTTAAACTACATGTTCACAAATGAGTTAGATTTACCGGCCTTGCATATGGACTATCATAGAACTGCCATGTAGTCACTTTGTGCTGAAGAGTGGCAAAGACCAGACTCCACCACTGAATAGGGACTGCTTCATTTACAAGAGGATAATACTCCCATTCTACGCAAGTGTAAATTTACAAGCCACCCCTGAGATTACTTTTGAGCAACATGAAATTCAGCTTATCAAAATGAATGTCTCCTGATAACCCAATATCTTTGACCCGAAAACCTAATATAGAAATAATTTTCTATTGCACATCTCTGTCCTGCTTCAGTTTCACCATCTGCAAAATGTGAAATGTGGATAATTCTAGGACCTCCCTCATACTCCTATTGTGAGGATTAATCCTTTACATTCTGTAAAAGCTCAGCACGGTGCCTGGCACACAGTAGGTGCACAAAATATGTTGGTAATTATGATGCTCATTGTAATAAGTACTAGTCATCCCTCTTTGTGCTTCATTGGTGGGAGAATAACAGAGAAGGATAACACTTTCATGAGAAAATGTCTCAATTTAGTCGCCTATCTGGCCTTGCCAACTGACTGCAAATGACTACAAAGCATATGCTAATGTAAAGTGGTATCAAAGACTGTTTCTTCCTGGATATGCTAAAAAGCACAGGCACCCTCAATGGTGTCCAAACAAAGAGAAATGTGAATGGTTTATAAAAATCACAAAAACAGCAGCCTCATTCTCATTCATCTCTCACAGTTTATGCCACTGCCCTTAGCACCTGTCCCAGTGGTGACTCAACTGGGGCTCAGTGGGAGTTAGGCCAGTGCCAGGACAGGATCCTCACGGAATGTTTCCTTGCATTTTCATCAGAGCTGAAAATCCAGAAATTCAACCTCTGCATGTTATAATTCAACAAATTAGTAGTATTGATGAGAATAATAAGAGTGTACTTAGTAAGTAAATCTTAGATTGTACATTTTTTTCTTCTACTGCCCTTGTTTCTAAGCTATTTAGTTTATGAAATAAAAAAAAGAGAGTGATTGGGTGGGAGGACTGGAGTTTTCAAAATTATCATTTATAGAAGAGACTAGTTGTGTCACCTGGTGATACAGCCGGTGGTTCCCCTACACCTTACACTTTAGGGCAGTACTCAAGGGCACTCGTAAATTTATTTCTCACTATTCTTTATTCAAGGTCAAATAAATTTATTCCTCACCATTTCTTCTCACATGCTCTGGGCTCCAAACTCATTCCATTCGTCATTATTTAAAAAACATAAATGACTATTATATCGTTATTTATACTTTTCATTCAGCATAAAATATTTCATAATATGATCTCAAACTAACCAACAAATACACACCTAGGCTGTACCTTTTAGTCTCTGGCCCACCCTCCCCCTGGAATGATGGACCTCACCTCTATCCATCAGAAGCCTTCAGCCCTTTAAAGTCAAAGTCAAATTTTACCTTTTCTGGGAGACTATCCTCAATCTTTCCAGGCTGGATTTTATCTTTCCCTCCATTACATTTTCCCTTACTATGTTTATACTTTTATTATAATGCAAATCTGAATCCAATATTTCCTGGTTTAAAATCCTAAAAGTCCTCTCCATTGCTTTTTACATGATGTAAATTCAGATTTATCAAGCTCTTTCCTCTGGCCTCTCATCTCTGGCCTCCTTGCCTATCACTTCCCTATCCTTGTGCACATTCTCTGCCTCAGCAAATGTAATATGTAGTAGACATTATTGTCTCTGAGTCTTTGAATATGCTGGTCTTCTGGCTGGAACATCTCCCTGCTCTTCCTCCCAACTCCTACTTCACCTTCAGATATTCAGTAGATGTAATTTCCTCCCTGAAACCATTTTCAGTAGTTCCCACATCACAGCATTTAATCACATGCATTACAATTGCCCGTTTATTTGATGTCCCTGGGGACTCTTAGCTCCTTATGGACAAAGACAGAGTCTGTCTTGTTGATGCTGTATTCCCATTGCAAATTGGTAAATACTTACCGAATGATTTACAGTACTTATTACACCCTGGACTTCTGACTCTTACTATAAAGCTCTTTGAATATAAAATTTTTTTATTTTGTTTTTCTCTGTTTTGTGTACCTTGGCTCTATCAACCTTAAGATGGTAAACTTTGTCCCTTTCTTCTTTCATTTGGCCAAACAGTTTGAAAGGAGAGAATAAAACTTGGAAGTAGCGCCTCAGTCTCAAGGGGTGGGAAGGGTTTGGATCAGTTGTTGAGTGCATGTCTGAGACTACAGAAGGGACGATGAGATCAATATTGAAGCAGGGTTACGCTTGGGTCATATGTGGGAAATAACAACCTTGCCTTTCTTTAAGGCCACTTAAATATAGTGAAAGTGGGAAATATATTTTCAAATTTCTTTAAAAAATCCCCTATTCTGAGATACTGTATTTTGGAAGCCAAATCTTAAGTTTTGAAACTCCACGCTGACTTTTAAAACTGCGTTTAAAACTCTTTTATCTCTAAAATCAGTTTGGATATGAGTTGATTAAAGTTTCTGTCCACTATGTCTGCCCCTCAGGGCTGTGGAACAACACTGGTTTCTTTTGCCTGATTCAAATACCCATGTTGGTGGTTCTAGACATTCCTGGGCTGGGCAGGGCTAGTTAGCTGGGGTGCCATGCATTCCAACTGTCCAGCAGCTGGTAAATCAAGGAGTTTTTTTCTGCAGCACTTTACATGTATAGAATTAGCCTCTCTTACACCCACGACACCCTTGTTGTTGTCACATAGGTAGGCACAGAGAAAAGGGTAGTTACAGAAATGGAAAAGGATAGACTCCCTTTATTAGGCCAATAGGTACACAGAAATTAGGAATTTTACCGCATCAGCCAGCATCTGCTGCTGAAGGAGAAGTTGCTGTTTCTGCTCCATGATCTGCCTCTGTAGAGTCTGTTTCTTTCCCATCAATTGCTGATTCAACAGTGATTGCTGGGAGTTCATATAACCACTTCCAGTGTTTGGATTTGAGCAGGAGTTGGGACTTGGACTGGGGCCTGTGTTCTGGCCTACCACAGAGTGTTGATCCTAAGGAAGAGAAAGGGGTGAAAAAGCTACTGTGAATTAAAAGAAAAAAAATGTAGCACAAAGATCATAAGCTTAGATTCCAAACATTTTTCGTCTTGTTAAGATCAAACATGGTTAATGGGTTGGAGATCAGAGAATTGCTTTTTAAATGTAGAAGAAATAATTGCATATCACAACCAAAGCAGCTGGGTTAAGGACATTAGGGCACTGGAAAAGCTCCCTCATGACTCCGATGGTAGAACCTCCACATTCCAGAAGGCGTTTATGGAACCTCAAAGAAACCTACCATAAAAACTTATGGCAACCTTTCAATGGCTCGGGAACAAACACTTCATAAAGTAACAAGTTTTTCCTTTTCACTAAAGTTAATACATATCGTGGCTGATCCTGCAATGAAAATTATGTTTCAATTCATGTGTTTAAAAGTTGAATAACCATTTTAGACAGAAGGGACCTAGCTTTCTGTGATAAGGCAGGAAGATCTGTGAGTTTCTATTTTACTAACACTCTGAACCTTGGAAGGGACTTCACTTTTCAGAGAGTTGCTAATTTTGCCCCCTGGTCTGCAAGTCAGGAAGCTCAGTATGCTAATCAGTAAAAGAACACCAGACCAACCGACAATGAGAAAGTACTGATTAAAAACTCACGTTGTATATTAAATAACACTGGGGAGTTGCCATTCTAATTCGAAGTCTCTATCAATCTTTAGGCATTGACAAGTCAGGACCCTGCAGGGCAGAAAGCTAAACCGAGTCAAATATTTTCATTAATTCCCAATGATGTGTTTAAGATTGAGCCGTACACTGTTGGGGTTACAAGAAAATTAGAAAACATAGTCCTCACCTTAGAGAATTTATCATCTGATAAAGGAAGCAATTACACGCTTACAGGTAAAAAATAAGAAAATCTAGAATCAGGCTTTAGATTATATGATACAAGTACTAAATCAAAGATCCTCACACTTTGATGATATTCTTGCTCCAGGAATTCTGAGGCTGTAGATCAGGTACATGCTCAGGTAATTCTAATGCTCATTGGTCCAGGGAATGCTCTTTGAGAAACACTGGATATGTGGGAGCAATAAAACCCAACTCTCATTCCCCCGCTGGACTGTGTGAGGTTATAAGACATTAAAACGATAAAGCAACCCCCATGATGCTTGATGAGTAGTAGTTGGTACTCCATTTGTGGACAGTCTCTTCCCTTTTATCTCCTTCTCTTTATTTAGTCATCTGCTGAGCTAAAAAAAAAAAAAAAACGGATGCCACCAGTCCAATGCCTGGGGATATAGGAAGCCTGCCCATGCCTTAGTAATCCCCGGGGTTACAGAGCTCACCAACTGTCTCAAAAGCAAAGGGATAAAATAATTCTAAAGATGACCATGCACTGAAGCTTATTACAGGTCAGTCACCGTGCTCAGTGCTTTATATGATTTACCTCGTTTAATCCTCCCAACAAAACAATGAGCAAGAGCTAGTATTACCGTCCTGATTTTGCAGATGAGAAACCTGGACAAGTAGTGAGGAGGATTTGAAGCCAAGTCTGTCTGACTCTAGAACTCCAGTTCTTCATCACTATAGTCTATTGTCTCTCACCTGAGTCAAGAAGCATTGAGGAGAAAGATTTTCATACTTTAAACCTGTGCCAACCCATCTGTCCATGCAGAAAATGTTGATTGGGCACTCCCTTCGGAGGTGAGCACACTCAATCAGGCACATGGAAGCAAGTGTGTTGGGGAGAAGGGCAGGGGTGTGGGGACTGGCAGGGGGGTGGTCCTCCCATCAGTTCATTAAAAATAATTGGAGCCATCTCTGAGGTAGATGCATCTTCTAACATATCTGCACTCAATGTCCAGTCAGCTCTCTTAACTTTAAATCCATCATGGCTCTTAGGCAAGATTTCACCTCACATGTCCTACAAGCCACTAGGAATGTGGGCCTGGAGACAGGCACATGAAGGTCATTAACAGAATGGTAGTAGATGGAGATCTGTGGTCTCGGGAGGCAAGTGGAGAAGGAAATACATGGAGGACTGAGTGATGAGTCTTTGGTCCACTGACACTAATGAGAGGGAAGCAGAGCCTGGGACAGGGAGAAAGGTAGGATTAGAGAAGTGTAAAGACAATCAGAAGTGAAATTGGAGGAAATCAAGGTGAGAGAGAATATATTGGAGGCAATGGTTGGCCAACCACTCTCTACTTCAACCAGAATAGAAACAGCCTGCTTTTTTATATGATGTAATTTGGAGTTCAGTGCAAGATTTTGTGTGAACAGAGCATTTTGAAAAATGGTTGACAAACACACATAGAAAAATTGGATGCACTTTTCTTTCTAGCCCACTTTGCATGGCCATACAGTGGACAAAAGCACGAGCTCTGGAGACAGGCCTGCTGTGATTCATATCCCACTTCTGGCGCTTATTAGCTGTGTGATCTGGGAGAGGTTAATTCACCTTCATAAGCCTCAATTTCCTTATCTGTAAAATAGGAACAATAACAGCACTGAATTCATAGGGTCCCTGTGAGAATTAAAGGAGATAATACAATGCTGAAAATATTAGGCACGTAGTAAGCACTTAACAAAGGATAGCTGCTCATAATTGTTAAAGTTATTTCAATACATAGGAGCAATAATCTATTTTTTGTTTGTCTGTTTATTGTGAAGCAAGGGAGCCCAGGCCTTGCAGATTGGAGAAAGCTGTTCTATGCGTCAACTCTGTCAGAAATGCAGAGGTCTCAGTTACCCAGCTGTAGACCATGAGCTACATACGGACTTGGGTAATTACCTTCATCTTCCTACCTGGAGATGTCAGAAGATGAGCTGAGCATCATTCTCTGATGGACTGTCTTTTGGAGTTAGGGGTTCATCTCAGGGCCCTGATACTTTGTTCTTTGCTGTGCTGTTTTTTATTTAACATCCAATCGTTTATTAGTAGTGCAACCAATATACATTTACTAAGTATTGTGCCTTAATTTCCTCATTTGTAAAATGAAGGCAATTATATTAACGACATAAAATTAGACCAGATGAAATTTAGAACAGTTCTAAGCACTTAGTAGGTGCTTTATAAATTCTAGCGATTAGCATTTTTCTTATTTACGTATTTTTGTATTATTTTGCATATGAAAGAGATGTTTTCGAAACAATTATCTTTGTGAAAGAGCTTTGCTGTAAGTGTACTTGGATTGCAGGTGCCATGTGTTTCGCTCCCACGATGTTTTAAACACAACTTGGCCCTTGTGCTCTGCAGTTGGCCACAGTCCCCACGATTCCTTATTTTATTCTATCCACCCAGTTTCATTTCTATTACTTGCCTGGCCCATGTAGGCATTTGAGGTTAGGATCTTGGGCTTATAGTTTATTTGGGAATCTAAGATACACACATCACATACCCCGCATACACACTCACTCAAAGTTATTGCAGTAAAAAGCAAGATATAATTATTTCCATCAGGTGGTATGATACCTACCAGTGCCTTAAGATTAAAACCCAAATCTCCTAATGCCCAGTCTAGTTACCTAGGCATCCATCCCTCCGTTAATGACTCTGATAAATTTCACTGAATATCAACTATGTGCTAGGCAGTTTTCTATTTTCTAGAGATTAAAAAGTATTTAGAAAAGGGAAAAGTGAAGAGAAAGAAAAGAGGCAGACAGAGTGCTTAATGTTGGCAGAATTGGTGAACTTCATCAAAATAATTTCCAGTGAAATCTGGAAAACCATCCTCCTCTAAAATTTTTAAAGATCTGCATGCCAAGAAAATGCAACTATGTCTCTTTATCTCTCTAATCAAACAGATGGATTGTACTAAATTTAGTTTCATTCCTTCACAATACCAAAAGATATAAAAATAAGAGATAAGCTCTGTTTTGGAATTTTGTCGATTTTTAAACCTTGTAACTTCTAGCCCATGGGCCTTACCATGCACTCTACCATACACATTCTTTCAATCTTGATTAAAGTAATATTTGGCTGCTGCTACATTTTTTTGCCCTTATGTTAGCTATGAAACACAAAACACCTCCTTCACAGGCTTGTTGTCATTGCCAAGATGTTGTGCAAACTTTAGTACATAAAATATTTTGAAAGAAAAATATGCTCTGATGTGTTGGCTTTGATTTCCATATTCAGCCTCACTCTTTGCCTGATACTCAGCCCATGTAGAACTTGACTTAATAGAAATCATCTGTTTCTCCCTCAACACTCATTTTCCCCTCAAGAGTTTGTGAAGGCCATGGTAAAAATGGCACATCCTCAGCCCGTAGATGGAAGTGTGTGTGTGTGTGATTGTGAATGAATTATGCTATTTCCATTGACGTAGTCTTTTATATGATAGAAAACTCAGTTTTCTAGAGAAACGGAAATTAAAGATTGAATTGGCAGCAAATAATGGCCACATGACTGATTCAAATCATGAACTTGAATGATCTTTCATTTTGTGTTTTCTTTCCTGTTTCTACCAATAAAATTACAGTATTTGATGCTAACCTATGAAATAGGCTTCTGATCCTATCCTACTGGGATTTAATATAAATTTACATTTAATACACACTTATAGGTTTCCATATCTATGTGAGTGTGTGTGTGGGTAGATGTATTTAAGATTTTAAAGTCATTTCATAGTATTAGTTAAGCCACTGAGTTTCAGTAGTATGCCAGTGCTTAAATATGGTTAAAACTTCTTGATTCTAGTTTTAATCCAGCACAGGACTGCTAGACCAATGAAGCGATGTCTGTATTTTTTTTAATAAAGTTCTGCCAATAATCAAGCTATGTCTTTAGAATTATTATCTTCATTTTACTCATATTCATTCATTTAACAAATATTTGTTGAGCACCTACTATGCATCATGCATTCTTCCAGGCCTTGGAGATCAAAGTCCATGCAGCCTGCTGGAAAACTCCACAGCTTGTCTCTACTTTCAAGTTTTCCAATTGGACTACTGATTGGAAATTTATCTTCCAGAATGATCTCAGGATGTTAGGAGTCCATTTAGTAAATCAGGTATGATGACCAAACTTTTCAGCTGGAGGCAATCATGACATGTTCACAAGTAAGTGACAGTGTGTAAGGTTGATTTACATTTATAGGAAGCTGGATACATTATTTAATGTATGGAAAATAGGGCAAAAGAGTGCTTTTCCAACTTTCTTACTTCATTGACTTAATGTCTTGTTTATGGGTCACCAAGGGAAGTACTAACTCAACAAGATTGCAAACTATGTCTATAAAACCTGGCAGAAAATCAAGGGAACACTTGGACTCTTTTAAATAGACTCTCCTTTTCCTTAGAGGATATATCACCTAGCCTTCCTGTTATTACCTATATTTCTCTTAAAGCCAGTTTGAAGCCCTTTTGAAAACAAGTCCAAATTTAAAAATTAGAAACAAACGCCACTATCTTAGCACTAACAGCTACTTCACCAATGCCTTTTTCTTTAAAATTTCAGGGATAAACATTTGAAGAAAGGATATATATGAAGAAAATCTTGTAAATCTCAGTAATGAACATCAGAGTATAGGCCAGGTCTCTGGGTCTTACTTTGATAAAATATTTCTGTAAATCATGGTCAATATGTGAGAGAGCTTTTTTTAAAATATGTTAACTAATAAAAATGCTGGGATTACCTCTTTCTTTCATTTTAATGGAATGCAAGGGCTCTGTCAAGCAGAAGTGATTTCAGCAAAAGGTAGAATGGGGTCCAATTAGACATGTCCTAAAGCAGCAAAAAAAAATATCCCTGGTTTCATTGAAGTATGTTGAAATATTGACTCATTGAGTCAGTGTTACTATTAAAGAAGTTTTATGAGCTGAACAGTGACATGGCAAGTTTCACAAAGCAAGTAAAGTTATCAGGCAGGTATTGTTCTCTTAATATTAAAAAAAAAAAAAACCTCTAAAAAGTATTTATCTTGCTCTGGGCATCTGAGTAAAACGGCTCCCTGTTCTCTTAACTTATTTTGGAAGGGGGATATATAATGATTTTTTTCCCCACAAAAATGAAGTAATGTAAGTTACTTGGGATCCATGAGAGTATTTTGGCGTGGGATGACTGCCCTTTCTTTTTCTTGGCTTCCAGAGCTAGGCATCTGCAATGTGCAAAACAAATTCAAGATAAAGTCCCCAGCTGGGCAAGTTTGTACAGTAGATCTCACAAACTCATTTGCTATTCAATCAATCTTTCTTTTCTCCCCCCTTCTCTCTTTCCCTCTTTTCTTCTTCTTTCCCTGTCTCAATGAACTAACTGCTCAACTGTTCCTTCAGGCTATTCATCTTCTGAACTGTCTACTTATGAAGCCATTTATTTATCTCTATGCCTTACCTTAAGTGTTTCAGACTCCCCACAAGCTGGCAGGCCGGCTTAAGTTATTTGTTTGGGGCATGATAGTGAGGCGGCTATGGGTGGCTAAAATAATCAAACAGTACTTGTTTGACACAATGATGATGACAATGACAACAAAACAATTATCAGGAAATCAACCAGAAACAACTTTTAAACAGAATGACTGAAGAGATAAAACGCTGCTGTCTTCAGGTTGCCAGTCTTTTATTTCAAGGGTCAGTAAACTATAGCATGATGGGTCAGATCCAGCTTCCCACCTTTTTTGGTAAATAAAATTTAATTGGAACATAGCCATACATATTCATTTATGTATTGTCTGTGGCTGCTTTCACAGTATAATAGAGTTGAACAGCTGTGACAGACCTTATGGCCCACAAAATCTAAAATATTTACTATCTGGCCCTGTATGGAAAAAGATTTTTTGACCCTTGCTCTATTTGGCTGTAGTAGCCAAGTAATGCTAAGTACTTTGGTCTTTTACATTAAGTTGATAAAATACCTTAGAGAAAGTACCCAGCAATCCTTGGAGGGAACTGGCAAGTTGGGAATATATATCTGTCAGGAGATCTGTTTACAATAGCCTTCCACTTCAGCCACCATTACAAATAGCAGGGACTCACAAGATCTTTCAACCTACTTCACTTTACAGATGAAGATACTGCCCAGAAAGGTTAAGGAATTGACTCCCACAAGGTCACAAGCCTAACTAAAAGATGAAGAACACATATGCAAATCCAGGAAAACAAATTAAGGAGAAATGAATGGAATAAAATCAATTTGCTTGAGAGAATTGTAGCGTGTCCGATAGAACTGGCTTGTTGAGTGTGAGGGATGGGGTAGAGGAGATGTTGAATGGCTGAGTATGCAAACACAGAAGAATGTATTTGGATAAGTATTTTTCTTTGTCTTTTGCAAGTATGAACAGTAGCTGCTTTTTTCCGTCTATTTAATAGGGCATTTTTTCTTCACTTGCTCAGAACCTTCTCCTCCACCCTGCAGGGAAACCCTGATCATATGTTTATAATCTGTTTGGTTCAAATGATTAGAATGAGTTCTGTGGTCACTGTAGAGTTCATCCTTCAGATGTTACCTAATTTTCAAGTCACCAGGACACTGCATCTATTCTTAGCCTCTAGGGTGGACACTTATTATGGGTTGGCACAGAAGAACAGTTCCATGAGCGAGGAAGCAGCATTTAGGTGGGAGAGTGGCCAGGAACAAAACGTCAGTGGGTCAGGGTGGAGTGGGAAGAGTTTGGTAACTCAGGGGAAGGAATGAGAAATTTCTCTTAAAAGAGAAACTCTTCAACTTTAGAAGGGCTCTTTGTGGCAGACGTGAAATTTCTGCTCTGAAAGTCAGCTTTTAGCTTTCTGTCCCTAAACCAGTGGTTTCAAACTTTTCTTTGGATAACAGTGCCTTTTGAGTATTTCACAAAGCTATGGATTCTGTCTCTCCTCCCATCCCCTCAAGTACACAAACAAATAACAATTTTGTCTACAGTTTCAGGGAGTTTACAAATTTTCTAAACATCCACAGACCATCCATGGATCTCTGGTTGAGAACTCTACCTCCAACCCCTCAAAGGTTAGTGTTTACGGAACTAATGAAATGATAAACCCTTGGATATATCCTCTACACTGCACTCCCAGCTTAAGACCATCTATGGCTCCTCAGTGCCTTTGGGATCAAGTCCTAACTCCCAAGAATGGTATATAAGGCCCTGCCTGATCGGGTCTTTGCATCTTTCTCCAGTCTCATCTCACAACACATTCTTTCTTCGCTCTATAGTGATATTAGACTACCAGCAATTCTCCAAACTCACAGAGCTTTTTCTCTTCTCCATATTTTTGCATATGCTCATATCCTCTCTGCCTGGAACTCTTCCCCTGACCTTCCCACCAAGAGAACAGCCATTCTTTCCAGGCTCAGCTCAGATGTCATTTTCTCAGGAATTCTTCTCTGACCTCCCAAAGCTGTTCAGTGCCCCTCTTCTGTGCTTCCATAACACCTGGTACTGGCCCATTAGGTAGCATTTGTCACTCTGTATCACAATTGTTTGCTTGCTTATATCTATCTCCCATTATAAGAGCTTGGAAGGCTAGGATGTTCATCATGATACTCCCAGGGTATAGCAGACTCTCCATAAATGTTTCCTGTATAAATAAATACATGAATAAATGAATAAGCAGTGTGAAGCAGAACATGGGGACAGAACTTCTTGCTGTGATGCATATGGGTTGAAAATGCTAGCTCTTTTCAAAGGCAACTGGAAAGCAAATGTAGGAGAGAAAGGCAAAGGTTGAGCAACATTGTTACATCCAGTATTGCTTTTATGGGCGTGCCACCTTAGAAGGGAAGATGGCCATAAAAGATGTTTTAAGAAGGAAAAGAGTTAGTGGTACATAATGATGAAGATCATGATGAAGAAGATGATGATGATGATGACGATGATGTTTGCACGTATTGGAAGGCAGAAGAAGGCACGCTGATGGAGTACACTTTCTACTAATAGTTATCATTTTTTGAAAGTTATGTACCAAGCTTTGTGTTGAGGGCTCAACATTTATTATCTCATTTAATCTAGATAATGATTCTGTTTTAATTATTATTCACATCTTAAAAATGAGAAGCTGGAGGTTAAGAAATTTGTCTTTTTTTTTTTACACGTATGACATTAAAATGCAAACTACCTTAAAGGCTTAATAAAACAAGGTAATAGGCAAAATATTTTTAAAATAACCCTCTATTCTAAAAACTATTTGAATGGGTAGGCAGCAATAGTGAAAAGTGGATTCTGGGATCAGACAGAACTGCGTTCAAATCTCAATTCAGCTTTTTTCCAAGTTGTAAGGGGGTAATAATATTTACTTCAAAGGCTGGTTGTTAAGAACAAATGGCATCAAGTAAGTGAAGTGCTTAGTATAGTAGGACCTGGCATGCAGTAGACTTCAAATAAATATTAATATCTCTTCTTCTTAAGTCAATTTGATATTTACTGAATATCAAATACATATGTATATGTGTATGTATGTATATATATAGATAGATACACAAGGCGCTGGACTAAATAACGTACAATTTCTGATGATCAGCTAGTGAGAGCAGTGTGGTATTTATAATAATACCAGCAATAAACCAACAAGCAATAATTATTCAGAGATGGGGTCAGTCACTTAGCAATAACTAAACATTGTCACTACTGCCTCCACTAACTAAAACGAGATTAGGAAATTACGCTTAAGGGTAATTTTATCCTTTGTTGAGTTTATTCTACAAATTGTGTTGATATTAATCCCTTCTTTTTCTTTCATATAATGTTTAATTTTATTAGGCTTATAACTTCTCTTTACAAAAACATTCATTTCAAAGGGAGATACATTAGGAACTAGTTTTATATCCTAAAATTGTGCTATTCCTCTAGACATGTTTGGAAGGTATTATGGTTTTGGCTGGCATAAATTATCCACATTTTCTGTTCTCATTAATAGTGAAGGCAATCCAGTAAACAAGTCGAAATGGAGAAGGAAGCAGGGATAAATGATATCACAGTTCAAAAGGAAGGAAATACCTTTTAAAGAGTTGGTACTTAAAGCAAAATGATTTCCAAATTATACATGAAACAAATCTGGAATTTTAAAATTGATTCCAAAAGGTGGTTTCTAAAACTTTGGAAAGAATATAAGATTTTTCCTTCGGAAATAAAAAAAAAAAATCAAAATGGAATTTTGACTCTGGAATTTCACTTTAATCAAAATTTCATTGACTACTTTTAGCTTCATATCTTTTTAAGATAGAGAAGTGAGAAATCTAAGAAAATTCTCACATAGCTCATGTGCTATCTCTTGACAAAATACTATAATGGTGAAAAATGTAGGCTTTGTAGTCAGAACACCTAGGTTTAAGTACTTCTTCCATAATTTTCTAATCATTTGTTTTTAGGCAAATTATAAAAGTCTCTGTGTCTCAGTTTCTTATCTATTAAGGGGAAAATATAGTGGCTTCCTCATTCGATTACCGTGCGGCTTCAATAAGATTATGTAGATAAAACATGTGTCACCGTCTCTGGCTCATAGGAAGCATACAAGAAAAGTTAGGATTTATCTTAAACTACTATTTTCTTTCATAATTTTTACTCCTACTTCTTACTTGTACACTATGACATTATTTCATTGATTCTTATAGGAAACTGTTTCATGTGACCTATGAACCTGGTTAATTTTGTAGTCTTCTTAAATTTTTTTTTTTTTAAGATTGGCCCTGAGCTAACATCTGTTGCCAGTCTTTTTCTTTGCTTCTTCTTCTCCCCAAAGCCCCCCAGTACATAGTGGTGTATTCTAGTTGTAGGTCCTGTAGCCACCTCAACATGCCTTGATGAGCGGTGCTAGGTCCGCACCCAGGATCTGAACTGGTGAAACCCTGGGCCGCTGAAGCAGAGCGCATGAACTTAACCACTTGGCCATGGGGCCAGCCCCAGCTGTCTTCTCTCTTAACCTCTCTAGGCCTCACCTTCTCCAACCTTAGGGTATTGAGGTTAGATTATAATCTCTAAATTCCATTCTAGCACTAGAATAGTTGAAATTCCATTTTTATTGGATCAAGCTAACAATAAATACCACTGTGATGAAATAATTGGATTTCTTTTTTTTCTATTGAGTCTAAAATGCAACCTAACAACATGACGTTCACTGGCTGTGCCTCTATAACGAACAAATACTAGATTGATCCAGTTCGGGGTGGGGAGTGGGTAATCAAACTGGTTATCTTCTTCTGAAGTCATTGAGGTAAATGAATTGAGGCTTGGAGAGGGAAATGTCAAGAAATGTATTAAATTGAATTCTGGATCTGTTCATATACCTCAGTGTAGAAGGCACAGTGTAAAACTACATAGTTTTGTTAATAACATCTGACTTTTCTTAACTGATTCTGTAAAAAGGTCTGTGTTTTTCCCTGATTCTATTAAAAAAAATCTACAAAATATTTTGCTAGAGATAATTTTTATGCTTTGAATATTCATTCTGGACTAAAATAAACAAAATGCATTAACCTACAAAATAGCCTACAAATTCTGACATATCGCCTCTTATGAGAAATGAGATATGTTCATTACTGCAGGTCATCTAACAGACATGGAAATCCAGATGCACTGATACAATATAGTGACTGTGGTAAATATCTTCAAATGTGTCCATCTACTGTAATGTGACATGATTAGCTATTTTTGAATGTATTATTATAATGACCACAAAGGACATTAAAAAAGGAGCCATCTGTTCTCTGTTAAATGTAGCCCTGAAGTCTCTCTTGGATTAGCAAAGCAAGCCACTACATACTTCAGTGGGACTTCAAAAAAGCTAAGTTCTCCCTAAGAATCACTAAGGGATGAACTTCAAAAGATTAGAGGTTTCACTTGGATCAATTCCCAGAAAATCAGGTTATTTACCAAATCTTATTTATGCAAACTATACAAACACATTTTGATCTGCAGAGTACCAAAATAATGTTTTAGAAAAACGATAACTTTAAATGAAAAGTCTACCACGGAGAAGAATGAGGAAAGTCAACTTTCTTTTGTCTGATTATCTTTTCTGTCTACATTGATCAAATCAGCTGTACAACTATTACCAGATCTGCTGTTACTTTATGCTTATGAATATAGAAAAAAGTACCTGAAATTTTTATTAATTCCATTGAGTAATAAGATTGAGGATGTCTTAAACACACACACACACACACACGCACACATAGTATTTTAGCTTCTCTGTTTCTATCTGTTTGGACAAGATGGAATAGAGAGTCTAAATTATTTTTAGATGTCAACCACTTTTTAAGACATTTTTTCATCTACAAGGATTTCTAGTATAGCTTTGGGATCACAAGCTGATTCTTTACACTAATTCATCTGAATAGAGTTCAGAACAAACTAGGTCTATCTTGGCACATATCCAAGATAGGTGACTGGTATTGCTTGAGTCTCAATTATATCTTGTTTATCTTTGTTATAGAATATATCAGTTATTTATTTACATGTATGTTTTTTCTTTCTACACTATTATTACTTTAAGAACATGGACTGTTTTATTCATCTATGAATTCTCACTAGCACATATACACCTGATAAGAAATAGATACTCAGTATATATTTGTTGTAAAATAAATAATGAATAAGTAATTACTTGAAAGTCAGATAATCTTAATTTATAACATGACTTGCAATTATTCAGGTATTATTAAGAAAGTAACATGTATAGGGCCAGCCCCGTGGCTGAGTGGTTAAGTTCGCGCACTCTGCTGCAGGCGGCCCAGTGTTTCGTCGGTTCAAATCCTTGGTGCGGACATGGCACTGCTCATTGGGCCACGCTGAGGCGGCGTCCCACATGCCACAACTAGAAGGACCCACAACTAAGAATATACAACTATGTACCGGGGGGCTTTGGAGAGCAAAAGGAAAAAAATAAAATCTTGAAAAAAAAAATTCCCTGTTAAAAAAAAAAAAGAAAAAAGAAAGTAACATGTATAACAAAGATTTTCAGTGAAGTGACAAATATCAATATCAAATATCATATAAACTGCCTTACCTGGGAATATTTATTTTTATTTGTCAGTTCAAGATACTATACAAATCTTTTTGCTTATGACTGAAACCTTGAACTTAAATTTAGCACGTACAGAGTTATGTGAACTTTTAACCTTTTTTTTCTCAGTAATTTGGGTAGGTTGATTGTATTGGATTCTGTTACTTGTAACTGGAAACAGATCCTTGATTTGAACATAACTGTCCAGTGATTTTTCAATTGGGTAAACATTTGTGGCTTATGTTCCTAACTGCTGATCAGGAGAGAATGCATGAAGGGAGACGGATATATTGTACAGTTACCAATGTTTACATTGTTTTGTACTTTCCAGACGCATGCGGTACTTCTTTAAAGGATATACATCTGGAACTACAACAGCTCTGCAGCTGCTGGCTGGATCTAAATATCAGTTCATTTAGTATATTTCTGAGCATTTCCAAATATTTAAATTAAAACTGTGACTAAATTTGATCTAATTGGATTCCCTTTATAATTTGAATATATTGTTATCTAGCCATTCACATAAGGAAAAAAACCACAAAATAATTTTTAAAATTTCTAGCCTGTCCATAAACTTAACAGAGCTTGGGCCAAGTATGTGAAATGCCACAACATTGAATATCACGGAAAGTTAGAACCAGTCAACTATTTTCTTTGCCTACAACTTACCAAATAATTGGTTTGAAAAGTTATTTAACTAAGTTAACTGAATCAACCAGTTGTTTGGTATTAGTAAACACAGCTTGATTATCTTATCCAAGGACTTGATTTACTTGATAGATTTTTAGTTGAAGTTTAGTATATTTATCTAAAATCTTGCCAGGTCTTGACACAGCTGTATTGACACCACTGAGATTCTAGCATCATTTTTAAAAGTTCCTTTTTTCAAGGTATTGGGCAAGCATTAGTATTCCATTTTTAAAAAGTGGTTAAGTTGTTAAATATTTTGAGGGTTAATTAAACTGAGGTATTTTGAACTCTTTAGAAAAAATAACATTGTTAGAATAATGTTAACGCACAACTGACTAGCTGTAAAGATCATAGGAAAGGAAGGAGAATTCATTTCCTTTAAAATAAATATGTCACTTAATTCTAGAGACGGCTATTCTCACGCACAGCAGTCCTTCTATACCCCAGTGCTACAACTTTTCCTTTACCTTTCAATTAAATTTGAATTTTTCCCAAACATTTTCTTTTTTCTATCTTAATCATGTTTTTGGCTGCTGAGTTCATGCTTTTCTCCCAGGTAACATTCCGTTCATTCATATACCCTGCTCTAGCTTTCCATCCCAAGGAGGTATTAATCTTTGGATTTCACCTGATCCTTGGTCATAAAAGAAAGTGGGGTGGTCACTGTTTTTAGAGGAAAAGCAAAAAATCTGGATAATGTAGTTTATTTTAATAGTTTAATGACATTTATTACTTATAAAAGATCAAAGAGAAGCTATTGGTTACGTGGTGAATAATTTTTAGTCAAATTTAACATCAGTAAACTAGCTTGTGTCCTTACTACTACATTAGTTTTTAGAGGGTAGAAAAAAACAACACAGACATTGATAAATGGTCCCTTCACACCTTAGGGAAGCCATGAAAAGTACAGTAATTTACCTGTACGTGTCTATTACAGCAAAGGAAAGCTGTAGTGTTTCTATTTAAATGCAAATAATAACTCACCACGTTGTAGAGAGAATGATTTATTTTTATATGTTTTCTTTCCCCCAGGATTTTAGGCTAGCTACTAGAAATATTGTCCAAGGACATCTGTTCAAGGGTCTACCTTATAAAATGGTCAGGTGTTCCTTAACATTTATATCTATGGTGAAGAATAAAAAAAAAATCAAGCCTACCAAGATTTATAAAGCATGACTTATTAAAAGATATTCCTTAGAGGGTGGCAATTCCATGAACTGAATCAGGAACAATTTTTAGCTTTGGGGATGATCCACTTAGCATAAACTGTATTATGTCTTAAATGACTGAAACAGTTATAATTATCATTATCATTGTAAACCTCCTGATTTCTGTCTTAATTTAGGATATTTCCTCATTGTATCTTCAACAGATAAATACTGCAGCCAGAGAAAATTCATGTTCTACATATTTCATTGATTGTGGATACATATATAAACAGAGATGAGACTATGAAGTATTTATAGGTTATATATTGTGACTTTGTTGCCAAGTAAACTGGATTTCTATTGAGAGATTTAAACGAAAAACTGGTTCTCCTGTTTGGGAGGTTTTAGAGCAAATCTGCTGGGAGATGCAGGGGCAGATCAACTGGACTTTCCCAAGTCTCTTCCTACCTTTATACGTAGGGGGCACTCCGGCAGAGGCAGGTCCCTGGGTTACAGAGGATAGTTTCTGGAACACTTGTAGTTACCTGTAGACTACGTAGGGACACAGCATGCCAACAGAGGCAACATTTTAACTTGCTGGACGTCCAAACACTCCCTATTCAACTATTCTGTTACACTGTGGATGAGTTAGGGGGCATAGGGAATAAAAAGGAGAGAAGAATAGGAACACACAATATTTTCAACCAAATAGTTGTATATGATGTAAACCAGAAGAGTTGCTTCATGTAGACATCAGAAAACTATGGCAGGCTTTATTTGACAGGGAGAAATCTTTTTGGCTAGGGGGTGGTAGGTGTAATCTGAGCATATCACCAATAGTTTTAGTTATTCTATATCTTTCAGTACTTTCACATCAGCATATATTTTAAAAGTAATTTCATGATAATAATGCAATGATGTTTAGAAGAACTTTAGAGTTTTTAAAGGTCACTTCAACCCAGAACAATAATATTTCACATTTAAAAAGTGTTTTTTTCCTCTGTTAAAATGTTCCATTGATCTTTTATAGCGGTAAAATAAAGATTCAAAAATGGTTATGCAAAAGTCCATAGGGCTACTAATAAAAGCAGAATAAGTGGGATTTTTTTTTTCTTAGCCTTTAGGAAAATGCCAACACACACTTCAGCCTCTACACCATTTGGTGGTTAAGCATTTGGTTTGCAAAGCACAATTCAATATTTTATTTATAGAAGGCAAGAGAAATGGTAACATAACTTTTAATTCTAATTTCTGAATATCTGTGTTTGCCAAAAAGAGAAGGTGTTTGTGTGGAAGTGTGCAGTTGGGGGAGAATCTTTATACATTACTACCTTAAACTCTACTTCTATCTACTTCTTCTATTATCAAACTTTTAAAATTTTTATTTTGCTAAGATCTCCTATGCCACAATTCAGCCAAGCCAAACTCTTGGATATCTGTTCTCTGTTTTCGGGCTGGGGTAACTTTGGTAAACAGAATGTCCAGAGCCTCTTCTTAAAGCACCACTAGCAGGCACTCTTAGAGCATTTTCATTCAGGTTTATTCGACTTGGGCAAAAAGGGAACAGCGGCTTACATCAACCGAGGATCAGTGAACACAATCTCATAGCAACAGACACCAAAACAGTCCCTCATTACAAGCCTTGTCCAACAATCAAGTCTTTAACGAGAACAAAGGTTGACAGTGATTAATCATTAAGCAGCTCCTTGTTCCTTGATGCACGTGTTCTCAGCAGCCTCCTGCAGAGGCAGTCTGGCATATTTCCTGTCTCTGTGCTCCACTGTGCCATGTCTGAAGGGACGCCCAGGCAGCCTTCTCACTATTTTAATTTCAAATGCTACAAACATCTACAGAGTTTCTATGTGCACATGTCTTGACTTTTATTCTGAGCCTGGCAGACTCTGAATGGATACAGGGAGTGAGAACATAATAAGCTGTTAACTCCACATCTGCTTACTAGATTATGTTCAAAGACAGTATAAGAAATTGATTAAACGCTGTTTACTAGAATAAACCTTTGAAATCTGTTTGTTTCCTTAAGCAATACAATGATAAGTTGATATAATTTAGCTGTGCAGTGAACATAAGATACCTTCACTACCGTTTCTACATAAAAATAGCTTCTATGTTGACAAAGCACCATGCTTTGAAAAGCAATAAAAATGTTTTCAAATCCTCTTTCAAATGATTCTGTTTCAAAAAGCAACGGAGTTGTAATGTTAACTAACACTGTCATCATTTAATCCAATGTCCCCTTTGTTGTGCATTTCTAATTACTTGATTAGGTACTATTTATCTATCTCAGCTTGTCATGCAATGAAGTATGTATTTATCTTAATAGATTGACTTGGAGGTTTTATTTTTTTTCTTCCAACATATAAATATCACTGATAATAACCATGTTGCCTGTGAACTAGGTGGTTAAGTGAAGAGAAAAAGTAGCTATGAGACACAGGTTTCTAGGAGGCAAGGGACAAGGGTTAATGAAAATAACAACAAAATTCCAAGGGGAGTCAGTGATGTTAACAAATACATTGTTTTTCCGATAATGAACATCACATCTAACAAAAAAACAAAATGAGGTAACCCTGACGATTCTTTGTATATATTAACTTCTCTTTTCAAACTGAGCAGAATTAAGTAGTAGCAGGTCTCCAGCAGTTCAAGTAGAAAATTTTAGCTAGTATGTCTACAATATAAAAATGAAAGCATGAATTCAATCACAAGATATGAAATATGTAATTGTTCCAGTTTATTCAGCATTTTAGTGCCCAGCTGTAATTTCTTAAAACTCAGTTATATTCACTAAGGAAAGGGAAATGACAATGACATTCTACACACAAAAAGATTACCTTATTATTGGTAACTAAGCTCTTCACCCAAATGTATGTGACAGGGATGACGTAATGGTCGTTGACTCATGTTAAGATCAAAGCAGTCTATTAGGAAACCCCATTCAGAAAATGAACATCTTTTAACTGGAGCCTCCTGGGATCAACATTTAAAACTAACAACAGTGAACTCTGAACTGTGAAGGAAAGCAATGATGAACTATGGGAAGAAAGCTTTCAGGATTTGAGATGGTCTTAGAAAATATTCTTACAAACCAACCAATCTGATCATCTTATTTCAATTCAACTTTTAATAACCTACTCTAACTGGTTCTATATCTCTGTAGTTAGGGTAAATTGACTTGATCTCACACAAATTACTTTTAAAACAAAATATCTGGTTTGAACTGGTCTGTTTATCCTCAATCTTTTTCAATTAAAAGCTAAGCTCGTAACATTGGGGGCTTATGTCAAAGTCTTAGGTCAAGGTTCTAAATCAATTACAAGTTGAAGGACTCTAAAACTATAAGTAGATGGCATGGAACATTAGAGCAATTTCTAAATCATGGGGTATGCAAATCTCAAAGAAATTCCAATACATGTTTATTTGATTCATTATCCATAAATAACTAATAGCTATCATGTGTGGGAGCTCACTGTGCATCAGTCACTCTGCTGGGTGCTTTATGCATTATCACATTTCACAACTGTAACAACCATTTATGATAGGCCCTATTAGTATCCTCATTTTACAGACGAGAAAACTGACATTTAGACATGTTAAATAATTCATCTAGATGGTAGGTGGTGGAGCCAAAATTCTAACTCAGGCAGCCTGACTTCAGAGCCCTGCTAGAATATCAGTATAAAAAAATAATACAAAACTAACTCAGCCAGAGTCTTTGTTATAAAGCAGTGGTCAATATATACTATTGGCACATAATATGGAAATATGAAGCAATGTAGTCCAGTGCAACAAGTATACAATTTGGAGCTATAGGGCCTGCATTTGATATAGGAGTAATATGACACTGAGTAAGTTGTTTCGTTTTCCTGAATTCCGGTTTTCTCACCTGTAAAAGTAGTATGATGCTTAATTCCCAGTATAATATATGAAATAACATATGTAAAAAGCATTCTGTAAACACTGTACTCCAGATGGCTAAGATAAAAGCATGAAGCTGCAGATATGTTTTATATTGAGCAAATCCAATAAATGTGGAAGTGCAAAGAACAATAAAACTAAAATGCTAAGAAGGGAAAAAAAGGCAATTGTTAATTATGGAGGCATACTAGTTACAACTTATGTATGTCAAAATGTGTAGAAGTTTCTTTGTACCTCAGGGAAGACATAAGCCAAAATGAATTGAAAAAGAAGTTAATTTTCTGCAGGCATTATGGCATAGCTGTTTAGAATTTAGACTTTGCTCTCAGACAGTCCTGGGTTTAAATTCTAGGCAAGTTACTCAAGTCTTAAGATCTCTGTTTTTCGCATTAGTGAAATGGAGATCATGAATGTAGGGATTAAAGGAGATAATGCATATGAAGTGCTTCATATTAACAAGGCTCAGTTAATATTGCTGACCATTATAATTATTATTTAACTTCACATGTCATTACAGTTTGAAAGAAAGAATATAATTTTGGGAGAGTTTACATCAGAGATGACACATTCGAGGCTTCTGGAGCCTTAACGAAGGAGGTTAAAGAGGGCAATCCCTAGGGAATACACAGAAAAATGGCATTTGAGGCTGCCTTGAAGCACATCAGGTTGATTCTAAAGTCCTTTTGCTCAAAACTTAATCTTTACTTAACCTGATGGGCCTCAATGATCAGTCTTATCAGTACTTCAGTGAAGGAGAGGGGAGAGGAGGACTAGGAGATGAAAGCTGGAGATCAAAGAAACATTCTGGCCATCCTGTTCCTCCCAGTGGCAGGAAGCTCTTGTGATCAGACTATCAAATTACCACCTGCACCAGATTCAGGACCCTTCATAGCCATGCTGCCCCTCTTATACCTTACTTCTGTGGATGCTTTGAATCTTCCCTTCCCCAAGTTTGAAGGGAGCATGTACCATGCTATCCGGCAGAGATATTCAGATTCCAGGAGGAACATTAATGGTGGGGATGTAAGATAACTATGATAATATTTTACAAGGGCTTTTGGAAATAAATAGAGGGCTCTTTATGTCCATTTAGATACAAATTCCCACAATGCTCTTTCTAGGTTGCATTTCCATGAAATTATGAGCTTTAGGAACATAAAGAAAAGAGTTGATATGCATACACAGCTAGTATCCTGGAAAAGAAGAAAAGACTACACTTTTGATTTAGAGCACTTTCAGATTAGAACACTTAACAGGAAGAACAGAGTAAAAATTCTATGGAAAAGATATGTTTAAATAGCTAAGAAAAGCGGGGAGGGGAGAACCAGTCAACGTTTCCAGTTATCCTTTCTTGTGATATATGGGAACTATACAAAGTTTACAATTTCTGAAAATAATACTAAGCTGTAGTAATTTTAAAAATAATTTAGTAAGGTGAAATAGATGAGGAGTAGCCAGTAATAATAATAATAATAATAATAATAATAATAACAACAGTAATCAATGTGTATTGAGGGCTTGCCAGGTATAACGCATATTATTAAACAATTTAAAGATATTACCCTGTTTAATCTTCACAACAGTCTTTTGAGGTATATTTTACCATTCCCCCCATTTCTTAGATGAGGAAAATGAGGCTTTTAGAGAAGTTAACTAAATTGCACAATATCCTGCAGTTAACAAATGGCAAATTCAAAACCAGTTTGAATGGACAGGTGTGCCTTGGTTTATGCAACTCCTAATTTCTGAAAAATTGCATGTAAATGAGATCTTAAAAATTGAACCACACTCTAAGATTATGAAAATGGATTTCCCTTCCTCCTTTTCTTCCTTCCTTCCTTCTTTCTTTCTTTCCTTCTTCACCCTCCCCTTCCTTCCCTCCCTCTGCCCTGCTTCCTCTCTTCTTTCCTTCTTTCCTTCCTTCCATTCAAAAAATATATTTTGAGCTCCTCCTGTGCCATGTACCAGGGTTGCAGCAGTAAATAAAACAGAGTCTTGGCCATGATGAAGCAGCTATTTTAGTGTAGGAAGACAGATAATAAACATATGAACAAATAATATATCACACAATGAGAGTGCTATAAAGAAAGAGAAAGCAGGAATGGGGCATAAGGTATGCTGGACATGTGGGCTGGAGGGGGTAGGGTGATCAGAGACCTCTGAGATAAGATGACATTTGACCTGAAGGAAGTGAAGTGAAAGGGTAGCTGGAGGAATTCCTAGTCCTGAAATTCCTGAAGTGGGAGCATGTTTGGTCTCAAGCATGTCTCAAGCACGACTAGCAACCTAGGTGGCTGGTGCAGAAAAAGAAGAAAGAGTGGTGTGCTGGTGGTGGAGGGGGCAGGGTAGTCCTGTAGGAAGGTTATAAGGGATAATTCAGGGGAGAGAAAACGGTTTGGACCAGAGTGGAGGCAGGGGGAAGTGGCTGGATCCCGGATAGACTCAGAGCCAGAGCCAATAAAGTTAACCAAGGGACTGGATGTAGTGAGAGAGGGAGAAAGACATCAAGGGCAAGTATAAGATTTTTGGCCTGAGCAAAGGGAAGTACAGAGTTATCATTTTCTGAGATAGGAAGACTGTGAGACAAACAGTTTTGCTTTGTTTTTGGTTTTGAGGGGAGTTGAGGGGGGCTGGAAATAAAGAATTTAACTTAGGATGTGTCAAAGTTGAGATGCTTAACACATCCAAGTGTAACTGTCAGGGAGGCAACTTGATATATGAGTCTGGCATTCAGGAGAGAGATCCAGGCTGAAAATATAAATTTGGGATTTGTCAGAATAGAGAAGATATTTTAAACCATGAATTTGGATGTTATCATCTAGGGAGTGAGTGTAGATGAAGAAAAGAAGAGGTCCAAAGACAGCTCTGAGCACCCCATTGTTTAGAAGTCTTGGAGATGAAGAAGACGCCAGCAAAGAGATTGAGAACCATGAAAGAGTGGTGTCCTGAAAGCCAAGCAAAGAAAGTGTGTCGAGAAGAGAGTGATCAACGGATTCCATGTTGCTGATAAGTCATGTAAGATAAGAGTTGAGAATTGACCAATGGAATGGACAACTGGATTATCACTGATGGCTTCAAAGAGCTATCTCATTGGAAATCTAGAGACAAAAACCTGATTGGAATGTGTTCAAGACAGAATGAGAAGAAAAGAAGTGAGGGTCAGGGTTTTTGGAGAACTTTTTCAAGGAGTATTGCTGAAAAGGAGGGCAGAACAATGAAGAGGTAGCAGAGAGGAATATGGAGCATTTTTGTGTGTTTAGGCTTGTATACCTATAAATATAATTTAAAGGAAAAATGGCAAATGCCTCAGTATTTCATCCGCTTCATAACATACGCTGTTTAGTATATTGGTTTTGCTTATATAGCAAATAATATTACTAATAATTATTACTAGTGAAGTTATAATCATGCCAATGATAGTCTTTAGTCATCATCCTGATCATAGCAATCATTTTGAATAAAATACCTATAGAGTTTGGCCTCTAACACCTTTGCAACAGGAAGCTATTAGCTTCAACTTGGGTTCTTCAGGGTAGAAATGCCTCATGGATGTGCTTCAAAAATCACAGACAAGTTTTTGAATCAAGTACAATTATAGACACATTACGGAAAAATGTTATGGAAAGAATTAGCCATTCACTCTGTTCAAATATAACTCCTGGCATATCAAGTTTTATTTGGGCGAAGGTAACTCAACTTTCTGAGTCCTATAAAAATACATGTGAATGTCTCATTACAGCTACTTCAGCTCTGAAAGGCTAACAACAACAACAGCAATAATAATGTACATATAGAACCGGACACCTGGCAGTGAATAGTGGATTGACAAGCTACTGGAAATAGCACAGCTGGGAAAACAGGACAAATTTAGAAGAACTCAATATTGAAAGGATATGACTGTACATGGTAGTCCATTTTAGGTGAAACTTTGTTGAAATACCAGCTGCTAATTTATAAATTTCCCACCATATTCATGACTCGAAAGTGCAGACTTTGGTTGCCCCTCTGAATCTCCTGTTTGGAGTTTATGCTATTCAGTTGTTACATGCCCTTTAATGAGGCTGTGGAGAGCTTCCAGCCAATGGATCTACTCTCTGCATGGCATGGCCAATGTTGGAGGTACAAGTCAGTGAAGGGTAGTGCACGTACACAGAACAGCTTTGCACACACAGATTTAGCAGGGAGAAAAGGAAGAGCAACTGAGAAGGGGCCTCCTGAATCCTTACGTCACTTCTCAACTCCAACAAAAGCCAGCAAAATTCCCAAGACTATCTCTAGGCAAGAGTATAAAAGGCAAAGCGTGCCTTCAAAACTCCTTTTTCCTGCTATCTATGTCTTTTCCCCCTTTCAACAGATTCTCATTTTTCTTAAGCAACTCTCTTCTGCCCAGGACTGTACCCACTACTTGCTTCTGAAGTCTAATCCATACTTGCCTTCCCTGGTAGGACTGCATGCCTCAGATTTATAAAGGTCGCCTTTTTGATATCAAAAATGATGTATCTCATGGTCAATTTCTCTTGTTCTCAGCTGTAAGTTCTCAGCTGGTAAGTACTTTTCAAATTTTAATGTGCATATGGATCACTTTGGGATCTTGTTAAAAGGCAAAATCTTATTCAATAGGTCTCGTGGGGTCGGGGCAGGTAGAGTATGAGGTACTGAGTTTTTGCATTTTAACAGGCTCCCATGAGATTCTGATGCTGCTGGTCCACAGACCCTACCTTGAGCATGCTAGGTGACTAAAGCTGAATGGATACCAAAGCTTCCTGTGCACTAAGGTCGTAGGGGGTTACTGTGTGCCTGCTTTCAGATAAGGTTTGGAATTCCACAAGTATATTTTATGCATTAACCAGAAAAGTGAATGAAATAGGAATTTTAGGTCTCAGTGGCTGAGTTTAAGGGAGAAAACTTTTGTCAGAATGAAAGAGAGAGGCTGTTATGCCTTTTCAAACTGAATTACCTTCAAGTCACCAGAAATCTAGAGCGAGACTAGAGTGGATAAACCCAGAACTCCTTTATGAAGTTTGGTCTCAACAGGGTAGGGACAACCACGCAACATGGATAGAGGATAGACTCTGGTACTAGGGATTATCGATTTACTCCCATTTTCTTTTGTGGGGTGTGTGTACACATGTGTGTGTGTGTGTGTGTGTTTTAATGAGCAGACTTTATGTAAACATGGAAGCCTTTCTTAAACTCATCTCCCCACATCTCAGCCTAGTCAGACACCTCACACATGTGCTTCCATAGAATCTTGGGCTTCTCCTTATTGAAGCACTTGTTCCACTCTATGTGGGTTTGTTCTTTTCTCTATTAGACTGGGAGCTCTTTGAAGGAAGAATTGTATCTGATCACGATGGTATCCGCGGCCGTCAGCATGGCCTCACACACAGCTGTGATCGATAAATATCTGTTAAATAAATGGAAAAGCCTATGTTTTCCAGATTTCTGTAACTGATGCCTTTAGTTTCCCAACTAAGGTTGAAGACGATAGTGTACCATGAGCCCAATACATCAAAGCCTCATTGTGAGCTGCTCACTGAATGTTTGCAGCTCTCTGACTACGGCTAGATTGTACTTCCTGGCCTCCCTTGTGGGTGGCTGGGGATGTGTGATTAGCTCTAGCCAAGGAGTTGTGAGCTGAAGTAATGTGTGTCACTCTCTGCCTGAGAATTAATTTGCTAATGCGAGATCCTTGAGGACGCTCTCTTTTCTCCCTAGTTCAGCAACTGGCAATGCTCAGAGTGGTGGCTGCTCTATCACCCTTAGTCCCTAAGTGGCTATGATGAACAGATCTCCCTACCCCCACTGCGGATGTACAGTGTAAGAAATAAAAGTGTGTTTCATTCATTGAGATTTTGAGAGTATTTGTTACTGCAGCATAACCTTGCCTGCTCTGATTAATATAGATTATGAGAGTAGTGCCCAAAACTGAGGGATGCTAGGTCCTGCCTGTTCCCAGGCCCAGCATCCCTCTTCCCTTTGAAGCTGGGTTCTGGGTGTGGCCCTGAAGCAAGTCTCCGGTTCTTTGCCTTTTGTTCCTGAGACCAAGTTCACACCCTGAAGCTGGTTCTTGTTGAAGGATCCCTGTCATGTGTCTGTGACTAAGTTCTAGTCTCTGTAGCCCAGACTGTCTAGGATGAGAGGCACTGTCTTGATCCCGCCATCCCAGGCACTGTGATTATGCTTCTGAGCTCTAATCATCTGCTCTGGCTCACCCTATCTATTTGCCTGGATATCTATAGCTGCTCCTCTTTCTCCATCCATATGATCCATCCATGGGTCAGAGCACCCAGAAGACACTGTGTTGAATTTCATTTTGCTGATCAAATAACTGCATTCCTACCAGTTATCTGTTGCTGTATGTTGTCTGCCACAATGATCTCCACTGCTAGCCCCTGTGCTGAATTTATCCCCAAACGCCAAGGCTTGCCCCGTTATAATCAGGGAATTTTGTCCCAGTTTCCTGCCTTTCTCATTCTGCCCTGAATCACTGCAGTTAAATGGGCCATGTGTATTTGTGTCCAGAGACATAACAGATGGGATCTTGGGGATTAAGGTAGCAAACAGAGAGCAGAGGGCTTTGAGAAGGATTAGTCTTTCGCCTGGTGGGAAGGGTAGAGAAGGACGCTGGGGAACTGATTTGAAAAGGGTCACTTGGCCCTATAAGCACATGTGACAGGCCTTGGATTTAGTCCACTCTCACTGTCCCTGTCTGTCTGTTCCCGTAAATATCTGTTAAAGAAAGAGCACTAGAATTCGAGTGAAAAAATACGGGTTTAAGTGCCAGCTGTGCCATTTACTAGCTGTGTGACCTCAGATAGCTCAGTTAACCTCTCTGAGCTTATTTCTTCAGGAGTAAAATAAAGCTAATTACATGTCCCTAATGTGGCGCATACTGAGACTGAATGAGGTCTCACAAGGATCACGTGACAGAATGTTTGAAGAAGCACTCAGCCTATTGCAAAGAGCTTTATTAATGTAAGGTGGTGTTATGATGATGAGGACAGAACAGACAAGCAGATGGACCAGACCAATAGGCATTTCCTGAACCTTAAAAATTAGTGGGATGTGTAGAGCTAAAGGAAGATTCTGTGAGGAAGAGAGTTTAGGAGCATGAGGTCTCGGAGAAACAGTCAGAATAAGATGAAGCACCTCTGCAGAGGGTGGGCCAGAATGGACTATCCGTGGTAGGCCATTCAGCTAAGTATGCTACTGAATGAGAGCCCTGACCCTCCTCAATCAGGGAAGTTCACCCACATTGCTTCCCCTCCTGATTTGCAGTCGAGATGAGCAGATGTACAAGGGGATAGGCTACACATGGCACTGTAACCATATGATGGAGTCGCTGTTTACATATTTTGTTGCTAGCATGGAGGCCTCTGGAGAACCTCCTTCCTCTTATATTAATTCCCAGTGCACCCACTTGCTGAGCCTGGCCTTGCCTCCTCGTCTTTCCAGCAAAGTTCCCACACATGTTGAAGCTTCCCCGGCTGCCCAGTAGCCAGGCATCAGCAGTTGGCAAGGCTGCGCAGAATGGAGACTGGACCACCCAGCTAGCTGGAGGACTGATGTGGAATGTGGGATCATGTTCTAGAGCACAGCAGGACCACACTGCTACATGGGATGTCCCATCCGTGGGAGCAGGATCTTTAGGGCTGTCAGAGAAATGCACACAGACTCCATAAATTCTTACAAGAGGCCCTGGAAACACAAAGAGTATCCTTTCATTATAAGGCCTTTCCACCGGGTGGGGTTTTCCTACATAAGTTGTTCACAGCCCAAACATTTTCAGGCTTAAAGCAAACAGAACAGGCAAGGCAGAGGGTAAGAAAACACAGGGAGAATGTAGAGAAGATGTGGAAGAAGTCAAGTTATTTAGATTAGGTGCCTCTAACAAAAGATAGTGAACAAGAGGCAGTTTTGCTGAGTAAGGCCAGAATCACCTTGAAAATGGATACGTCTCCTGCAGTAAAGTGACAGATTAATTAAATGGCAAACACTCTTGGTTGTCTAGGCTTGGAGAAAGTTAAGATACAGGATGATCACAAAAATGGAAAATCCAGATATCAAAGGCATGAAATAGCCAAAGCAAAGACGGGGAAAAGCTGGTTAAAGGAGATTTCAGCAATATTTTAGAGAACCCAAACGGTGAGGGGAAGATCTGTGTTTTTCTTTGTCTTTTTTTTTGAGGAAGATTAGCCCTAAACTAACTACTGCCAATCCTCCTCTTTTTGCTGAGGAAGACTGGCCCTGAGCTAACATCCGTGCCCATCTACCTCTACTTTATATGTGGGACGCCTACCACAGCATGGCTTGCCAAGTGGTGCCATGTCCGCACCCAGGATCCGAACCAGCGAACCCTGGGCAGAATGTGTGAACTTAACCGCTGCGCCACTGGGCTGGCCCCGAAGGTCTGGTTTTTTAATAGACAATTAAGAGTTCCTACTCAGGGAAAGAATTTTAGATTGACAATGAAAGAGCTGCAGTAGTAGAGAAGGCCATTTCCGCATAGTGTGCAGGCCTTGGAGTTAGATGGGTTTACAGCCCCAACTCCACTACTTTCTAATTGTGTGATCTTGTAGAAATTGCTTAACCTCTCTGAGCCTCAGTTTCCCTCTAAATGAACTGGAAGTCTTTTTCATGCCAAATCACAGGCTTAAAACAGATCATGTGTATGAAAGTTCTTGGTAATCCATAAAGTTCAAACAAATGTTAGCTATTGTTATCCCAGAATTTCTCTATTTTCCTAAACTGGATTTTTTACATCTTCTAGGTGTCCAGACATGCATTCACATTGCTGAAAGCCATGTCTGCTGGCCGAGTAGGCTGGTAGTAGGTACAGCTAAAAGGAATAATTAGAAGACCTCCTCTGACTTTCTATTGATTATAGGGTAAATTTCAAACCATCTTGTATGGCAGCTATATCTCCCCAGCCTGTGTCTAAGGATAATTTTTGGCCACTCTCACCTATTCACCTTACAGAACTTCTCTTAATAGTTCTCAGAATTGTTCCAGTATTTTCATGCCTCTGTGACTTTGGATAGGTTACCCTCGAAGCCCAGAAAGCCCTTCCTCTGCTTCTCTCCCTGCTCACCTCTTACTCAGCCCTCAATACCCAGCTCTGATGTCACCTTGGGAAACCTTTGCCTATGTCAAATTGGTCACATCCTCTCAATGCTCCCACAGCACTCTGTTCAAGACTCTGTTATGACTCTGAAAACAAGCACCATAAAAACAAAAACAAACAAACCCCAGCTAACATTTACTGGGGACCTACAATGTTCCAGACACCAGGAGAAGCATTGTACAGTCTCATTGACTCTTCAATAAAATGTTTTCTAAGGCAATGCTATTGTTATCCCCATTTTATAGATGAGGAAATGGAGACTCAGAGAGCTTGAGTAACTACCCCCAGTTAGACTGAAAGGAAATAATAAACTGGTTTCAAATGCAGTGCTAACTACAAGACTCACACTCTTAACCACCATCTGGTACTATAGCATTATGATTTGCTCATTTATTAGTCTCCTCATCTCCCATTAGAACAAGCGCTATCTCAAGAAGAATCCTACTTTAGTCAGCAGTGTACATGAGGCCCTCAATAAATGTTCTCTGAATAAAAAGATAAGTGGGTTCTCATTTTGAGTAACAGCAGAAGGTATGCTTGTGAAACAACCCTAAAATGTCAATATTCTCTGTAAATTGAAGTCATATGCACCACCCAAGAGAGCCAACAGCTACATTTGACTCGGATGCTTGGCCATCATTTTATCTGTCTCTCATCCTCTTAGCAACCTCACTAAGAGCATCAGCTTCTAACGTGGTGAGATAATACATAAGTGACAGACACACCCAACCCTCCCTTCCTTCAGGAGTGATTCATACAGTCAATAGCATACAAACTATACAAGGTAATCTCATCTACAGAGTTTCATTTTAACAGTGCTCAAGAGTATTTCTTTTGCCACCTTATGCTTAGCACACATAGCTAAAATCGAACAGAACATGTAAGAATATCTTTATATTTATATCTAGTGGAGGGAGAGGGAGAGGAGGGATGATGTGGGAACACAGTAGGTACAACAGGAGGTAGGGCTGAGATGGGCCCAGTGTGGCCAAAGCAGGGAGAAAAGACATCATATACAATGCATTTGTTTGGCATCCTGGCTAATTAATAAATAGGTAAGTAAAACATCTCATCAAATCTCCATTACATCACTAAGATCTATCACATTCCCTGGCACATAGTAAGTGCTTAATAGATGTTTCATGAATGGATGAATAAATGAACAAACGAATGGACAACATTGTAGGAGGCTTTCTCTTCTACCTACAGGAAGTGCAGGGAGCTGGAAGTCTGCTTTTGGAACTTAGGTAGGGTAAAATGAGAAGCCAGACTCTCTAGGAAATAGCTGAGGCTATTTCAATCAGTACCTGTTTAAAAGATACCTGGGCCTCTGGAGTTCCTGGCTAAGGTGACAATGCCCAGGATTGAGCTCATGGGACTTTGGTCACTGAATTGGCTACAGTCGAAAGACAGCTCTGAACAAACACTCCCGTGAACAAATCTCACATTTTCTCATTCACTCATTCATTCAGCAAATTTTTAGAGTGCTATTAAAGCTAGGCACTGTGCCAAGCACTTCGCGTATATTATTCTCTAAAACTGAGAGGTATCTACCATTGTTATCCCAATTCCAAAGATGAGGAAGCTGAGTCTCAGAGTAGTTAAGCAAGCTCTTAAGGTTACACAGCACAGAGACAAGCTAAGATTTCAACTTAGGATTCTTTGACTCAAAACCCCCTCTTATTCTCAAACTTATACTTGTTCCTGACCTTAAGGAACTCAAAATTGAGCAGGTGGATAAGCTGGAAAATAAACACAGTGTGAAAAGTGCTCTGACAGAGGTACGAACTGGGTGCAGTGTGACCACAGAGGAGGGGCATCTCCTTCAGACCTGAGGAGGAAGGGTCCAGGGAGGAATACTGCCAGAGGAGGTGAGATGCTGAGTCTTAGAGGAGGCCTGGGAGATGAGCAGGTGGAAAAGGCAGAAATACAAAGGTAAGGGGAGCATAGTACATTCTTAGTCATTGTTCTTCATTTTGTATGAGTGGATTCATATCTAAACAAGGTACCAACAACGTTAGCTGTCTGCACCTCTTTCTATTTATTATTTGACCAAATGTTGGGGAAACCACCCACAGATTGAGCATAAATATTGAGATAAGTATTAGGGACTCTGCTCTGGACCTTGAAAGTTTTAAAAATAATAATTTTTGCTCCCATATCTGCTCCCTCAAAACATTTATGCCCCTACTTGCCACAGCACCTCTGCACATGCTATTCACTCTGCTTGAAAAACTCTTTCTTTCTCTCTTACAAACATTTTATCAATTGTCCTCTTTTCTGCACTTGGCTAATTCCTGTCCGTCTTTCAAGGAGCAGTGTAAGCACCACTTCCTCTAGGAGGCCTTCCTGACTCCGAAGTTCGGGCCCCAAGAGTGTCTTCTAAATGTCTCTAATCATGACACTCATTGTGCTTCTTTCCTCATTGACTCAATTGTCTATCATCTCCTATAAATTTTAAACTCTATGGGAGCCTAGGACGGTCTTGTTTACTCTTATATCCCCAGTGGTCAACAAGGTGACACATAATAGGCACTCAATAAATATTTTGCAGAATGAATAAAGGAACGAGCATGTATTTAAGTTTTTTCTTACAGAACAGAAAATAAAAAATCAGTAAAGTCTGATATCTAGGAAATAAGGTCAGAATGGAGAAAGAAAGAATTATGTATTCTACAAAAAGGCAGAATAAAATGTGACACACATATAGAATTTATAGAATTGCTGCATCCCTTATTGTACCCCCCAGTACTTCCTTAAACACATAATAATTTGCCAGATCTTATCAATAGTAGCATCCAATTTTCATATATTCCCACCACATGGACCATTTTGTTAAACAAAGGCTATAAAAATGTATTCACCACATTGAGGGCACTGTTGCTCTTTGCCAGATTTATAGCATCTGAATAACACAGAAAGGAAATCCTCAAAGTCAGAGGTACACTTTTTCCAGGCCACACTTATTATATTCTAAACATTTTGAACTGAATTTTACATTTTTAAGTGGATCAATTTTTCATTTCAGTCCAAAGGTCCCTGCCTGTTTCTGAAATTTGCAACATCTGCTAGGGAAGTGAAGAGTGAAACAATTTTTTAAAGATCAAGTAATGAAAAAAAAAAATATTTCTTGAAGGACTGTGGATTTTCAATTTGTTCCACATGAGTCTATTTCAGGAAATTACCTTTTAACTGATGCTCATCTTGTTTGTGCAGTCTATTCCCCTGATAGGGATGGACTGTGATCGGAGAGATTTTTACAATGTAAAAATTCTACTAGTCTGTCTTCCAAGGACAATATCCAGGTTTCTAGTTGTTTGCTATCTCAGAGGGATTCTTTACCTGTGTAGGAAATCAACTTTTTTCCAGTTTTTAGAATGAGTCATAATTAAGGCAAAACTATCATTTCCTGTGAACCAACTTTATAGAGGATTACCTAGATAACGTAGTTTTACAATTATTGGACATAGGTCAAAGATAGTACTAGGGAAAACTCTCAAAAATGGGCTGGGTTAACATGCATCACCCCGATCTGTTCTCCCATGTTCTCCTCTGACCTTGTTCTTTCTGTGGGCTGGAAATTCCCACCATTAGTCATTTACTAGCTTAAAGCTCTCACTTTTATGTTCAGTGACACCTTAGAAATTTGGCAAATGAAAAGTTTCAGGGGCTGAAAGTAGGGCTCAAAGGTCACATCCAGAGACCCCATCGCATGTCAAGGAGAGCATGTATTTTTATTCATTTTGTATGTTGGCAGACCACAAAATATTATATTTGGAAAAACTGTTCTGCTGGTAATTTTTTTTTTTTACAGACTTACTCTAAAATTCGTATGGAAGGATACAAGTTCAAAAATAATTACTATATTTCTGAAAAAAAGAAACATAAGATAATGGGAATTACTATACCAGGTATGTGATGACTTAGCCATTGTAATGTTAGCATTGTGAATTGGCCTTAAAAGAAATGAAAAGATCAAAAGAATAGAAGAGAATTGAGAGTCCAGAAATAGACTCACAAAAAGGAAAATTGCCATATGAGAGTAAGGACATTACAGAGCCATGGGAAAAAAAATGGAATATTTAATAACTGTTTCTGTGACAACTGACCATCCAAATGGGAAACACAATTACATCTCTACATCATGGCGTACCCACACATAGAATTACAGCTGAATTTCCAGCTGGCAAAACAGTTCAAAACTCAAGCTCTATGATAGAAGAGATCATTCAGGTCTTACTGTGTGCTCCACAGTGGTCCAGTTCCAGAAGAAGATGAGAACGGTTGACCTGACAGAGAACTTCCAGGACTCCACTTAAAGCCAGCCTAGCAGGAAGAAAAACTCCCAAGGGCAATTTCAATGCTTCAAGGGTGCTAACATAAATCTGGGAACCCGAGGATACATCAAGACCCCAAAGGCAATAGTGCTAATGATGCTACAGATCTGTTTGAGTGACACTGACTCCCATCCTTGTCATAAGGGTGAATGAAGAAAGGTTCATGTATCCTTTCCTTCCCTCTTTTGAACCCCTAGAGCATACAACACTCTATACAACAATACTATAAGGACAGAAAACAGACCAGTGGTTGCCAGAATGGAAGGTGGGGGAATGGCTTGATTACAAAGGGACACAAGAGAATTTCTTGGGGTGATGAAAATGTCCTATAAATAGATTGTAGTTGTAGTTACATGGCTATGCATTTGTCAAACTTGGGAAACTATGCACTAAACAGGTCAACTTTATAGTACATAAATTATAACTTACTTTATAAAACGGGGGAAGCCCTTTAAAGATTGTAAGTTAATTTTACTTCTGAAGTCAAAAAATTACTATACGCTGATTAAAATCTTAAAAAAAGATGGCAAGGAATATACTAAGTGTAACCCCCCAAGATGGCTGCTGCTCATATTCATTCAAATTCCTTTTCCTGGCACTGCTCACCTTTACCTTGTATCCAAGCTGCCTTCCAGACCATTACATGCCCTGGGGACAATTATATCTACTACCACTCTGACAACACCTACCATGTACAACCTTATATTGTAGTTCTTTCTGCATGTCTTATCTTCTCCCGATTGTAAGTTCCAGGCAATGAAGAACTATGCCCTACTTGCGTCCTCCACATTGCCCATTGAAATACCTGGCAGGAGTGCTATAAAAAATGTTTAATCAATAAATTAGCTTGTATTTAGGTAATAGCTTCAAGTCTAGGAGTCCTTCAAAGACTGTGAGCTTCTTGAGGACAGGAATTGTGCATACATAGTCTTGAACTGGGCTTCACACACTGTAACTGCTCAAGAAATGCTTTTTGAGTAAATATTGAATGAAAGAACTCCAGGGGATTATGACTATGGTTTTTTTTTTTTTTTTTTTAAGATGGCGCATGGGTGGAGAAATTGACTGTTGGGGGCAGAGCTGTGGTGTGGTGAGAGAGCTCACTGAAGAGGAGGGGGGTGTACCCTGGGTCATTTCTTGGAAAATCTGGTGGCAGAAGGTAAATGCGCAGCCCTCCAGGTTGCATTGGCTAGGTTTCACCTCTTATCAGGAGGTTTTTTCAGAGAACTCTTGGAAGAGAGATACTTGATTTGGATCCAGTTGGAAAGACTAACTGGGGATGGGCTGCAACACGGCAGGTTTCCAATTGTGTTTCTTAGGTTTGAAACTGTTCCCAGAAGCAAAGATGATGAAGGCTTCATTTGTAAGGCATGAAAATAAAAACACTTTATAAAGAGTTTTAAGGCAAATCTTTTCTTCCCTTTTATTCTTATCCACCGCCCCCCCCTCCCCCCCACTGTTGGCCAATCCTTGAATTTTAATCTCTTTTGGGAAAGAGCAATGCTCCTTATAACTATTTTTCTTAAACTAGACTGAGTCAAAGCATTGGATCTATTTTATTTGATGCATTTTATAAGGTTTTAATTGTTATAATTACAGTTAAATAGTTCAACATCCCAAACATCCTAGTACTTTAGGTGTCCTAAAGGGAATAGGTCTCATAAGGATATATAATAACATAATGAACACTTGTAAAGGCAAGGTTTTATATTCTTTGTATCTGATGACTAACACACTGGATCCAGGAAGCACAGAATCTGACCTCCATCTCTTTGTCCTTTCATTGTTTCTAAAACAGCACAGCCAGCCAGCTAGGGTAGTTGGTCAAATACTTTGATGTTGTGTGTCTGTGTTTGCATGTAATTTCTTCTGGTTTAAAACATTGATAAAAACATTTGTTATTTATTAAACCATTTAATTAAAAGTGATCCCATTAGCTTACTATAAATCTCCTTCTCAATAAAGGCAAAAAGGCTTTGTGGAAGTAGAAAAGTAAGAAGAAAAGTCCTGAAACTTTTCAAGTTCTGCCTGGAATTCCTTATGCCAAAATTATTTTTGATACTTTATTGAGCATTCATAATAGTTTAGGCATGATGAGAAATTTAAAGATATAGTGTACGGGAAAAACAGGTGATACTCCTCGGCACTGGCCTCAGACCATCCGTTGTGAATTTGAGGTCAGATATTTGTCTAGTTAGCATATTGGAGGATCAAAGTCATTGATTTGATCATATAGGATCAGTTAGTTTTGCCCTGGACTGCAATCATTCTAACCATATGGCTTTCAATATATGCTCTGGGTCATAAAGGGGACCATATAAGAGTGTATAGGAGGTTTGGTTTAAAAGATTAAAAGGATCCTCTGCTTTTTTGAATGACCTGAACCATCCTCACAGGCAGAGGCTGGAATTAAGGACAGACTCATATCATCACTGAGTAACATGGAAAGCTACCTAGAGGAAGTGGAGTTGGAATTTAACTGTTAAAGAAGGAAAAGAGTTTGCATAACCACCACAAAGGGGAAAGATTGGACTCTTAGAATTTTGTGTTAGTCAGTAAGGAGGCAATCAAGGCAGGAGTGAGATAGATCGCAAAAAGGTAGGCCTACCATCACTAGTGGTTGGGATGTGAAAAATAAATAGAACCAGACTGGAAGAAAACTATTAGAAGCCAAGCATAAGTATTTCAGATTTTAAATTTGAAATAGAATATATTTTTAAAAATAACGTGTTTTAGGTATGCCTATTACTTTCTTGCAATATTTTCTTTTGGAACAATCTGCTATGCCTGTTTTTTGAGCGTGTGGATTCTATGCAAGACTGGGAGGCTGGGTCTGTCAGTTGTTGGCTCTTGGACCTGTGAAGTCAGATCTGGAATAAGAACTGGTATTATGGTAACCCACAGCCCTGTGCAGGCTGAAGTTACTGGGCAAAAGAAACTAAGATCCTTGTAGAGGAAACTTCAGAGGGAAGAATGAAGTGAGAGACCATGAGATCTCAGAAAGAGAGAAATACAGAGATAGAGATGATGACTACTCTGACTTTCTCATTTTCTTGAATCTCACATCCTTCTACCATTCGGTTCTCTAAGACTCCACTGTCTCCACCCAGGAAATCTCCTTTTATTCAAGAGAGATTGAGGAGATTTCTGTTCCTTATAATCAAACACTGTCTCATACACACAGAGATGAGAGGAAGACAGATAAACTGGAAATCAGAAGACCTGGGTTCTAGTCCTGGCTCCAACCATGTGACCGTGGGCAAGTTACATAACCTTTCTGGTGAGTAGGTTTAGAAATTGTAAAGTAAGGATTATATAATATACACTTCTCAGTGTGGCTATAGGGATTAAATATGAAAAAGGTGTAAAAGGGTGCCCGGCACACAACAGACCTTCAAAGAATGGAATATGTGAAAAAAAAAAAATGAATGAGTATAGTAATTTTTTCACTTTACCACAATATTATGTCAAACTAAATGGAATTTTGAGAAAAATATAGCTTCTTCTCTAAGATACTGTACATGTAGTTCTAAAAGTAAGCAGGTGAGGGGCCAGCCCAGCGGTGCAGTGGTTAAGTTTGCACATTCTGCTTTGGCAGCCTGAGGGTTCGCTGGGTCGGATCCCGGGTGTGGACCTACACACCACTTGTCAAGCCACACTGTGGTAGGCGTCCCACATATAAAGTGGAGGAAGATGCACACGGATGTTAGCTCAGGGCCAGTCTTCCTCAGCAAAAAGAGGAAGATTGGTGGCAGATGTTAGCTTGGGGCTAATATTCCTCAAAAAAAAGAAAAGTAGACAAGTGACAGACAGAAAACCCCTGACCTAATGAGTGGCTTAAGCCCACCAGAATGACATCATATATCATTAGACAAACACAAAAAGCTAGGTTTAAGATAATCCTGTCTACATTGGAGGGCCATAGAAACAAGATGGTGTCCTTGAGGTTTTTAAGAGGAGGCAGAACAGCACTTTCTGTTCACTCTGGAGGGCTTTATTTCCTCTCACAGCTAGGAGTGATTTATCATTCATTCACCTTAAGCTTTTTTAGCCCTACTCTGTGCAGGAACATGGCGGTAAAGAACACACGATAACCACCCCTGACTCACAGCCCCTGGGACCGGCCTGGTTCCCACCACAGCCACAGTTGCAGTGAGGGGTGAAAATGCACTAGGTGTGGGAGACAAGATGTTAGGTGCCCACAACAGGATGCTAAATAGGGATAGATTGTGATTCTTAGATTGTGATTCTTAGATTTAGCATTATTTCTTATTTGGTCAATGATGAGGGAAATCAGATCTCGAGATTCAAAAGATGTTGAATCTCATAACTACTTAAAATTAGAGATTTAATCAAGAAGTTCCATGGTAAAAATAATTCTGGAGTCAAGACGCTGTGATACAAAACCCTGAAAACTGTAAACTCCAAATAATTTTTACTGTCCTGAATTCTCTGAGAATAACAGTACCTTTCTAACATCCAGCTTTGCTGCTGCCTATTTAAACAAGGTAAAATATACCTTTTGTGGTATTTACAAACACCAGAGGGTTTTCTCCCTTTAGCCTCGGTTCCCAGTTCAGAGGACTGTAACCCTAGATTCGGAGCACCACCTTAGATAAGTGAAAGCCAAGCAGATAATTTTGAACCTGATCCATCTCAGAAATTCGATCCGAGTCTGAGAACACCGCCTAGGCTGTTCCCGCGCTGTAGCTGGGAGCCAATGCCCCTGGTCTCCTGCCAGTGCAGACTTTCTGTCCAATCACCAGATGCTTTCTGGGATGTTTCTGCCCACAAGCAAAACTTTGGCTTGTTTTTCTTCACAGCAACTAATGCCTCAGAAAAAACCCTCGCTTTGCAGTTTCCCTGCTGCCTTTAAACCTGTAAAGCTAAACGCCACACCCACAATAAAATAAGAATATACGCTCTTTTCTCTTTTTGAAAATTACCAGCGGCTACGAGATCTTTGGCTAAACTTGTCCAAAAGTCCAGGTGTTCTCTTTTGTGCTGTCTCTCTCTCTCTCCCTCTCATACACACCCACACATTTTGAGACAAACACACTCATACACGGTTGTAAGACAGCTACAACTTTACTTGATAGCCGCTTGCAAATTTAGCCTTGTTACTGAAGCGTGTATCTGCAGCTGGCTGGTGACCATGGAAAACCAATAAATGCTGAAAGACATCTGCAATCAGGGAGCAAAGAAACATAGATTGATACTAGAACTTCTGAGTTTTAAGGCTGTCGCCAGTCATCTAGTGCAGGCCAATTCAGAGGACATGCACAAAGCGGGGAGAGACCAAAATTACTCAGAAGGTCCGAACCGGCAATTCTCTGGATGTTTTCTCCCAGAGGGAGCTGCATTCAGAGGCAGTCCATCCACAGAGGCTGGATGTAGGTTACCTTCAGGTCTGCTAGCTCGCCAGGCATTCTGAGCCTTGTTTCTATTTCTTTGACTGCTGTTTGTTTATTTCAAGGCTTACAAACTCGCCTCCTTGATATTTTAACTCCCAGTCCTGATAGGGACCGAATATCCCAAGAAACAGCTTAGTTAACAGTGTGAAGAACGTCACTAGATGTAGATTAAAATTAGGCAGGGTGGGGCTGTGAAAATATGTATTATATTAACTCAGTAAAGAGAGTGTTGAAAATCTTATGTTTCTGTATCATAATTAGAATAATTTTGCAATACTCTGGTATCCATATTTTATTTGTAAAATTATGAAACAGAGTCAGGTAAATATTTGGAATTTAATAAGTATGTACTTGATATAAAAATGAAGGCATCTGACACAGCACATTCCAAACTGAATTCTAGTGTTTTGTGCATAATTAATGTGTGTTCCATGGGGAAAACATACATTCGAAAATAATAAATTGAACAGATTTTTCTTTGTTTTACTGCAAGACTTAGCAATATCTATGTTATATTGGTATACATTAGGGATCTTCATTTTTCTTATACTTATTTGGCCACAGAACCGTGTCTGTGTGTGGTATATCCAGATTTTGCATAGTTTGGTTTGGGATATATTCTATTGAACACACCTTAGGAATGCTTATCTAAAGAAAAATGTGAAATGGATTAAAACTTTACTAAATCTTAAATAAATTCGATCACTCAGAACTTTCTCCTTCTGAAACAGAGTGCTAGGCACTTCTGCCCCATCCGGAGGAATTTACACACAAGACTCATACACAAGCTCGCTCTTACTGCAGGCCATTTGCACTTGCTATTCCCTCTGCCTGGAATGCTGTTCCTCACAGTTCACTTCCTTTCTTCATCTGGGTCTTTCCTCCAGTGTTGTCAATATAGAGAAGTCTTCTCTCAGAACTTATCTAAAATAGTACTCCATCGCTCCCTAACTCTTTTCTTCACTTAATTTCTTTCAAAGCATCCAAAATAATTTGACCCATGTATTTATTTATTAGTTTATTGTTTATTTACCCTACTGGAATATACCCCATGAGAGACATGTCTGTTTTGTTCAACTTTGTATTTCTAGCATTTAAAATAGTACCTGGCATTTAGTAGGTGCTCAATAAATATTTGTTGAATGAATGAATGAATAGAAACAATTCTGTAAGAGTACCACAGAAAGGGTAAAAATAAGGAGCTGGAGGAATTTAGGTTGAGGTTGCTAAGAAAGGCTTTACGGAGAAGATGGCATTTGAGCTTGGCTTTGAAGATGGGAAGGTTTCTGTCATGGGGCAGATGGGATAAATAGTCTAGGCTAAGAAAAAGGCTTAATTAAAGGCCCAGAAGCAGTCTTGAGAACTAGCCTTGAGACATGTGTGGAAAAGAAATTGTCACAACTCTTGGGGCTAGCAGCCTATCCACCACATTTGGGGAGGAGAAACTGCCAAAGCAACACAAGTCCTCATACCAGGGGTCCACCTGTGTCTCTGAATCTGGCCTGTTCCATGCATGTTTTTCTGATCAGCAGTTCATTCATTCATTCTATTATTTATTATGTACCAGGTACACTTCAAGGTGGTATAGATACAGCAGTGAGCAAAACATAAAAAACTCTGCATTCACGGAACTTACATTCTAATGGGGATGTGGTAAACATTATAATTATAGCATATATTAGAAAGTGGTAAGTACTGTGGAAAAATGGAGTAAGGGAATTGAGTAGTATTGGGGGAAGAGTTGCTTTTTCAAAATTTTTATTTAAGTATAACGTACATATAGAAAAGTACACATATGATTAATGTACCACTCTCTGAATTTTCACACACTGAACAAATTCCATGTAACCAGCATGCAGAACAAAAAACCAAACACTATTAGCAGCCCAGAAGCATTCCTTGTGCTTGTGTGGGAATTAACTCCCCTGGCCAAAGGTAACCTTTATCCTGACTCCAAGTAATAGAGCCAAGTGTTGAATATTTTTGTACTTTTATATGAATGGAATTGTATCTTACGTGTTCTTCTTTTTATCAGGCTGCTTTTCTTCAGCATTATGTTTATGGGATTCATCCATGTTGTTGCATATAGTTGTAGATAATCGTTCATTCTGATTACTGTATGGTATATTCCAGTGTGTAAGTACACCACATTTAATCCTTTCAATTGTTCGTGGACATTTGGATGTTTTCTAGTTGTGGCTATTGTAAATATCGCTGCTGTGAACATTCTGATACATGACTTTTGGTGGGGTATGGATTTTTAAATAGGTTGATCAGGGTAGGGCTCATTAAGAAGGGGATATTCAAGCAAAGACTTGAAGGATCTAAGGAAGCGAGCTATAGTAACCTGGGGGAAGAGCCGTCTAGTCAGTGAGGACGTGCATGAGGCAAGAGTGTCTCTGAAGTGTGAGAAACAAGGAGGAAGCCAAAGTAGCTGGAGTGAGTGACAAGGGGGTAGGAGTAGATGATCCGTACGTCTTTCCTGAAATGTCTATGAAATCTATCCTTCCTCCTTTCAGTTTCCATTGTCTTCCTTGATCTGGGCCCTCCTCTTTTTTACATAGACTACTGTATTAGCCCCTAAACTGACTTTGGATCCCCATGGGTCTTCCACACTGAAGGCAGAACAACCTTTCTCAAACTCATATCTAACCACGTCACTTCCTTGTTAAAATCCCAGTGTGGTTTCCTACTGGATAAAGTCCAAAACCTTTGGCCTAAAAATCAAAGTCCTTCACCATTGGCTCCCATGCTACCTTTTTGTCTTTAAGTCAGGCTTGCGTCTCTATGAAACCTTTTCTCTATCTCATTTACCTAGTCACAGAGCAGAATTAAACACTTGCTAATATCGTGCTGATTACTAGCCAGTTCTTAACATTCCATAATCCAGGAACAACCTTTAATTCAGGATGACATCCACGGGGGAACACATGAAGAACATCATCTTTTTCTTAGATCAGCTAACTTTTTACTCTATTTACATACCAACCGAGGAAGGGAAGGGGCAACAACTAATACTGATATCACTTTACAAACAGAAACACAAAAGATCAGACACATTAGCAAATGGATTTGGGTTCTAACTAGTAAAACTAGCTTCCTCTCACAGAATCAGCACAATGACTAGAGAGTATGGACAGGGAGGTCCAAGCAGAAGGTCCAAGCCCAGGAACTTGAAAAGAAGAAGCAACATAAAGAAGCCTTTTAAAAATCCTCAAGTGAAAATGAGAAGAAAACTTTGCCATCTGGGTTACGGAGAAAGAGCTGCAAGGACTGCCAATGTACTTTAACGGTCATTGATGGGAAACCTGGTTTCCTCATAGAAAGGGAAAGGATTCCGGAACGTATGCCGCACACAGATGGCAAAGTAATTTACATTTATTACAAAAATTTTCCCAGCAGAGGAAGACCCGAATAGGTGAGAAATCCCTGTTAATTTCCTCTGGTTAAAACAGGAACTAAAGCTATATGGACAATAGCATATCTGGTTGAATAATTCAACAAAGACAAAATATTTTAGGGGTAATTATTATGTACAAGGTACTGTGCTAAGCAATAATGGTGTTAGAAAGATGACTAAGGCAGAGTGTTTTCTTTCTAGGAACTCCCAGCTAAAGAGTATAGAAAGATACATAGCAAATATCCCAAAAGGAAGAAAACTGAGAGAAGACTTCCAACAGAGGCTCTCAAGCAAAGGACTGTGTAAGTGATTTTAATAACTATGGAACCTCCCTTTTACAAACTTAAAATAAGTAGACAGAGATAAGCAGCTGGGATGGTCAAGTGAGTGGGGGTCAGGGCCTGGGAGCAAAGGCAGGTATGGAGTACTTGGAGCCAGAGAGAAATCCCAGAAATCACACCTTGCCTTGCACCAGTATGAAGGCTAAGGCCAAGGTAGCAATCCAAGATTGTGTTGTTACTCAAGGGGCTAGATAAACAACAGGAACCAAGCTGTGGGACCAGAACAGGGTCTAAAATCTCCCGGGGCTCAGAAGGGCTGGGGTATCAGGCTGGGCGAGAAGGAGGCAAGTCTGAAAGAATTTCAGAGGTAGATCTAGGTGCTTGCCGTAGTTTTTCACATGGTTACAAGGTCCTAAGTATTTTGGGGAATATGGAACAGAACATAGGCCTCTCTGCCATGACATGTAGGGTGGTTATAAAGGTTTCTTTCCCCCAATTTTTCCCTTCGCCTTGGCACTGCCTGATGTGATTTCTGAATTTCACCATTCTTCGAGTATAAAATGCCTCCCATCTTTCCCCTTCTCCCTTTCTCCTATATTTATTGATTGTATACTATGTACCAGGCATTTTTCTAGGCTTGGGAATTTCTCTTAAAACATAAATACCTTAGGAAGGGTGAGATCTTAATCTTGGCACATAGGGAGTTCTCAACAAATATTTTTTGAATGAATGCATGAGGCCATTATCAGCTAACATCTTAGAAAGGATTGTGACTGCCAGCCAGGAGGGAGTGCTGGGAAAGTAGCTGGGAGGATGTACAAGCATCTGGCTGCTGAAAAGAGGTGAATCAAGAGGAGGAGAAGTCTCTTGGCATGTTTGTCTGCCTGGACAATTTTGTTCAGAGCTGAATCTGGCTCAGTTCTTTGGAAATGAGAAGTATTAAGGAAAAGAAGCTGTTCGAGTCCTTGAAGATGAGTTTCTTTCCCTTCATCTATTATAATGAGAGGGCTCTTGTTCCAGATGAGAACATCAGGATGACTTACTGTGAATCAGGGGTATGGCTACACCTAGTGTGACTCTCTTGATCCTGAACACCCTCTGGTTAGGACCACCACAAGTGTGGTCAAGGAAGTTTTGCCCACACAAGAGCACCCAGTTGAAGGAGAAGTGAGGGCTGAAATACATCTGGCCTGCACTTTGCTAAGTCTTGTGCCCAGAGTGAAGGGTGAGGGGCAGAGTTACGTGGTTATGCCCTGAGGAAAAAGAAACTTTTTCTAATTTTTTCAGAGGTGGTTCTGTCTCTGGAGGTTTTCTATTGGTCATATGGATGTCAAGGGTCACCAATATTGAGCAAAGTCATTTTTGTTCATTAGGTTCTATATTAACTGTTGGATCCAGAACATGAAACTATTCTAGACCTGCCTATTGCAAAACTCTGTCTCCAATGTTGGCACAAAGGGACTTGCGGGAGAGTGTGGTACTGGCATACCGTGGAGAAGAGAACAGGACTGGGGCTAGGAGCCCTGTGTGAATCCTCGCCTGCCACTTCCTCCTCATGTGACAGTGCGAGGTCATCTCAGCCTCAGCTTCTTCATCTATGAGCTGGAGGCTGTGGATTAGGGAATCTCTGAGGTCCCTTCCAACCTCAGATTTCTGTGATCCTCAAAGGCCATCAAAGATTAAAGCCTTTACCCTTTCAACATTCTTCTCTTGCATTAACATTCAGTTTCAAAAAAGACACCCACAAACTTGTACTCTAAGTCCTCTGGTGTGAATAACTTGTGATCAGAGTTGTCCAGTTCTACTCTGATGATACATTGGGAGAACTTACTGTCTCTATTACCTAGGAAAGTAAGCCAAGGATTGAAAGTGTTTATCAAAAGCTACCACACAAGAGAGAAAATGAGAAAAGAATTTGGCGTGTGTGGAAAGCCTCTTTTGAGCAGATCCAAAAATCTTTGATTTAGTCTAATTCTTAATTTACACACCGGGTCACAGAGGGAATCGGAATTCACCAAATGGAAGGAGTATTTTGCCACTCAGGTAGCAGAGTTAAAACAGAAAATACCCTCCAAATGGGTAAAACTTCCTTATAGAGCCTAGAAGATAAATCAAGACAGAAACTGGTGACCTAAAGAAACATTTGACTGCCAAAGTGATGTCATGATGGGAATTTTTCCCTCTTAACCTTTTGCTGCCCCCCTCTCTATTTTTCTCCCAGTCAGCAAACTTCTGGTTTTTTCCATTTCTGTTATTGTTTTTGGTTTTGCCCTTGGCTTTCTCTTTTCCTAGGTCTTCTTTCTGAACGAAAGGCTGTTAAACCACAGAATTTACTTTTGAAAGAACTGAACTATTTCCTTCTCCTCGTCTGCTTGCCTCCTGCCATGCCAGCAGGCAGCGCTGCTTGGTAAGAGAAGCTGGCAGGAGTATGTCTGGGACTGGGGAAGGAGGAGTGAGGAGGGGAGAAGGGGGCAGGCAGGGGGCAGGAGAGGGGAGTCTGATCAGCCCAGGTGAGGCAGAGGCAGAGCTAATGAGAAGCACATGCCGCCAACCATTTTAAAGTCTTGGCTGGCTTGAGCCAAGGGAAGTGATGAATTGCAAGAATGTGTTGTGTTCAGAGCCGGGGAGCTGGCAGAAACAGCTTAGCTAGGATGGAAGGTTTTTTTTTTTTTTTAAGAACTCAGGCTTAAAAATACATTTCTCTTTGTCAGCAAAATGTTCTAGTTTCGAAACTATGAATGGTAGACTACCTCTGTCAGACTATTGCATTCCTTTTTCACCTCAAATTTTCTAAGACACAACTTACCTTCAAATTAAAAGACTAATTTTTCTAAAAAATGGACTTACATGATAGAGCAGCTCTGAGCTCCTGAGAACATTTTTAACTCCCAGGACAATCTCAGCCCCTGGGTTTGCGTAGGCAAACTCAATTTACAATCTGGGGGGGACAGGTAGTATCTGAGCATGGGTCCAGGAAGACTTGCTCCTTCCTTTCCTATTCCTTCCTCCCTCTCTCCCTCTGACAATTATTTGTCAAGTATCTTTTAAGGGCCACAGTCTGTTTAGGGAAAGATATGGTGGAGAAAGGTAATCTAGGTCGTCACCGCCAACATCTATGCCCTTCAGAGGGTGATTATAGAGGTTCTACTTCAAAGGCCTAGACTAAAGCTCTCTTTAAATATTAGGCCCCAGAATCATAGGCCCTACTTGCCAACAATAAATTTGTTAGGTTTTACTCTTGAGAAAGAGCTTAGCCCAAGCCCAGGTCAGAACATTACAATGTGAAGAGGGGATGTTTACGTTGAAGTTCTCAAGAGATGTATACAGTTTGCCTTTGGTACTTTCTACCTCCCTTTTCACATCTTTCCTAGTTTACTGTGTTGCTCCTGGCTATTCAGTTCTCAACTAAGTGACAAGAGTATAGTGTCCATGTGATTATTGTTGACTCCCATTTCCCCTGGTGCCTGGCATAAGGCTGGCACTTAATAGCTAATCAAATAGTTGTTGAATGAATAAATAAATACTTTCCCCCCAGATACCCCTGTTCTAAATTTCCGTTCAACTTCTTCCTATTCAACCAACTCACCTCCCAAGCCAAACTCCAAGCAGTTTTATCTCAAATCCTGATTTTGGCATCTTATAATAACGAATCTTGGGCAAATCATCTTAGTCTCTGAGCCTCAGTTTCCTCATCTTTCAATGGGATTAAGTTTACTTTACAGGTATGCTGTGAGGATTCACTACATAATTGATAACTTAAATAAAACACCTAACCCATCTCTTGGCATATAGTAAGTATTCAATAGATATTGATTATTTCTTCTTCCATTCATTTCTTCTGATGATCTTTCTCAAGAAGTAGAAAAAAATTGGTTGAAAGAAGTCATGCTAAGGCATGAATGAGGAATGGGTTTGGTCTTCCTAGTCTGCAGTAGAAAATAGGGAAATAGTAGGTGGGATAGTTTCGAGATGCTGGGACCTTAGGGTTCCTACCCACTCTCTGCCACCTCCATTCTCTATGCTCTATTTGAACAGACAGTACCCACTCTGGTTATCCCAGCATTCCACTATTGTCATAACAAGGTGCTCCACTTTGGAAAGGTTGCTAACTCTCACATATACTGCAATTCATATTATTTAAACTTTTGGGGGCTGGCCCCGTGGCCGAGTGGTTAAGTTCACGCACTCTGCTTTGGTGGCCCAGGGTTTCGCCAGGTCAGATCCTGGGCGCCGACATGGCACCGCTCATCAGGCCATGATGAGGCGGCATCCCACACGCCACAACTAGAAGAACCCACAAGTAAAAATATACAACTAGGTACCGGGGGGATTTGGGGAGAAAAAGCAATTTAAAAAATATTATTTAAACTATATTTAATGGGTGAGCAAGTTAACAGAAAACAAAGAAGTCTGGACTGAGAAGTAAGAATGTATAGCAAATCAAAATGCATTATAAAATTACATGATTAAAGAAAACAAAGTAAATACACAAATGTTTTCATTTGATGTCCCCGGTAAATAAAGTTTAGGAGGATGAAACCATTCTGATAAAATCCATCTTGTATTTCCTATAAAACAAATCTTTTGTACTCTAATTCAGAGAGAAAGAAAATTATCTTAAATAAAAAAATTGTTTACACATGCAGGTCACGTTATTCACGCAACTATTTTCTAAGAGAACATCTTAATAGGAGTTGGAGAAAATAAAGTGAATTATAAAATTTTATTACATTTTCCTTCATTGAAAAATTATATGATTGAATGAATTTCTTCAAGTTTCCTAAAGAAAAACTTATTTCATCTGACAGACCAGTTTTTCTTTTTTCTTTTTAAATCTTATCTTAGATTGGCATGACCTACAAGAAAATACCCATTTATGAGTTCAAAATACTGACATGTCTACATTTCTCCCCACTCTCCATGAAAATTCTAACATTTATTTGACAATTAAATGGCCCAATTTAGAATTTTTCTTGCCAGTTGCAAATTGTTTCCTTGCACAGCTCTGTGAATTAATCAAACAAAAGTAGAAACGTGCTAGCCATTGTGGAAGAATTTAGTTTAATTTTTCTTTTCGGCAGGAATACATGTTCAAGTACATTAGAAGTAGACAAAACATGTAGCTGAAATTTTTTGGAAAAGCTATTAAACTTTCCACTATAATGAACTAGTGATGCTTCTAATATCTCAAATAGGATTTCATCGATTTGGAACCCATTCTTATATTATTTAATAGCTCGTCTTCATGGTAGATAATGAGTTGTAATTATCATTCTTTTGAATGGACTCTGACAGGACTAGTTGCAGAGCGGTGACTTCAGAATCTGCATGCTATCTTCTATTTTTCTTTACTCCCCATTGTATTTTACACCCTTTTTTGATCATTTGTATTATAAGCTCCATTTTAGAATAGGTAATGATATAAAATAGAGAAGAGAAAAGAAATTTAAATAAAATGAGGATTTTCCTTTGTCTCATATATATTTTCATCTAAACCTAGGTCATGTTGTTGCTGCAACTATTGATGCAACTCTCTTTCCTCTTTCAATAAAGTCTTTTTTTTCTTTTCTTTCATAAAAGAAGGTCAAAGTGATTTTTTAAAGCAATGTGAAATCTGTTCCCACTGCATTTACAGCTTGGCTTAATGGAAATAATGCAGAATTCATAAGCCATCTCCATGAAGATATCATGGAACACAGAACATAGGATTTGGACTAATGCTAAACATGACCTAGCTCCTGGCTCTGCCAAGTACAGTTGAGTGACCTTGGGCAAGTCCTGTAATCTCTCCGAGCTTTGGTTTCTGCTGAAAGATAGAGTTAGTAATATTGATTAAATAAGAGAGTGTAAATAAAGCACTTTGCACAGTCTCTGGCACACAGTAATAATTTAATAATTAGAAACTATTATTATCATTTGGGCAGTGAAATAATGGAGTACTTAATCCTTTTACTAAGGCAAGTTGGTAGTAACCAAACTCTCTACCAATTTGTAGCTGCTTAAAAGGTGAAACGATCTGATAGCTTAGTGGTTCCCATTGGCCAAAAAAATCTCCCTAACTACTTATAGTAAAGATGGTTATCATCACTAATAATTTAAGTCAAGGAAGTCATGACTTCTCTGTGCTTCCCACTTAAGTGGATCTGAGGCCTTTCAACTGTGTTTAGAATTTACTCCCACTCTCTGAGCAGTAAAGCCACCTTAGATTTTTACTATGGTCCTTTCAACTCTTTACCTCTTTAATCTCCTTTTATCCTCACAACAACTCTGTGAGGAAGGGCAAAATTCAAAAGATCCTTAGTGGTGTGGCTCCTGGGCTGGGATAATCTTTTAAGATGACACCAGGAAACTGAAATTTCTTGTGTATTTATAAAGGTGAGTGCAGGTGTTGGAGAGCTACCTATGCTTGGGCTTTGAAGGATGAGACTATGGATTGGGGGCAGTGGAGACAATGTGGAAAGCAGGCATGGTGTCAAGGATCACTCAGCTTGACTCTTGGTGGTTGGAGGGAGACTGCAGAATGGTGGATGTGGCCATACCTATATTATTCCACTTTGGGAAATATTTGCGGCAGGTATGAGATGTAAGAATGTGTTCTTCATAAGGACATTGGATAGGCTTCTCAGGCTATGTTGTAGGTAACTATTTAGATGGTGTGGGCAAAGAGTTAACAAAAACTCTTTCCCTTTTGCATGAGAATCTGACCTTTGGTTAACTTCTTAGCTTGGTTTCCCTGGAAACAGATAAAGATGGTATGTGTCAACTATGTTACTAGGCAACATTGCATATGGTGAAAATGACCCCTTGTTGGTAGACTGCATCTGGACTGGGGGAAACTACAAATGAACTGTAAATACCTGATGGGAATGCCATGCTTTGGACTTCCCTGAGTGCAGCAATTCTCGTAACTAGAATGTCCCTTGAGAGGACCCTGCAAGCTGTTTCTTTGGAGTTGTTACAAGAGTTATTGACTGCTCTGGGATATAAGGCTTTTAAGCAAAGGCAGTTCCTTCACCTGCCCAAAATGGATTCCATCATCTTGCGCCTGAGCTGGTAGGGCTCTAATTACAGAAGAATGCCTGATGCCGCTCTATTGACAAGCTATAGTTCCTATCCTATATCTTTCTGAGTAGACTGATGTCAAGTGTGGTGTATAGTAGTCTTGTGAGTCTAAATGTCTAGTTGGACCTAAGATACTGCCTGCTGAGTGTTGCAAGTTGGTTTAGTGTCATGGTGATTTCCTTTGGGTAACATGTAAGGCATGACTTTCTGGGAAGGGATCTGGAAAGAATGAGGTCTTTTGTAGTGCCTTTATCCACATAAACTTAAATTCCTTCATCCAGCCAGCCATCTAACCAGCCAATATTTATCCAGAATCTACGATGTGCCAAGCATTGTGCTAGATACAAAAAATATTAAAGGTCCTCTCAATTAGCCCTCATATCTTTTGGGGAAAAAAGAGGCATATATTATATTATTAGTAATAATAGAGGCCAATATTTATTAAATACCAGATATTGTTTTAAGTACTTTACATGCCTCATCTCATTTAATACCTAATAAGAATTCTTTGAAGCAGGTATTATTCTACATATTTTATAGACAGTGAAATTGAGGCACAGAGAGGTTGACTCAAAGTTATAGCTCTGGTGTGGCATTTGAACTCAGGCGGCCTGACTCCAGATCACAGTCCTTAACCAGTACATTATTTAATGTGATGCACACCTTAATAGTGGCTCTTACCAAGGATTTCAACAATTTCCTATGAAGGCTCTCCTGGCTCTCCATCTCCTACAATGCCTGAAAGACCACCAAGTAAAATGTATTTGAGTTAATGAGCAACTACTCAGGAGGCATCAGGATAACCAGAGAGATAGGTGGAGAGCAGAGAAAGGGCCAAGTTTACTGGATCTAACTGTGAATTAGGCCCGTGTCTCTCCTTGTCCTGAGAAAGCTTAGCTATGCTCTGATGTCACCTGACCAGATTCCTTTTCCAGTTCTGAAGGCCTGGCTCACAACTGGGCAAAAGTGAGCATTGTGACATTTTATCTCTGCAAAAATTCCCTTTAGGAACCAGATTATGAGATAAAATAAAACAGTATATGTAAAGTGATGACCACTGTGCCTGTCATATTATAAGCACTCTATAAACCACAGCTGTTAGTATTCTTTCTTCCATGTTGCCTGCAAAATGCTGAAAGTTACGATAAAGCCAGACATCTCAGGGGCTTTCGCACCTCGTATCCTCTTCAATCACATATATTCCTTGGGTGTCTGTCAGGAACATTTGTTAAGTGTTCATTGGGTGGGCTGGAGAGTATCACAAAAACTACAAGAGTCAAGTCCATCAGGATGCTTATGACACAATTAGGAACACAGATCATTACAAAACGGCACCCACCACAAAGAAATAGTCAGCTTTCCAATTCTCCAAGAAGGAGCCTGGTTAGACTATGGAGGAAATGTGCCATTATTAACACTTGCTAAGTTATTTTCATATGGAAATAAATAAAGGAATCAGAAATCAATCTCCTCTTTGCCACACAATACCTCAGATTTTACTACTCCTCTCTGCTTCTGCCCAGTCTTTACTAAACGTGGCCTTGACCAGCAGCCAACCTGTCTCAGTTCCAAACAGTTGTCTTGAGGAGAAACCATAGTGTTGGACTGTCATTCCTTTCTGTCCACCAGAGACTGTCTTGTCTTATGTCACATCGATACCTAGTGTCAAAGCCACTTGGATCTTTTCTGGGTCTGGGGTCTCAGACCAATTTCCCACTTCGCAAGTTTCCTTCAACCCCTAAAAGAACAGAGAAATTCTCTCCACATTCTTTTTTGGAGGTGCTCAGGTCTCTCTGAAGACTCAGTGCCTGTCCTAGATTTTGAAACACTGTGTCGCTGCACTTCTTTACCTAGGATGAGGTCTGGAGCCAAAAATAATCCAAGACAAAAGATCTCAGAAAAAAGCCCCACCTCAGGTAACGGGGCTTGCTTGGCCTGAAGTCTGGGATGAGACTTAAGGGCTGGTCTGTCAGAATAGTTGACACCTAATGGAGAACAAACCAGAACCCTACTCAGTACTCCACTCAGTTCACTCACCAAACATTTACTGAGCATGGACTGTGCTACGTTTTGGTAAGAGAAAGTTGATGAAGACAGGTGCCTTCTTCTGAGAAATACAAAGTCATTTATTGTCATGCAACGTAGAACACATTCATCAGTTCATAAGGAAACAACAACAACAACAACAACAACATTGATTCTCAAACTCTCACAGGAGAAATGTTCACCACTTCCTCCAACCTGGAGTTCTGAAATGTCTGACTCAATGAAGAGAAACACCATCAACTGCCATCAGAGCCTTCCCAAATGAGAATTCTGTTAGCAGAGTGATCTTGATTATCTCAGAAATCCCAGACAGAAATGGAAGCAATATAAATAAACATAAAAGAAAATAGAGGTGCTGTAACACAACTATAAATTGCTCTTCTCCCCGACTTTCTTCCAATCATCCAGGGCAAAAGAGGGAAGTTGGTCTTTGTGGCAGAGAATAGACCAACAGCTGTTCTATATCCTGCCAAGAGGAGAGAGACTTATTATAAATAATAGCCAACAATACGTCCTTTGGGACTGGAGACTCAGCCAGTTTGGGGGGAGTGAGGAGGGAAGAGGGAGAGTTAATGGGATAAGGGGTAACCAACACAGCAGAGGATGAATTAGGAGAAAACCCTATCAAATTTTCCTGTGTACTTATGTTTCTATTACCTCATTAGGGTGATTACATAATGCTACTCCATTTATAAACTAAAAGGGAAATAAGGGGCAACATTCTCATTAGCAGTGGCTGATGTGAGACATTAACATACCAGTAAGTCATGTGGGCTAACAATTAATGTGTTTGGAAACATCTTTTCTTTCTCTCTTCATCTGTTTGGTATTTTGTCTGCTCCTTCCCTCCTTTGAGCCATACATGTGTATCTGTGACTCACAAATGGAGAAGGCACTGACAACTTGGGTGCCCTCATTTTGAGGGCTCTTCATGTAAGAAATTTATAGAGTGTGTTTTACTGCTTTATTTTCTATTGGGAGAAGACAAATGAACAATCTTATAGCAATGTATGGGTCTCTCACTGTATCTTCTCTGCAGACTCCCCATAGGGCTTCCTAGCCAGAGGCAGATTGGAGTTCTGAAATTTCTCACTTCTTAGGATGTTTTTCTACTAGTGGAGAAAGAGCACTTTCACAGACTCTTCTTTGTCAGTGTTCTAATTCCAAGTTGTAACTCTAGACGGAGATATTTCGGGGGAGGGGCTTCTGTTTATGGATATACTATTAATTTGCATCCTGATTCTTTTTTTAATAGCTCACTAGGACAGTAAAACTCATCAAGTAATATTTAACAAAAGAAGAAACTGAGTTCTCAAAATGTGAAAGAACCTGCTCGTAGAGAGGAAGAGCCACGCTGGGATCCAGCATCAATAGGAGTTATGTAGAATGTGACTGTAATATACAATTTCTAAGGGAGGTTGTGTAATTTAAGAAGTGTCTGCTTCATCCCTGGGCTCTTCTAATGAGGGAGCAGTGTGGGGAGTGTGGGGGTGTTAGGTAGACATCAATCCTTTTAAAGGGTCCCTTGGAGAAAGAATTAGCTGTTTAGCCCATATTTATGTCTTACATGTGGTTTTAATTTGATATACTTAGCCTTTATTCCTACATAACCCTATTTCATCTCTGTTTCTGTCTTTCCATTTCCTCTTATATTATCTCTGGTTTTAATTTTTGGGGCTCCCAAATGCATTATTGCAAAGTTATCCTTTCTCTGAAGATGAGCACTTATTTTGCATTTGTTCTCATGACTGCAAACTAGATGAATTTGGGGGATCTAGCACTGCATATGAATAGGAAGGGATATCTTTATTCAGATTAGAAAAAATTAAATGTAAACATTTAGATCGTAGCCTAAGTTAGGGACACGGCACTCTACCTGGGGCCTGGGAAGTACTATTCACTTAAATTAGCAATCAGTGCGTTCATTAAGGTATACTGTGCCATCTGTTTTGTGTTCACATTATTTTTGGTTACAATTTCTTAACTATCCAGCAGATGGCATCTGCTTCAAAACTCGCATAAATTCCATTTACATTTCAAGACAAACAGGATACTGACACATTGAAACCTCCCTCAAATGACTTTTACATTTAATATCTAGAAAAGGCTGCTAGAAACATACTTAAGAGTAGACAATTCCCTTTTTTGGGGATAAGAGTCATTCTTTTCTCTCGCCAAGCCCATGGAAGCATCATGGATACATAGGAAAACCTCCGTCATTCGAAAGGAAACACAATCAGAATTAAACCCAGAAGCTCTCTTTTAAGAATCTATTACTTTAGTTACTTTCAGCCCTAAACAAGAGCTTAGTATTAAGGTCAGATTCAGAAAAACAAAGCTAATCTCAAACCTCCTCTAAGGGAGAGAGAAGCAAAACAGGGAGCCAGCTCCTACAAGAAGTAGGAGGTGAATGAATACATAAAGCTTTATGGATGGTTACCATACAGAGCCTTTTTCCTCTTTACTTTGTATTAAGAGGTGGGTGTGATTGAATGACTTCTAACATTTAATGACACCTTTGCTCCAGTGCTTTGTAAAGCTCACACATGAATACACTGATCCATTTCCAGATGATCCTGGGGGCCCCATCCTTTTGTGTGAAGCACAAAGAAAAAGGAGAGAGAGGGAGAGAGAGAGACAAAGAAACAGCCCATGTAACCAAGCTCTGAACATGATTTAAACAACCAACTTAGTAAACATCAATCTTAGGATGTGTTATGTGAAATGGAGTCATACTCCAAAAGAAATGTTGGCTACATTTAAAAGATCACTTTGTCTAAAGAAAATGCCAAGTTGAATTTCCAAGCAGTAAGTCATCTTTTTACAAGAAACTGACAAGACAAAAGCAACAATGTGAGAAGGTGAAAGATGCTCATATGAAAAAAGTAATAGTGCTATAACCCTGTTGTTGTTGCTTTTCAAGGGTCTGGTTCTCTTGTTTGATGTTATTTGCTGGGATCAATGTGGCTATGAAAAGAGCAATGCTTAGAAATCAAGAGACTTGTGTGACTTGCTGTGTTACTTTGTGTGAATAACGTCACCTCCCGGGACCTCAGTTTCCATCTATGTAATACAAGAGGATTGGACCAAATGACTTTTGGGTGCGCTTTCAGCTTATGTTTGTTCTGACGGAGCATCCCTGCAGCCACAGAGCAGCCTTTTAGCACTCAAGTGTGAGTGTGAGTCATAAGAAGGACAGTGGGAGCTTGGATAGTGGTAGGGTCTGGAGCTAGTTTGCCAAAACTGAGCCATTGGAAAAGTATGCAGTAAAGAAGCATTTCAGAATCCTTTAGTTGCATTTTCCCTGTTTTAGTTTCATGGTTACTTTCTGAGGAAAAAGAAAAAATAGAAGCCCAGGTTTAGAGACAAAGTCTTAGAAATGAATCTGTTTTGTTCTTACTTTTAGCTCAAAAGTAAAGTGCATTTTGACCATTCAATTCTTGAAGTATAGCATCACGCATGTCCATGAATCTCTATAACTTTGGAATTTAAAATGCCTGACATCTCCACAGTTAATATATACAATGGATTCCTCAGAAATGCAGAGTTAGAACATTTGAAGCTGCTAAATACTGATTTACATGAAAGCTAAAAGTGTACAGTACCAGTCAAATGTATCTTTGACATCTTGGCTTCCAGAGAAACATACTTCCTCTGTTCATTCACAAGTCTACTCTATTTCCACCTCAGATTTAATTATCTTCCCAGTTCTCATTTGCGTATGTGTAGGCTACCGTTCACAATACACCAAGCCCTACATGTGGGAGGCACAAATCTTTTCATTCCAAAAAAAAAAAGAAAAAGTGGACAAGCCATTTTGGCTGCATAGTATATGCTTTAGACAAAGCCAAAAGGATGCTAACTGTATTCCAAGAATACCAATGTCCTGCAAGTGAAATTTGCTATTTGGTGTATTGATCTACATCACTTAGTTGAGGCTTTCAATTATGTCAGATGCATAAAATAGCTGATTTTTTTTTCTATAAAATCATAGGCTTTTGGAATTGGGAGGGGCTTTATAAAATTATCTAGTCCAACCTCTTCATTTTACAGATGAGGGAAATGAAGCTCAGAGATGTGAAAGCTTTGCCCCAAATCGATAGTTGCAGAAGTGAGACTAGAACTTGATTTGGCTTTTTGTAATTCATAGAATCAGTTACACATCCATGAGCATCATGCTCCCCAGCATCTATCCATTTCTCTATCCCGAAACAAACAACCTCTGAGCGCCAGGTCCTGATCTAGACCTGGTAAACGAAAATAAAATGCTTCTGTTCCTCAAGAAGCTCACAGTATAGTTGAGCTTTCTCCTCCATAATCTTTTTGGGGAAAAAAAGCCAGCTTTATAGTTGTTCTTAACAAGTATAAAAAAAAGATTAACATTATTACAACAAATGTTCCACTTTCCTTATTCTCTAAATACGGCGACACTTCATTTATTTGGCTTTGGCAGAGGATGAGGTGTTCCACATAAGTAAACTCCGCAGACCACTGAAATCAAAACTTTTGAACAGAAATCTTCCTTAAAGTGTATTTCATATTTCCCTTCCTTTGGAAAAGAATGATATTGAACATGACTTAGCCATGTTTTTTTTTTTTTTTTTTACATGACTCAGAGTGGTTTCTCAGGAACATCCATTATCATACTGGACAGTAATACTGTTCTGTGTCTAATTTTCCAGGTCTCTGTTTTAATATCAGGCAGTTAACACTTTTCGAAGCAAGTTATCCTTTCTTCTAGTAGTCCTTTCATAATCTCTTTTAATTTGCACGGCGGGGAATCATTTCAGGAAATTCACTAAAAATTCTATCTTAAATCTGTGTCAGAGTCAGTAAAGTTTCAAGTAAGGGTCAGAGGTGTAGTATCACATGCCTTTAATGGGTGGATCTTGGGACCAAAATTACATACTGTTTTTCTTTTTTCTGATTAATTCCAAGCTTAAGATGATGTAGGGAGGGCTGGGGATGCCATGCCTCTGGGCATGCTGGCCAACACTGCAGTCATCCTCAGACGAGAACCTTTCATCTTATCCCCAGAGCAGAAAGCATTGAGGGGCCATAAGTCCAAGCAGTTTTCAACACGGGCGAGATTGCCTCTTTGAGGTACTTGATTTAAGCAGTACTCAATTCTTTCTAGTAGAACTCTGCCCACCTGGCTGCCAGACTATTTCCTGCCCCACTGAGTTATCATCCAAAAGTTCCAGATTCCACTTATAGTGTGACCTACTGCCAAGTCCCATGTCAAGCCCTTTACAGAACAGGAATTCGTGTATTTCCTACAACACTGTGAAGTAGACACGACTATCGCATTTCACAGGAGGAACTTGGGGCACAGAGAGTCTAGGCAATTTACCTAGAGTAGGTCAGTAAGTGGGAGATTGGGACTCTCGACTTGACTCTCTTTGTCACAGACATTCATGTGCCCAAGATGGTGACTCTGCAAAACTATGACTAAAATAGATGATGAAATTTCTTAAATCACTTTAAATTTATACCTGATAATAGCACTGGGTCATAAGATGAAAGCTGCGTGGTAATAAAAAGCAACATTAGGAAAACAATCAATCTGGATTTTAGCTCAGTGCTTGTCTCTTTGCAGGCCCTGATCCAGATTTTCTAATCCTCTACTTCCATGTTCTCTGCATACGCTTTATGGTGAATTATAAGATCAAGAAAAGCAAAAAGAAGTCCACATTATGTAAAAACATAGAAATAGATAAGACTACCTCCTTTCATATATTTCAAAAACATTTATTGTGAGCTTACCATGGGATAGACGTTCTCTTAGTAACTAAAGACTTGAAGATGGATAGATAGCTCTAGGGCTTCTGACAATTCCATGAGAGAGACAGGATTATCAATGTGATAAGGGCTCAAAGAGAAATATGCTAAAAGGTGTTATGGGGACCTAACATTGAACCCTGCTGAAGGAGATGATCAATGAGCTGGGACTAGTGGGTTGAATAAAGCCAGGAGGGAAGGCGGAGGGGACTTCAGGCAGAGGGAACAGCATGAACAAAGGCATGGAGGAAGGAAAGAGCTTCATGTGGTGTCTTCACCATGGCTGAAGCAATGAGCTGAAGTGGTCAAGTGAGGCAGGAACTTTATAGGCTGAAGTTTAAAATAGTTCTGTAAAATGATTCCGTCATGATAATGGCCATTTTTATAGAGGCAATGATTAGATAAATGTGTGACTAAATTTTCTGGCACAATTATAAGTAGACAAAACATGAAGTTGAAATTTTTGGAGAAAGCTAGTACACTTTAGACTACGATGAGCCAGTGATATTCCATTATCCCAAAGAGAATTCAATAGATCTGGAACCTGCTCTTGTGCTATTTAGCATATCTCCCTTCAATTATAAATTTTTGTTCCTGTGTCTCTGTAAGTCGATCTGGACTTTTCAGACCATATATCCTAATTTAATTTAGAAAATATCACTATTTACATTATTACACAGCACAAAATCACCCAGATAACCATTTTACATTTCAATGGGAAACATTAGTGCATGCACAGAGGCCCCAATCTAAATGAGAAGACCTAATGAGAAAAAAATGGGGATTTAAGTGAAAATTACACGGCATCGCACTTCTTTCATGAGTATAAATTTGCTGCAATTCGTTAAAGCTGAGGCCCTCTTTTTAAAGGCTGAAGTGCCATATTCAATGTTATTACTCCCTGGGAGAAAATTAGGGTTCTGTGGAAATAAAATCACCTCTTTTACAATCGCTGCTAAGCTTTAGTTTACTGATGGTAGTCTTGTGTCTGGGATCCAAACAAGTTATTCCTTTCAAAACTGTGATAAAGCAGTAGCTCAGAGAATGGACAATCCATATCTGTTTGTTGAATATCATAATCCGTTTTTCATGAGGATAGTCTAAAGTAGCATTTTTCAGTGTCATGGAAGGGGAAACTGAGACCCCAAGAAGTAAAGTGATTTGTGGGTCTCACAAGAAGTTTGACCTGGAGTCAGCCATCTTGATTCCCAGGTTATTCTGGATCTGAAATATATACAGATGCGTAGATGAAAGGAACTGAAATGAAGAGGCAACTGTGCCCTGTGTATCTGTCGATTTTGGAACAATAATTATTTGCTCCATAATTTCTCATTAAGGAACTTCTCTGCTAGGTTGTTGAATTCCCAAGGAAGTGTTCACATAAAGGATTCACTTAGAAATGCTCTGAGTTTGTTTTAAGCGGATCGATAGCTGTTCTTTAGATTACAAGAAGTTGTCTGCTTGGATTGTTCTTTCCCTCTGGATTTTCTGGATGAAGAGATGGTGTGATTTCAACAGTTGGGTGAAGGACAGAAGTTCACAGATAGGATGCGCATGTGAAGGGTGACTGACAGCTGGTTTTAATGAGCTGGACTCAGCAAAGCCATTTAACACACGTCCCTCTTTCTGAACAATGTCATCAGAAGAGGAAAATGTAAAAGTGGAAAGCAAGTTTGAAAAGATAAATGTAGTTTCCTGCTAAGTGCATCAGTTGTTCAAATGCAGCAAAAAAACTGAAACCAGATTTGTTTTCTTGGAATACAGGTGTCTACCACCAGTTTTGACATCTGGATGTCATGGCATGAATAAAGAATAGAGAATCCACAAATCCTAAAGACAAGCCACTTTCTTTACAGATGAAAGGTATAAAAACTTGTAATTCAGAATTTCAAAAGAAATATTTTCAGGTAATTTACATTTCAAACAAAACTTCCCTTCTTTCCTTCCTTTCTCTGTTTTTCCTTCTCACTTCCTGCTCTTCCTTTTTCCCCATTTCCTAATTTTTCTCTGTGTTAGGAAGAAATATCAAATTAACATTGCTCAATAAAAATATACCCCATATATATAAGTGTAAGAAAATGAAGAAAAATCCACTTCCCTCTCCTTTTTCTAGTAATTCTCAATGAGCAAAAGCCTTTGCTTTTCACTTTATCTGGGGTTCCTGTTGCTTAGGAGCAGCACAGCTTCATAATTACACACAAAGGACACTTTCTGATTGACTAACCGATCGCCCATAGTAACAATAACTCTAACTGAAAACAACAAATCTAAAGTGTAACCTGACCAGTTATTTAACCCCTGGGAACAGAGGGCTCTTTAAAGCAGGGTGAGACACGCTTACTGAAAACCTGCCATGTTCCAAGTAAGGTGAATCAGATGTTTAATGTGAAAGCTCTATTCAGCACAGGACTTCACTGAATCTAAGTCTCATAACAAAAAGGAAACCATCACGTTGTGAGAGAAAAGTTTTGGCAATGTTTAAAGGAAAAAGTTTACTTAAAAGGAAAATGACTATTTTAGTAATCGTATTAAAAAAATTCTCCTGATTTGACATTCTTTTCATATAGTTAATCAATTAAGATAAAGTAAATAAAAAGTTCGGGAGGGGTTGGAGCAGGGTACTTTTCTGCCTTGGTGTGTGTTACATAGAATGACTCAAAGGAAACAGAAAGTTGCTGCAACTGTGATGTGGCATTTATAATAAATGGCTCAACCTCATAAGGCCCAGACACTCGGCGATTTAACTGGTAATGCCAGTGGGATGATGTAGTATTTCCTGTACTGTTTTAACTTCTCAATAATCATGTAGACACTGCAGTGAAGCACAGGTAAAAAGTTCACAGCTGGAGGGGGTGTATAGCAAGCGCTCTGCAAAGCTCTAAGCTGACATAGACATCCAGCTGGAAACAACCTCGGAAGAACAGAGGAGGGTCTAACACGTGGTAATAATTTGAAATTTGCAGAACATGGGTTAAAGGGGCTGCATAAGGGTGGCAGAGTTTTCTCTCAAAGGGGCTCTGAAATATGAATGGTGGGACGAAGGGAAATGTAGAACCAGTTGACACAAGCTGGGGACACCTTAAGAGGATGGCCACTGATCTTATTTCTTGGAGTATCCAAGAAGGCGAGTGCCCTCGCCACCATCCGCTCTCCTAACGCAAAGGGTGTCCATTTTAAGATCTGTCTCAAACGCCATAGCAGCTAGATGGGGTTGCTCCCTGTTTTAAAAATCTCACCTAGAGAGGCCGCCGCGTGGCCGAGTGGTTGAGTTCGCGCACTCTGCCTCGGCAGCCCAGGGTTTTGCTGGTTCAGAACCTGGGTGCGGTCATGGCACTGCTCATCAGGCCACGTTGAGGCGGCGTCCCACATGCCACAACTAGAAGGACCCACAACTAAAATATATACAACTATGTACTGGGGGGCTTTGGGGAGAAAAAGCAGAAAAAAAAAAAGATTGGCAACAGTTGCTAGCTCAGGCGCCAATCTTAAAAAAAAAAACAAAAAAAACCTCACCTAGAACTTTGTACCTAAGAGCATTTTTCTTCCTGGACCTTCTTTAACTGTGACTCCTTTCCTCCCCTTGAACCTCTTTCACCATGAGATTATAACTGTCTCCATACCAAGGACGAAATCTTGCTCATCTTTATTATGCTAAAGCCGAATATGATTATGTTGCCCGCCCCCCACCCCCCCCCACCGCCATCCCAATAAAAGCTTTCAAAGGCTTCCATTGATGTTAGGATAAAACCAAAACAAACTCTTTAATGTGGCTTATACAAGGTCCTTCACAATTTGGTCTCAGTCTGCTCCCACCTGTCTGTCAATCTCTCTGGGACTTTACTGATCTTTGCTTCCCCACGCATTCCTGCTCTCTCACTTCTTGGCCTTGTGTGTACCATGTGTTCCCTTGCCTGGGACATGCTGTCCACCCATCTCCACCCCCCATCTGTCTGTTGCGACTTTTCCCTCAGGGCTCATAATCTTCTTCAGGGACCCCTTCCCTAACCCTCAGACAAAGTTTTGCATCCCCATACTTTGCTATGCTTCCCCTCTAATAACTCATTCTTCATTTTTATTACTTGTTTAGTATCTGTTTTCCCAGCTAGACTGCAAGTTCTGGGAAGTCAGGGGCTGTCTCTATCTTTTTAGTACTGTACCTTCAGTGCCTAGGGCATGAAGCTTGGATGTATACTTCTACTATATGGAACTCAATAAATTTTACTTTTTGAGTAAGTGAATGAATAGCCACTGTAATAATAACTACCATGGACTGAGTGCTAACTATGTGCCAGTGAGTATGCTACATACTTTATACACATTATACCTCTTAACCATCACAGTGGTCCCATTATTACCTATAATATGTATTATTGCTCCTATTTATAGATCAGAAAACCAAGTCTTAGAGAGGTTATTAATTACCCAGCTTACCTAGCTCAAAAATGACAAAGCTGGGATCTGTGCCCAAGGCTGCCTAACTGCAAAACCTGTGGCTTTTTATGGAGCTACACTGTTTCTCAAATAACTACCCAGTAAATGCTCATTAAAAACACACACACATAAACACTTGTAAATATATTAGGTTCTTCCAACTTGAGAATCTCTTTGTATTTGATTTGAATTCATGTGATTAGAATTGTTTCTAATTCCAGCAAAAGTCTCTAAATTCCAAACCCAAATCTAGTCCCAAATTTCTTTTTTTGCCTATTAATACAATGTCTGCTGGACTAGAGTTCAACCAAGGGCTTTGGTTCTGCTCAGATGCTGCCTGTGTGCTTAGAAGTGAGATGAGTTCATGTCTGTACAATATGCCAAGGGTGACCAGGACATCTTTTACCTAAGGGTTCCAAGCTTCATGATTGGTTAGCTGTGGGACACCATTGTATAGCAACTTCTAACTCTATTTTCCTAAAGATACATGATTCAATGTAGTGCCAGCTCAGTACCAAAGGACTCCACAAATTATGAAACACATAAAATTAGGTCACAGCACAGCAGCTCAGTATAAGAAAACTTCCAACCAGCAGGGTGATTCAGTAATGGACCATCTGTGTTCCTGGGGGATGGATGGAGAAAGCAGAAGCTGGGTAACCATTGGTCAAGTCTGTTCTAGAAAATGATGTGTACATTGGGTGGATGGTTAGACAAGTGAACTTCTAATGTCCTTTCGAACTCTATGAGAAGGAATGTTTGATGAAATGTTTATGTAAATTGTTCTGATGGTTTGTCTGAATATTGAAAAACAGTTGTAAAGTGTATATATAAGGACTCCAAGCTTTGGATTCAGATTTTCCTAAGTTTGAGTCCTTCCTCTGCCCTCACTAGCTATGTACCATGGGCAAATCTCTGGGCCCCTCTAAGCCTCATTTTCCTTTTCCATGAGAAACAAAATTTACTATTCTATTTGTAGAAGGCAATATATTCAGACTGTGGAATATACTTACTAACTGCACGATGTTGTGCAAGTTAACTAACCCCTGCACACCTCAGTGTGTCCTAAAATGTGAAGGAGAATAGTATCTTCCCCTAAAAAATTATCATGAGGATTAAATGAATTTACAATGTAAAGCGTTTGGAATAGTGCCTGGCACAGAATAAATCTTCAGTTTGGTTTTAATTATTATTGTTATTATAATCTTGGAAACAATCGATTTTTTCTTTTCATCCAGGAGTTTCATATTTTACAAACTCCCTCACTGTCATTTTGCTTGAATTCTAAGTGTTGAATAAAAATTAAGAGTTTAGAAATGATAAGAATTCAGGCCCAAAACCAGGAAGCCAACATCTCAACAAGGGACTGTATTCTTAAAAAGCTAAAAGGAATGTTTTTGTGTCAAAGTGGACAGGAAATAGCTTATTTCCAGAACCTAAAGTATCTGAACAAAACTGATCTTTTTTCTTTTTAATGTTGGAAAATGTTCTGAATACATGTTTGATAGATTTAAAAATGCTTATATACATTTGTTTTAAAAGGCCCAAGAAAAGTTACTAAGAAAATTGCCCTGGTTTTATCAAATATTTATTCTAAAGCCAAGATAAAGAAATAGAGAGAAGTTCTTCTAATGCACTCAAGTTAACAATTGATATTAGTTCTCACGGCACCGCAAGGCAAAGCATGTTTGTTTTTTTATAATCTCCTCTGTCATGCTTGGTATACAGCTCTCTGTCTCTCTCTCTTTTTGTCTCCCTCTTTCTGTCTCCCTGTTTCTCACTCTCTCTCACATACACATACAAACACACACACACACACACACAACAAGATAGAGCAAAGAACCTTAGTTTAGCTGTTAATTTCCCAAAGTTCCTTGGGTTGGCAACATAGAGACTCTAGCAAGAAGAATCATGATTCATTCTATAAATCTCTCCAATATTCATAAAGGATGATCCAGGTCTTATCTGGTTCTGGGGAGTTGCCTTTTACTGTGAACTTGTATGTGCCAGTAACTGTGGTAAATACTTAACATGAATGGTATCACTTAATCCTTACAGGGATCTTGCGTGGTAGGTATTACTCTCATTTTACAGATAATGAAATACACAGTTTAGGTACTTTGATGAGAGTCACACAGCTACGGATTGGCAAAGGCCAGGATTTGAACCAAAGTCTGTCTGATTGCGAAGCTGCTGCTGCTACTCTCTCTGTCTGCCTTGTGTTGGGAGACACTGAGGGCACAGCTGGTGCTGTCGGGACACTGCGGCCTCCCAGCATTCTACCTACTTTTGTGCTTGGTTAGGTTGGCCTTTGACCCACCTAGCCTCCTAGGCCTGCTCCCCCTTCCCTCCCCAACCTCTTCGAAAGAAGATTGAAAACGCCCTTAGAGGAAAGTGGTGGCGACGAGGACTCACATAGTTATCCCTCCCAGGGAGCTGTGCAATTCAATTAGCAGCAAAACAGTGGGTTTTGTTTTGTTTTGTTTTCAGAAATCAACCTCACAGGGAGCAGGGGGGTATCTTACTCTGCTGATGTCCAAATCTGACTCTTCCTATCACTGCCTTGACCTTGCTGGTAGGACACCAGCACTGCAGGATCCTCTCATTAATGGTGACAACGAGTGTGAGTGTATAAACAGTGTCATCATGTGCTGAATGACTCACTGGGGCTGGCACACACTGCCATCCTGAGGGCACAGGCAGAGCCTCATTTTTGTCAAGGGAAGGACAGCAGCTCCTGAAGGAGGAACGGATCAAGGTCTTCATCCACAAAGGATTCCCTGCCCACTGCTTCACAGTCACTGAGTAACGTCAGCTACACTGTGGCTCATGGTGAAGACAAGGGAAGGAGAAGGGAAGCACGAGGAGAATATGATGTTGTGGAAGGACTGGACAAGACATATTACACTTAGCCCTGAGCCGCCTATCTTTAGACACTTACTACATTCTCTTTATTGATGATGGATCTGATGATGTTTCCTTGGATAAAAGTTGACATAAAGTGAGACGAGATTCCACGGAATCACTGGGACCAGATGTCTAGGAATGGATATTAGATAAAGAGTAAGATGAAAAGCCTTTACTTGTGCGTCAAACATTGACTGAGCATTTACTAAGCTCCAGACACTGTTTGAGGTACTGGGAAGACAACAGTGAACAAAACTAAAACCCTCTGCTTTCACAGTGCTTAAATTCTAGCAAGGGCAGATGGACATAAACAAAAACACAAGTAAATCAAACAGTGTGTCCAAAGGTGATAAGAACTATGGAGAAAAATAAAGCCAGTAGGAAGATAGAGGAGGGTAGAGGCAACTGAAAGAGCAGACTCTGAGACAGGCATGGACTTGGTGCCTTCTGGGAAGGCAAGTGTGGCTGGAGAATAGAGAAACAAAGAGAGTGGTGGGAACTGCCGCAGGAGGAGGTGTGTAGTGTGTGTGTGTGTGTGTGTGTGTGTGTGTGCGTGCATGCGTGAGCATGTGCAGTGTGCTCCTATCCGTGTGATCTTATAGTCAGATGTTGTAGAGTCCTTTGAGGACTTCAGCATTTATCCCTGGTGAGACGGGAAACCAGCGGAGGGCTCTGGGCAGGGGGGAGACATGACAAACACATGGGCAGACTTCCCCAGAGTTCCTTGCAGCATACCACAGACATCTAACTTGCCTCCCTAAACAGGCACACTAGCCTTGCCCTTCAGAACTCTTTCTTCTGCTGGTAAGCTTCCATTTGCATACATTTTTCTCTGGTGGTAGCATCTTCAGCATCAATGCTTGTCTGTCCAGTATAGCCTGACACTATTTTAAAAACAACTCTTCAAGACACGGACTGCCTTTCAAAATGCCTTCTTCCACATAACAGAGCATGCATTTAAAGAAATAACAAGGGGCCATTTCTATCGAAGCAAATGTGTTTCTTGCAGCCAACAGCAAGGCCCGATAACAGTAACGTTTCTATTTCAGAAAGCAAGTCTATTATGTCAGTTACAACCCTTTAAAACCCAAAGTTGTCACATGATCTCTTTACTCTATGCAGGATGAGTAAGGATTGAACAAATGAAACACTTCTCCTGGAAATTATATCCCATTTGGATTTTGTTTTTAAAATCTGTCATTGCTAAACAGGATTTAGAATCTCAAAATTGCCTCAAAGATTTCTTATGAAAATCCAAGAAAGAAGAGGAAATGATTATTTATTGGGATCTACTGAATTCTTTGAATATGATACTTTACATTATTATGAATGTTGGAACAGAGACATGAAAATGCACATCCACGACTATCTGTCTTGTTTTAGTTTTCATTTGAAACCCATATTACTTATACATTCCCAAAGAACAACTTCAAATGCCATATTTTGCAAGCTTGTGGTTTCAAGTTGCAGATTTAAGGTCTTGTTGACCTCCGTACAGAATTTTAACATTTTTTCCTGCTTTGTTGGTCTGAGGGTGATGATGGAATCAAACATGCTTATAAATAGAGCCAAATGAATTGAAAATTCTCTCCTAGGAAAGATATAGTTTTGTGAAGAAAATACCTGCCAAAGTCAATTTTTTTAAAAACCTCTTACTCATTGACATTTCTGGTTCAGCAAGTTTTCTTCTTGATGTACTTAAATGTCAACAAAAGTGCTACTTCTTAATTATCTAAGTATCCTGAGTCATAATAATAATGCATATATCCCTTCACTTAGGAAATGTTTTATTCTCAGTTACATTAGCTGTTTTACAAGAAATCTTTATGCAGCCATTGGAAAGAAGATAATTTCCCCCGATGACTTTCTCTAGTACAATAATTGACCTAGGTTGATTCTCTTCGGTATTACATAAGAAAGTCTGACTTTTCAAAGATGGCAGTAAAGCAAGTCTGCGAACATCCCCCTCCTGGTACTTCCCCTAGAACGGTAATTCTCTGATGCATAGTTGAATTTCCTGGGGAAGCTTTAAAAATATACACGTATACATAGAGAAAAAAAGATGACCAGGCCCAATCTGAAGAGATTCTGACTTAATTAGTCCAGGGTGGGCCTGGGCATTTTTAAAAATGTGCACTTCAGCTTGAGAACTATAGATCCAAAAGGCGAGATTCTTTCTCCTTCTGTCTCTCTCTCTCTGTTTCTTTCCTTCTTTCTCCTTTTTCTTTCTCTCCTATTTTTAACCTAAAGTGATTACCTATTTGAAATGTTTCTATTTTTAATTGAAACAAGCACAGAAAATACCAGATAAATAATCCTGTCACTTTAGAAGACATAAGTACACTAAAATGAGAGAAAAATCATATTGCTTAGATCAGTGGTTCTTGATTAATTCAGATTTCCAAATTCATTTTGCAACCATAGGAAACTACACGGCTAGATGTTCAGTGCAGACAACAGATAAATCTCATTTCAGCCTCAGGGGCACTGACTATATTAGTCTTTGACTTTTCTCTATTGTTCACGTTTGTCTTCAATGATTAATTTGTTGTTACTTCAGCATCTCTTGTGTAGCTGAGACTTGAATACACCTGCCAGGAGGAAATAGGTGAGCCCTCTCTCTAGGAATTTACATGAAGGTTAAGAGGCCTCTTGGGTGGAGAAGGTGGGTAGAGGCTTGAACTATATGCCTAATTTATGTCAGTTATTCAGACATCTATGCAAAATTGTAGAAGAGACCAATGGAAACCAAGTTGTAGAGAGGGACTGAAGCTTCCTGAGGAAAAAGAATTCTTTATGAAGATATTTAGAGCCTGGTATAAACAGAGTGATTCAGCAATAGAACCAGAGAACAACAGGGGTGTGGTTTTACCAGCATGACAACTGGTACCTGGAAGTGCCCTCAACTAGCTATCTTGGCTGTGTGTGATCTGGGAAGGAAAAAGTTCTGTGGTAAGGGAAAGAGATATCGCACTAAACTTGGAATTTCTTTAGGATCCACAGCCCGTGGAGCTGTGTAGCTCTAGGTAGTGCAGGCCACTGGGGTCCCAAGTGTAGCTCAGAGTGGCAGCAGCTTGTATTGAGTAGCTGGTCCTACTGATTCAAGAGAACATATAAACCACTTATTTTGGACTTCCAAATACCTGGGGTGTAGGAGTAACTTTGTACAAGATTGGAATTCTCAGGTGAGAAGGTGGGGTGGGACGGTTGTAGCCTGTGAGATTCCAGTTTTGATCTTATGTGACCTCATTTGTTCTGATGGGCTGAAAAAACATGGATATTTGGGTGCACTGGATAATATCCCATCCTTTTAATTTCCCAGTCACCAAACCTCATCTCTTCCATCTGTATTACCTCAAAGGCCCCATTTCCTTTTTCCACCCTAGACTATCCTGCATGTGCCTAATGTACAGAGATAGATTAAAAGAGGTCAACATGACATATCACCACTAGCCATTCTGAAGATCGGTAGTCTTGATAGGCAGTCAATCAGACTCGTCAGAGCCATAGAAAAATCACCCCTCAAGGTGGCTTTCTCTAATTACATCAGCAGACCCTTAAGGAGGAGTCCTCCTTTCATTTATCTTGGCTGTTGAACCAAATACACCACAAAGCCTCAAAACGTACATTACCTTAAAAAAATAAAGAAAATCAAGTTAGGTGGAGTGTAAGACTTGGGGGGACACAAAGATATTTAGTTAGTTTAATCTTGACATAATTTTTAGAAAATGAAAGTTTCAAGTAGCTACAGAATTCCTCTGATTTCTTCCTGGCATTCACCATTTTCAACTTGCATTGATCTTGCCTAACCCAATTACTAAACAAAGATCTTGTTATAAATTAGGCCACATTTCTCTGTCCTTAAAAACTTGCTTCAGGGTATATCTGAAGGGCTTATCAGTCAATGGACCTTTGCATGTTTCATACATAGAATTATCTGTATACCTGCTGATACTCAAATTCTAGAGATTCATGGGGAGATGCAATTGATCACAGGGGTCCAACGTTGACCTGGAAATCAGATCACAGTTCTCATCAGGGTTCTGACGAGTGAATGAAGTTGGAGAAGCCGCTGAATTTCTCTTACATATGTAAAAAGGGAGTAATGATTTTATTAGAAATATCTCTAAGATTCATACTACTGCTGAAATACTGAACCGTAAATTTGAGCATTTACATAGTTGAAATAAATTAAGCTATTTTTGCCTCCTCAGCCAGGCTGGTATGCGGCAAGCAAGAAAAGGAAGGGGTGGAGTCTCATGAGCTTGAAAGAGATCTCTCTCAAGGAAAGGGCCATTTTCTAAAAGACCTACCTCATTCTAAAATCAGATTTACTACAAAATGAGCCCTGAAAGGAACCAGGGATCAGATCTCATGTCAAAGTGATTGTGCGTTTAAAGCAATGAATGCCAAAGCCAGCCTCTTGCCTCGCACGGCCAAAGGAAACAAGAAGGGAAATCCACAAGCCTCCCAACGTGAGAAACTCTATTTGTCACCTTCTCACATGTGCCTCCAAGCCTAAACTTGTCTCTCGGTGGCTCCATTTCAGTTGAGCACTTTTAGACCTCAGTCCAAACCCCTTCTCTTAGAATTTGGCTCAAAATATTGATAACCATAAATTTCCATATTTATATTTCCAATCTGTGAGGACTTAAAAAAGCTATCATGGAAACCAAGTACAATCTCAGAGAACAGACTGTGTACAGTCATCCCTTGGACTCCACGGGGGATTGGTTCCAGGATCCCTGGCAGATACCGAAATCTGCCAATGCTCTAGTCCCTTGTATAAAATGGCATAGTATTTGCTTATAACCTGTGCACATCCTCCCGTATACTTTAAATCATCTCTAATAAAATGTAAATCCTATGTACATGGTTGTTATACTGTATTGTTGAGGGAATAATGTACATGTTCAATATAGATGCAACCATCATAGGCCTTTCCATCCAGGTTCGTTGAATCTGTGGATATGGAATCCATGTATATGAAGGGCCAACTGTGTTTAATTTATACAATGAAACTTGGGCTGCGGCACCACTACTGTAACAATACTGAATAATTTAACTGAATTGTTTTACATTCTTCATGCTGTAAATCCTTTCTTTTACTTTTGTATTTTGGGCAAAATCATCAATTTAGCCTTGCAAAAAGGCTTTTGTTTTGCTTTTATATTCCCCTGTCCCTTTGATATCTTCTCCATTTCTTTTTCTTTGATTTCCTTGTTGCTAGATTCACTCCTAATTAGAAGAGTCACTGCAGCCGAAAGCAGTGACAATTTAATGGAGTGAAGCAGATCTACTATTTTGGGTGGAGGTAGTATAAAGTGGTTGGCAGCGCTTTCCACATTCTAGTTAGCTGGGCACTGGAAAACATTAACGCTTCCACTGTAACAAAGTAGAAGGTGATACATCTCCAGTTGACATTTTATTTATTTACTTATTTGTAAGTTCCAGTAGTGCTTAAAATGGTACAGTTGGAAGGAGCCATGCAGATCAAGCCTAATGGTGTTCTGTGGAGGTGTATCCATTCCCGAGGAAATTTTCATTTGCTAATGGGACCAAAAAAAAATAAGGCTCATGCAGTGAATTTATCAAACAGCTAAACTTATTTGCTTTAAAGGATGATCACTTACTGTGTTCTTCTCAACTTTTCAATGCTAAAATGTGTTTTCTTTCAGGAAACGATGGTACTAGTAGGTGGTAGTTGTTTTAACTTTTAATGTCTTTACACAGGAAAATGAAATACAGCAAATCTATGTCAGCACTCCTATTATAAATATAATCTTAAAAGATAAAGTGTGGGGACCACACATTTGGTCTCATCATCTAAGATTTCATTTTGATTTGGGGGAAAATGAGGCAGAGTGGTTACCTGGCTTGCATGAGGCCACTCAGCCAGTCAGTGCCATCAAAGCCACGTGGTCTTGGATAAGCTTACATTCTCAGAGTATAACAATCTGTGAGGGAAAGCACATGCTGTACCTGTCAAATTCATGGAGTTATCCAGAAACTACTGTAATACTGTGTTTGGTTTGTAAAGCTCTTGTTTGCAATCTTTTTGATCACATAAGAGTTACAGCTGACATCTGAAAAACGTAATTTCTCTCTCTCAAAAAAAAAAAACCAAGGCGAATGGTCCCTAAAGATTCCCTTCTTCGATGAATGGACTCTATCCTTGGAGAGGTCAATGTGGAGGAAAGATTGAGGGTCAGGCCACTTTTTGTGCAGATTATGATGGTGGTTTCAAGGCCATCTGCAGTCATTCACCTTTTCAACTGCATTTGGGTTCTATCTTTTTGTCTGCATCAAGCACGGAGAGCCCACTGGATGCTGTGAGAGGAATGGAAGGAGTACTGACAAACATCCCAATATGAAAAAAGATTTCAAGTCATTTTTAACACTGGAATAAAAGGTAGATTTCTGTGTCTGAGGTTTCAAGTTATCTTTGTAAATGGCTTTCTAATTGAATCAGCAAACCCTTAGGGAAGAGCCTTCACTTCCTTTCTGTTGTCTGTTATGCCAAGCACACCAAGAGTGCTCAATAAATAATGCTATATGGAGTACAGGAGGCCAAGGAGTGGGTGTAACATAGTTTGCTTTTGATTGTTCCTCTGAAAAAAATGAATTAAATGACAGAGTGACAGAAGGAGTAGGCAAGAAAGAAATATAAGCAGAAACTTGAGTGTGAGTCTTTATTTCACTCTTCAAAGCTTTACTACAAAGCCAATTATGTATTAGCTTTCAGTTCTGAAGTTTAGAAAATACAATGTTAGATACCACAAAGCCAATAAATAGATTTTCCAGAGAAGATATTGGTAATATTTCATGCTTTCTTCCTGATATAATATTCCCCCAAATGAAATCCATTGCCTATTATTATTGATATTGTGCTATCCTGGTAGCAAACTTGAAATGTAAGAAATAGGATTCTATTGACTATTTCTTATTAGTAAGGTTAATAAATCAGTGAAGTAGCTAATATAGTTGTCTCTTTTATCACTAGAGTGCTCAAAAGTTCAACCTTCGCTTTGCTCTCCTTTAGAGAGGCTGTTCTTACAGGTATTACAAAGTTTGGCAAGTTGCATGATGTCTTATTATGATCTGTCTGTCTCCCTCCCAGACAGAGCAGGGAGTCTATCTTCTTCATTTTCATATCCTCCAAGACCTAACGCAGCCCCCTCAATACGCCATCAATCATTGAGCACTTATTTAAGTGCCTACAAAGTGCTGGGGAGTGTGCTGGCCGCTGGGGATTAGGAGTGAAGACTGTCTAGTGAAGAAGACAGATCATTCTGGAAGGCATAACATAAAGAGCGAGAAGAGCTGAGCTAGGGGAAGTCGGGTGGGGGTGGATCTGTCTGACCAGCTTCCTAAAGGAAGTGATGTTGAAGGGGAAACCTGACTGATGAGTAGGAGTTTCCCCAAGTTCTCTTTTTCTTTGTCTTTTCAGGTTACTGGAAAAGCTGCGGGGTTTGCGGCTGGGAAGATACTGTCTAATGTGTCATCTGCTACAATGGTCAATGTGAAAAATGTTTCTACTTTTACTAATCCGTTCAGATGGTATCTTTCATGAGGATCACATGCTAACACATCTTCACTATTTAGTCTTATTGTGCAATCTTCTCACGCTCCCCTAAATTTGAATACTGAAGTGAACCTTGGTTGGCCCTACTTTATGGGTCCCAACTCTCCACTTTTGGAATCAACTTGTTAATAAATTCTCCTCTTTCCTACCTCAGGGCAATAGTAGGTGGAAGAAACTCTAATTTTAAAAGGATTACAACTGAAAGTTACTCTGACTCTATTGCTAAGAGGTGTGATCAGCGCAGTCATTTGCAAAACCATCTGAGCCGAGCGGGTCAGATTCAGGGGTGAAAGACAAATGCCTAAAACCTGGAGGTGTGAATGGTGTGCATCTTGTAATGTATGCATGAGCAGAAATGATGGCCTTGGAGAGATAAGCCAGCTCCCCTCTTATTCTGTTTACTGATTCCTGTCTGTGAAATTTTAAATTCCACATGTACTATAATGCAAACGATGGCGGAGGGATGCTCTCATGTCTCTCTCTCTCTCTCTCTCTCTCTCTCTCTCTCTCACACACACACACACACACACACACACACACACACACACACAGACATGAGCATAGCCCTTTAGAGCTGCCTGCTTAACTTCTCACAGCAACTTCCTCCATTTGGGCTGGACTGTGGTCCCTGAGGGAAGCCTCGGCATCTGAATTTGGCAGGGAATCCCATTCCCATGGAAGTCAGGACTGCCCTCACACTCCCAAGGAACAGTCTGGAAAGGTTCTCACCCATTTGCCTCTGGCTTCCTTGGAGAACACGTGCACCCACCCTGGACCAAGGAGGGGTTCCCAATATTCCCCAGCTCAGGCAGATCCACAGGTGATTAGAAACTTCTTGCCTCTGAGTCCAAGGAAAATGAGATCTAGGTAAATCTTCACCAGCCCACAGCTCAGCCCTCTTGCTGCTCCATAAAAACGAATGTTGGCAGTGCTTTACATGTCAAAACTGTCCAAGTGGAGCCTGACCTTTGGGCCTTGGGATCCATGCTGAATTCATATCCATTTAGATTTGACCCCATTTCAAGTGTTCAGAAAATGTGAAAGAATTTTACAATAGCCCCCCTCCCCCCTCCCCCAAAATAATTGAATGAAACATGAGGAGGAAAAACAAATGGAGAAATTTGTGAGAATGGCTGAGACTCCATCTGCTTTTGTAAGCAGAAATAGGCAAGTTATCAGAGTTTAAATTGCCTTATAAAGTATCTTTACCACAGCGGAAGAGATGACCAGAAATGCATTTTTTTTGGCCTAAATTTCCTTTCATTTCTCCCTTGGGATCTCTCTTTCTTACTTTTTACCCCATCTTTCTGACCCTCTGGTTTTCTCTCTGGCTTTGACTATGTAGGCAATTTCAATTTCACCACACATGTGGGTCAAAACCTTATTTTAGGAATCATCATAGATGTAAGAGTACTGCTTTTTCAGAAGCAAGTAGTTTTGTGGACTGTATTCACACAGGCAAAGCCCAGCCTCCGCTACCAGGTCCTGTCTCCCAGGGCTGCTGTGGAGTCCAGAGCACAGCCTGGCAAGGCCACTGGGCCTGGCTGCCTTGGTGGTGGGCCCTTTACTGCCCAGGGCTCTCTTTATAGACTATGGATATAGAACTGATGGCTCAAAACTGTTTTATCTTGGTAAATTAAATAAAATCCAGTCCACAACACAGAGGTGAATAGGCATAGACACTGATAGGCACTCAAGTGGTAGCCAAGCTATAACTGTCTGTAAATGATCACTAGAAATGAAGAGCTCTGTGCCCCATCTCTGGTGATTTCCTAGCTAATCTCATTTACCCCTTTCCTTAGTCTGAAGGCCTACTTCCCTCTGCCATGGAGGTCCAAGCTGAAAATGCTCCTAGGCCCTCCATTCAGAACCTGAGGCAGCCCCTTCTCTGTGGTTTCCATAGCGAAGTGCTCTGTGCCCTCCTGGGACTCACATTTCTCTCGGGTTCTGTCATTCTCTGTTTCACTAAATAGACTGTATTCCTGATTCCTCCATTGTGCCTGGCTCAATCAATGTACTTTGAACAAATCTTTTTTATTTTTAATACTGTAATGTTCAAGAAATCATGGTTAGCACTCTTAATAGCTCAATGTCCACATGAGTCAAATAGACTTTGTACAGCCTAGCCTGAGGACTTAATAAACTTTTAAAAAATTGTTCCTATGGAAAAAATGCACCAGGAGTGCCAAACAACCGAATTAAAAATGAACTTTTGGAACTCAAGACTTTCAAAAGTGGAGGCTATTTAGAGAATAGTTACCTGCTTCTAATTTCTAACTGTATGAAAGGGTTCATGTTTCTGCTCCTGAGAATAGTGATACTGGAACAGCAACCAAGATGCTGCTAGACAACACTGCCAGGAGTGTGCAGAGAGAGTGGTCCCTTTGCTCCAGTCCCAGCAGCTTACTGTGCCATTAGTCCCTTCTGTTAATGACAGCCGTGTCTCAAGTGTCAAGACCTCGCGGTGAGAAAAGCTATCACAGGGCTTCAACTGTGCCAGCTGAATGAAATGCATCGATGATATTTGCTTGCATATTAGTCAGTAACTTTTCCATCAAAAGCAATGATTCTACCTTCTTTCATTCATTTTTAAATCCTTCCCTAAGTTTCTACCCTTTGTACTCACCGGATTTTTTGTTGTTTTTGAGAGGGGTATCAATACCGATTTCCAGGGAATGAGAGCTTGGAGTGACCTGCTGGTATGGTACACAGCCAGAAGCATGTGTCATTCCTTCTACTCAGTTAATTCTCCACCAATAATCCTGGATGTCCCTTAGGCAGGCGCTAAATGTGATAAATGTCAGCAAATGAACTGACTGGGCAAAACCACTAACATATTTTCAGTTGTAACCAGATCAGACTGTAACTGCCTAATCCTTAATAAATAGAGGGGGATAAAGAATTGAAATCTCCTTTGGAAATAGCTCTGTTCCATAACTTCACAGAAAAATATTATAATAAAACTTGATGCACATGGGCCTATGAAAATAGATGTTGCATTAACCAGAGTTAAATTACACACATACACACATACACACACACACAAACACACACACACACAAAGGTAAAAGGGCAGCATATTGGGCCAGAAAATAGCAATTGTCTGACATTAGATTAAAGACGGTTGAATAAACTTCTTGAGGGCAAAGATGTGCATTTATGCTTTTTGGCTAAGAGACGCAGTGTGTGGAGCATGGCTAGAAGCAGACAAACGGATCTGAATCCAAGTTCTGCTGCCTTATAGCTGTGTGACTTAGGAAAATTACCAAGCCAGTCTGCTTTCAACTTCTTCATATATAAAGAGGAGAAAATTATTAGGAATGTCATAGAGAAAGCACTTAGCACACAGTAGGTGTTCAGTAAAATGCAGGTTTCTTTCTCAGCCTTTCTTTGCACACTCTGTAACACCAAGTATGCTTACTAGGATAGCATCTATGTTCAACAATTTTCTTTCTTGATGTTTTGAATTTTTTTTCTTACTGTCTCACATGAGTTATGATTTCTCTGAAAGTTTCAACATTTTACCTTTCACACATCTTTTGTCAGGAAGCTACCAGCAGACACAGCCCACCAAAATGAGAGAGTAAATAAACAAACAAATGGAGAAACACAAGGGACCAGACACAGGGAATCTGATAAAAGGAAGAGTTGAAGGGATTCTCAGGACAGTGGCACGAAGGCCTGGGATGACAGCTGTAGCAGCAGGCTCAGAGACCAGCCCTTGGGATTGTCGCTGGGGATGGAGGGCTGCTGGGGAGATGTGCCCAGGAAAAAATGGAGCAAACAGATGATCTGATAGGAATTACAGTGTCGAAAATGTATTGAGAGATGTTTTACTGAGCTGTTGGATGGTATGAGGAGACTTAGCCAGAGAGTCTAAGAAACTTCATAAGTGAAAAAAAAGTTAGACGCTTAAGTCCTGAAAAGGAATTATAGTTACAGTGTACTATTAGTCTTAGCAGTAAACATTCTTTATGTCTTCATAAACCTGAACACATTGATATAGCCTTAAGCAAATTTTTGACATCACCATATTGTGATAAAGCGGGAAAGGGAGAAAGGGTTGGAAATAGAACTAATACCTTCATCCATTATAAGAAGAGGCAATAGATATTGCCTAAAATTCATAAATCAAGAGGTATCAGGTTTGGATGAGTTTAGAAATGTGATGGTAAATACCAGAAGATGCAACCCAAAATGATGAAAGTGGTTTCCTCTAGAGACAAAGAAGGGTGAGGGAAGAGGGGCCAAGTAATAGCTTTTGCATTTTACCTCTATTTGTCTTCTTAAATTATTTGCATGTGTTGCTTAGATAAAAATAAAAATTAAATTTAAAAATGAGGACAGTAATTGCATTTTAGAGTCATAAAATTCAGAATTATAGGATAAAATTGTAACAAAGGAAGTAAATCATGTCCGATTACTAAAGGTAAAATACTCAGCAACAAGTTTGGGTCCAGAATTCATGTGTTGTCATCTCTTATTCCCATGCATCCCCCACTTATGACACTTCTCATAGCAGCTGGCATGGGTTTCTGTATACGGGAGGTGCTTAAATATTCGTTGAATGATAAATAACTATACCAATTGTTGAATTTTTTCATGGTGATTTTTAATGAGCTTGGTCTGGACAGCTGAGGGGGTCATAGCTGAAGTTTATATTTTTGTTCTATTTGGAGGGATAAGATTATAGCTTAAAAGGACTTTTGAAAAACTCTCCCTGAAATCTGATTGTGAGGTAGACATTCCACAGGTCTAATCTACTTTACACAATGCCTGGGTTTGCCAGAGATTCATTGCAGACAATTCATATTTGAGTGAGGCAGTCTAATGGGAATTTTAATTATGCATTCCTATAGGATTTCTAAACTCTATTCTTGGGACAAGCCAGAACTCTCATTTGAAAACTCGGTCCTGAAGGAACGTAAGGTTCCGGGGAAGTGCCTTAGGAAAACTCTGAAAAGCAGGAAGGGATAAAAGAAGTATTCTTGTTAAAACAAAGTGTGAAAAGCAGTGAAACAGAGCTTCAGAAAATATTACGTCTGTACCACATTATCTCAGCTTCCCAGGGAAAAGTGTTTGCTGAATTAAAATGTAGTATTTTGGCCTCGGATTTTACGATGCGGCTTAATAACAGAAACATCACAGTAAACAGTGTCATGGTGTCTTTGCAAAATTTCCAGTGGAAGATGTCTGTCATGTTACCTAATTCCCCCAAAGATAAATGCACCTTTGAATTCATTTCCAGGAGAAAGTTTGCCTCCATTGATGAACTTACACACTTTCTTTTATATTAGAAAATAAAAAAGAACACTCATATCCCTATGTCATTTCTTTCTGCCTCAGTTGCCTGGAAACTCAGAGTTAAATGAGAGCTCAGTTTTGGAAGTCACCCATTGCAAGTGTCTGCTAACATTTAATTTGGATTGTTTTAATGGATTTGGTTCCAATGGTCCTTATTTTGCAAAGAGAAGAAAGCTAACACTTGTTAATTGCCTACAAGGTGCAGGCTCTATGTGTTGTATGTCTAATGGGTTATTTCACTGAATTTTTTCAATAATCCTGCAAAATAGGTGTTGTTGTTCTCATTTTACAGATGGTGCAGCTTAGTTGCAGAGAACTTAAGTAACTTGGCCAAGGCGATATGGTCATTAAGATGCTTACAAGTTTTTAGACGTAAGCAATGTATAAATTCTCAATAATGTACAATTAATATTTAGACTGATATTAGAAATTATTCAAACCTATTTCTTTTCCTTTGATTTCAAGAGCATACATCCTATCACACACACACACACACACACCCCCCATAACTTCTTTCCTCTCTTCCTTTGCTCTCCCCTCCTCTCCTTGTTTCTACATCCATGTGTTGGGACTCTCTCTCAGGCACTATATTAGCTTTTGGAGGTACAAAGATGAATTGTATACCGACTCTGGACTCAAGGAGCTTACAGTTTAGTGGAGGGGTTAATGTATATACTTAACTACAATTCAGAGTAGAAAGCAATGAATGCAATGAAGCATACAAAATGCTTGGTGAGTACAGAAGGGAGAGAGAGAAATTCCATGGTCCCAACTCTCCAGGAATTCACAGTTCACTGGACCAAATAGATACCTAAACAAAAGTATAATACAATATAAGGACTCTACTGGAAACACAATGTTTTCACTAAGTTGTATGCACTAGAGGAAGAAGAAATGAACTCTACTTGTTTCACAGCTGAGAAGGGGTGATTACAGCCACATGGGCAGTTAGGGCAGGGGCTAGAGAGGGCCAGAGGCTGGGGTCCTAAGACACTTCAGAACTGTCTAAACAGGTGGACAGGATGCTGAGCCAGTAGGGAAAAGGTGTGGTTTGGCAAAAGACATTCACAGGGAGGAGAGCTGGTCCTGTGAAGTGGAACCTCAGGGAGTGACTAGATCTGAGGTAAAGCTGCAATTACAGGGAGGAGGCCTGGAAAAACCAACAGAGATAACTAGAACCTCAACTACTGGCCTCGGCCCCAAGGAGTATGGAGCAATGCAGAATTGCTTAGACACACTGTCCAGCCCACGACTGGGAAGGACAAGGGAGTCGGAAAGAAAGAGGTCAAAGGGAGTATTATATTAATGTGAGCATGTGGTCGCAGCAGTGGAGATGGAGAAGAGGAACAGGTGTGGATGATCATCAGTGGTATCTGTAGTAGCACCTGGGAATGTGGGCCTAAGGGAGAGAGAGGAATTATACTGACTGCAGAGGTGCTGAGCCTGGTAACTGGGGAATTGGGGGTCAAAAGAGTAAGAGGGTTGATGGAAAGTTATTTTTGAAGGATGCTGGTGGCTTGAGCATGTTTGAAGATAGAAAGGAGAGAATAAAGACATATGAGATGATAATTCATGGAACAAGTCATCTGGAGCAAGAGCTGAAATACAGTGTTGGTTTTAGAGAAGGGGAATGTGAGGGGTAAGGGAGAGAATGAGAGAGAAGACAGGTGAGTGTGCAGAGACACCCTGAGGATGGCAGAAGTGGGGAGCTGCCTGGGCCCACAGCAACTCCACATTGGAAATCTCTGAAATGGTCTTGGCATAGAAATCTCCTTGTGAAGCTCTCCTTTCCCCTGGCCTGAGCCCCTCCTGCATGTTCTCTATACTGTAACTAGAGTGACTTTTCTGAAGAGCAAATCTAATTCTTTAACATTAAACATGATTGAATTAAGCAACTACCCTGTGGTAGGCACAAGTTATGCCTCTGCTCAAAAACACTCCATTCAATTTTTTCCATAATTTTCTATCGCCCTCAAGATGAATTTCTGAACTCCTTACTATGGTTTATAAGGCTCCTCATGATCTGACCCCTGTTTACCTCTCTAGTCTCTCCTCTCTTGACCTTGCACTCTAGTCACCCTATACTGAACTACTTGGACTCATCCAAAAGAACTCAGCTCCGTCTGGTAGGCTTTTCCCCTTCCACCTCACCAACTCCTATTCTTCCTTGAGGTAGACACGTAGATGATACTGCTCCTCCAGGAAGCCTTTTCTGGTTCCCATGATTATACTAGGTGATTCATCTCTGTGTTCTCAGAATACCTTATGGTAACTTCTATCAGAAACCTTATAACAGTACATTATAATCACTTGTTTCTACCAATTACTTATGGGCAGAGATTGTGTCTTGGTCCCTATTGGTAAATTATTGATGTTCCATTGAAATAAAAGAATCACTTGGAATAGACCCTCATCATTCCCCAGGATATAGGTCAGTCCAGCCTCCAGCTAAAGCGCCTCTGCAGAATCTCCTTCCACAGGTTTAATCCACATGGCAGCTGAGAGTGATTTCTCTGCTTTCCAGCCACGACAACTAGAACTGTTGGTGCAGGTCTGTGGGCAGATGGTGTTTTAAGGGCAGACTTGGTATGGAGGAAGGTGGGAGTGCTAGCGGCTGTTCCTACCTTCTGAGGAGGAGAGGGTGAAGTGTTGGCATCCTTAAATCCCCAGAGTATTAGAAAGGATGATGGGGCAATGATACAATTCATTTGTTCAACAAATATGTTTTGGGTGCCTACAACATAGTAGACATGTTAGGGGTTGGACTACAATGGTGAACAAGATGGACACAATCCCTGCCTTCAAGTAGCTTGCAGTCTAGTTCAGGAAGAACAAAGATATATGAGGGGTGACACCTGCTAAAAGAGAGGAAATAGAGGGAGCTCCCAGAAAATATAGGATGGGAGCTAATCTAGATTGGGAGGCCACAGAAATCTTCTGGAGGAAATGTCTTAGCTGAGACTGAGAAAGCTTGAGGTTAGGTTGGCCAGGCAGACTAGAGCAGAAAAATGCTCCAGGCAGGAGGAACGGCATATTTGAAGATGTGAGGGTGAAAGAAAGCATGGTACTTTTCTGGAATTGGAGGACACTTTTTATGGAGGGAGCTGGAGTGTGTCTAAGTTTGAGGGAGAAGATGGGTAAATGCTTGGGAGTAAAGGGAAGAAGAAAGCTGGGAATGGAAACCAATAAATCTGGAGTGTTTGGCAGGAGCGAGGTCATACAGGGTTTATAAGCCACCTAATGAGTTGGATTTCATTCTGAGAAAATGAAAATCATTTAAGGGGCTTAGGAAAGTGACAGACATGAACAAATTCCCACTTAAGAATATTCTGGTTGCAGGCTGGTGAGACTGGCAGGAGGCAGGTCAGTTAGCAAGCACTTGAAGTGAGAATGGACAATGGTCAAAACTATTCTGGATGTTTCGCCCATGGGTATGTCCACTCAGAATTCATTCATCTGTACCAGAGTCTTGTGGACATAGAGATGGGCCTGCCAGCTCATTAGCCTCAGGGCTCTCCCCAACATGGATCCTTTTCCAGGAAAAGTCTCTTCATCCTTGTTGCCAATAACAACTCCAGTGGCTAAATGTCCTCAGCACCCCCTTTCAAGGCCTGCCATAGAACAGGTCTCAGGGAGGTCAGGCAAAAGAGGTGAGCTCAAAATTGGTGTGTGGGGAATGGATAAAAGAGAAGAGGGTACCACCAAGGGGAGGGAGAAGGGGACAAAAACCCAGAGACACAGAGTAGAGATGTGAGCCAAAGACCAGAATGTGAGGCCCACACACTCCTGTGCTCACCCACGCAGACCTGTGGACTACCGAGAAGTAGGGCCAAAAACCTCCCTGTTTATGAAGTTCATGTTTCCTAAAGGTGGAGCTGTACTTAAGCTCCTGTGAAAAGCAAACTGTGGAAAATGCCAGTGATTCAGGGTGGAGGGAATTAGCAGTAGAAAGAAAGGGAAACAGGTCAACCACCCCCATTCTTTCATCCTCGGGACCTTGAAACTTGATTTTGCAGGATGCACAGGAAAGTAGTCATTGGCTTCCCTCTATTATGCTGTACTCAATTTATTGTTTGGAGGATAAGGTGCCACTGTTTTGTTCAGATTCATTGAATAAAATGCAAATATTCAGCCAGAATTCTCTAATTAGTATCCGGAGTGCTGCCGAGGCTGTGTATGTGCGTGTGTGCGTGTGTGTGTGTAAGTTTGGTCTTCCCTGTTTAAAACACAATGTAAAAGAGTACGATGATTCACTCACATTACATCTCTCTGAACCCAGCAGTCTAAACATGTGTGCAGTCTTCTGTTTCCAACCCAGAACTCCTTATAGTAAACACCTTCTGAATCTCCAGTCTTTGCGCCCGACTTTAATTAACCCTTAATGTGAAAATTTACTGATTAGTACACTGGCTAAACAGGTTTTTGCTTCCTTTCAATTTCACAAAAAGAAACCACCACCCCCCTCTACCAAACTGATAACAACTGACATCTGATCAGAAGAGGCAAGACTAATTAGAATGGGTGCAAAGGGGATTGTTTGAGTCACCTACATTAATGCACATTACAGTTAAATATCTGTCAGATTTTCCATTAACCCTCTTGCATTTCCATCTCCAGGATCAAATCTATTTCTTAACCTCATACCCCTTTTTTCCTAGTTGGAAACTTGGTATTCAACAGGCTTAATTACCCTCTAATGCTTTAAATGCACAGCTCTTATTGATGGATGCAACACACGGACAAAGACCTTGGAATGAGAATAATAGAAGCCATTCCCCTAACTGTGTTTTTAAACCCTACGTATTATGATCCCAAGGCTAACATGTTCTTCTTGTTATTGTGTTTATTTCTTTATTGAGGGATACAGAAGTTGATTGTTGCTTTATGCCAATTCACTCCATTGTGCTCTGGGCTATTACATACCAGGAAGACAAAATAAAATAACATTGAAAGTGGAGTATTCAGCAAATAGAGTTCTATTGTGTAAAACGTTAAATAACATGTTCAAAGTTGAATTTGTAGATTTAGAGGAAAGGCCCACGTGATTTGGCCTCAGTTACTATAGAGAGTGGATTGTTAAGGATCAGGGCAACGTAATGTATGCACCCAATGGGAATCCAATAAATATCTGGGATGGATGTCTCCTTCAGATTAAAAGCTCTTTGAGGGGAGGGACTACGCCTTCCTAATATTTTAGATGGGTGCAAAGAGGGTTCTTTGAATCACTTAATCTTTTAATTTCCAATTCCTGGCACATTGTAGTTGCTCAATAAATTTTTATCATGTGAATGAATGAATGCATACAAGAATTATGGTTTCACCCTATGGCGAAACTTTAACAATGACCCTGAACAGGTTCTTAAATCTTGATGGACCATGTTAAAGAAAAAGAGAGTGAGTGAATTTTCTTTATCATTTAAAAAATCTAACAAAACCCTTGGATTTTTTGCTTTAAAAAACTAAATCACATAGAACTCCCTTGGGTTTTTTCCATTTTTATCTGGGATCAGAGGTACCAAGAAGCCCAGCAGCAAATCAGCCTAGCAACAGAAGCAAGAATAAACCTGCAATATGATGAAAATAGCTCAGTTTGGAAACACTCTCTGATTATTTCGTTTTTAACAATTTTATTTTTCCACTTACAATAGCACACTTTGTTCTCAGCTATAGTATCAATATCCAGAATTGTCCCTGGCATACAGGAGGCACTCAACAAGTATTTCTTGAATGAATGAATAAAAACTATTGCTAGAGTTGAGAATGGAGCAGTACTCAATTTAGCCTGGATTCTTTAGTTCATGGCTCCTGGTTGGGCCAATCAGGAAACACAGAGATCTGTGGATTCAGATAAGGCAGCTTCAGTGAATTTGTCTGAAAATCCCTCCCTGCAGCAGAATTGGCTTAAATTTTCCCTGAGGTAGAAATAGACTGGAAATGCACACAACAGCGAAATTTCAAACAGATATCACAAAAAAAGGCCCTGTTAGCACAACCCAAACCACCTCTATCCATTTCCTTAACTTAGGCAGAGTAATAGTTAATAGTACTGGGCTTAAAATCAGACCAGTTACTAACTGCAACTCTCAGCAAATTATTTAACCTCTCTGAGCCTCAAAGTCCTCACCTGTGGAAAAAAAAAGGGGTTGATAATTTCTACCTGTAAAGAAAGGGTTGATAATATCTACCATTTGAGTTATCTGTGTATGGCACAGTGTGGGTACTAATATTAAAATGAACAAACCAACTAACAAAACACATGCAAAATCCTTTCTGCTAATTTTTCCAATCAAGATTCTTTGATACAAATTACATTAACATACGTGTCTGGAAATTCACTCTGGATCCTGGCTTTAGCACCAGTGTCATGGAATATTAAAAACAAATTTTTGTTTCCTTTGTAAACCTGAAAGATAAATGATGAAATATTAAAGGTAAAATGAAAATGCAGACATAATGCTCCTTGTCTGCCATGGACAACCTCAGTATGTCTGCACCAGCCCTTTTCCCTTTTGCCAGCATAACCTAGCCAAGGTGAGTCACAATGGAAATGAAATTACCAGACGGTCAAAGGTCATTCGCAATAATCATCTAGCAACTCTTGGGTCTCTATCGTAACTACACTCTAGATTTCAGGTCATTTATACTTTGCCTGTGGCCATAGGTTTGTTACCATCTTTTAGATTCACTCCCGGATTCTGAATGTACTGACTGATTTTGTTTCCCAGCATTTTTAGGATGTGGGCTTGGTTTTGTCTTTGGCCCTCCATGATTCTGACTTCCTCTGACTTCACTCTAGCCCCTAAACCCAAACCCTAGTGCTAGCCTAATTGGCTGACCGTGTAGCCAACCTCTAGCCCCCAGGAAAAGGATGGGCTGGATACTATATTGTTGCAGAACACGGAATTCTTAATTATTTTCCCATTAGGAAAGGCATTCCCAGTTAATTCAAAGTTCTATCTCTTCTCTGGCACTTTCACTGGACAATTACAAGGATTTGTCAGTATATGAGAGCCACAGTGATTCCTCCACCCTCACCAAGGCCAATTGGGAAAAAATTTTCTGAGTGTTCACCTTTCAGATCAGATATATACAAAATTACCTTAAAGATGAGGAGAGGAGAACTTTAGGAGACTTGCCTGATTTATGCCAAGAGTTGATATGTAGAGCAGTGAAAGATAAACTTGGCTAGGTAGACAGAGAAGGGTGAGGTTCTTAATATATGATTGAGGAGCTTGGCTTTAAACTGTAGAGGAAATGTACAAATTTATGTTTCGGTCATAACAAACCATCCATTCACTGGCTGCCTTCCCTCTCAGAATTTTTAGAGATGGGAGAATTCTAAACCAAATATAGACTCTACTCGAGTTTCATGGATCTAATGTTAGAAAAAAATTCACACTTTGAAATGTCTGATTATAGAGGTCTGAAAAAGATCACTTTTTGGTTCAAGAGGTTAGGGCTTTCAGATTGAACTTTCATGAGCCGTGGTCAACCAATAAGTCTTTCACACCTTAAACAAGTTGTTCAGTGACTCGAAGATAAATCAGAACTGCATGCATCCCTCTCCTGCCCTCTCCCATAACCTTCAAATCAGAAAGGAAGGAAAATTATAGCCAGGAGACATTTCCATTTGCAAACCCCAAACATTAGCAAGACAGTCACTGAAGACATTTTGTGAAACACCAAGTACCATTTGCTCTCTCAGTATGCAGAGAAGGGATTACTTAGAACAATCTCAGGCATGGAACAATAAAGATGTCTCCAAAAATTCGATTATGCTGCATCTGTCTCTCAGGTGCCATTCACATCTAGGAGAACCGAGGTGGATACCCAGTAAAGGGAGAGTGGCATGGGAATGTCCCAAATTTAGTTTCTGCCTGAGCATGCAGATCTGTCTAGGTTTGGAGTTCTGAAAGGTGAAGAAAAGGCCATTTCTGCACACTCTACTGGATAAATTACAAGCAACTGGTCAACAAATTCAATCTACCATTTTTTAGTGGAAAGCCAAGATTTCCACTATTCCCAAAGCTAAAGGGCTCCAGTTAGCAAATCCTGTAGTAAATCTTCTTATGTTCGAAACAAAGTGCATATGAGAAGCAGAAAAAAACTCATAACTAGTGTTTTCATTTAGGATGCTTTAGTTCACAAACTTAGGAGTTGCTTAATTCCCAATGTCTCCCCTCCCATGACTTTGGTCATGAGTAGCAGAGATTTAGCTAATCTGAAATGGGAACACATATTTGTACTGCATACAATGGATGGTAGAGTTAAAACTACTCTCTCTGAGTTGGGAATACTTGGCAATATACTAGATGAGACAATAAGAATTAGAAAAACCTTAGAAATATGTACATCCAAATGAACGATGCTTCTCAAAATTGTCATCTTGGGAAGCAACTCATTTATTTTCTTTATTGCTTTCAGAGAAAGTTCACAAACAAAACTTGATATGCAGTCCTATCGCACCACAGCTATTCCTTTTTTTTTGACCCAAACCAGCATTACCCAACTTGACTGTTTTCAAAAATCACCCTGACAGGATGCATATTATTGTAATGGTAATGATCCATTCAATGAGCTAAAAGCTGTGAAGACAATTCTCAGAGAAAATTTCTATAACTGTATGGAACAATAGCACCATTATTAAAATGGGTCCAACCCACCAAAGGTGAATGCTTTAGAGAAGGCAACACTTATCTGACTATAGAGCTCTGGTATACTTGCTCACAACTCAGACACAGGACTTCAGAGTCATACCTTACAGATTTGTTGAGCTGAAGGAACAATGTGATTCAATCTACAAAGTTGGGATAAGGCTTTAAATGGGTAGCCATTGCCCATTAGAAGGTCCATTAGTCTGTAGAAGAGGTCTTTAGCTTGAAATGCTATGACTATTTCTACCATTTTTTAAGGGCCTTCTTGAAAAGAGGGAATTGGCATCATATGTGTCATATGCACTAGGATATGAAAAAAAATTATCTAAGGCATTGGAAGATGTTTGTTGATTTGGCCATTAGCACCCATCAGTGTGCTTGGATCCTGGAAACTACGGTGGGGACTAAGAGGTCAGGAGATGGTGTACATTTGTTGATCTGAGCAGTAGAGCCAGAAAGAGGACAGAGGATGTTGGAGGTGGCAGGAAGACTCCCAAAGAAGGGCTAAGAGGGCACCAAAGAGATATATTTCCCATTGTAAACTGTTTATTGGTTAGCTCCATAATGTTCACGCTCAGGAAGGTCAACAGTCACAGCTGTTTTTTTGGTGATAAAGATTGGCCCTGAGCTAACATCTGCTGCCAATCATCTTTTTGCTTGAGGAAGATTGTTGCTGAGCTAACATCTGTGCCAATCTTCCTCTGTTTTATATGTGGGATGCTGCCACAGCATGGCTTGATGAGCAGTGTGTAGGTCCATGCCAGGACCTGAACCTGCGAACCCTGGTCTGCAGAAGCAGAGCACACAAACTTAACCACCACACCACCAGGGCAGCCCCCACACAGATATTTTTGATTTTTTTTTTAAACAGCTCTGAAAGTTAAAGATTTAAGACTTTCTGTATCCTCAAAGGACTTAATCTACTATGTAGATGATGTAAATATGGCTCAATATTATAAGAAATATTCCTTTTGAGAATTCCACATGATCTACAAGTGGTCACTCATTTCCCAACAAATCCTACCTTTGAGTTGTATAGCACAACCTTCAAAGTAGACCATCCAAATCCTGGTTCTGCTACTTATTATCTGTGTGACTTTAGGAAAGTTATTTAACCTCTCTGTACCTCAACTCCCTCACCTGTAAGATGAGAATAATGGTATTTCCTTTATATGGGTGACATGAGATACCACAAGTAAAAGATACCACAAGTAAAGGAGACAGAAGTCATCCCTTTATAGAGTAAATACTCAATAAATGCTAACTCATATTAATATCTCATTATTTATTTTCTCCATTTTTATGGTCAGAAGTCTGGGCCTAGGGAGGGTAAAGTGCTCCCCACTCCTCACAGTGCTGGATAGTGGAAGAATTAGGGATAGTTCTCTTTTATTCCTCCAATAATAATTGTGTTAGAATTTAAGACTTACTTCGATGCCTTTCCTACATAATGGTAATACTTGTTAAAAATATTTTGATGTCATGTATGGCTCTTTCCATAATTATCATCATAATAGCCACCTTTTTCTAGACACTGAGTGGAGAATTACCTCATTTCATTCTCAAAAAATCCTGGGATATATTATTATCACTTTTACAGGTGAGGCAGCTGAGACTTAGAGAAGTTCAACGACTTGGTTGAGGTCACACAGCTAGTGAATGTCAGAGTAAGAATTTGAACCAAGATTGATTCAAATCAAAATGGCTACAGATAACATTAGAAAATAGTTCCACAATGCTGTTTGTTTTTAAGTTATCTCCAATTTATGTGTATTAAAAATGGAACTTTGTAAATTATACACATGACTCTAAATCCATTCTTCATAATCTATAATTTTAAAAGACACACAAATGGATAAGAGCTGAAAACTTTACTTGGTGCACAGCTCTTGAATTCTAGTTGAGTCTGGTTTTCTCTTTGTACACATCTAGGGCAAAGGTTAGCTGGGTCACAGTCTGTGGTGCTCACGGCATTCTCTTCTGGGCAGTGGCCATGAAAACTACACTAGGAATGGGATTGGAATTAGGCTCTGCACTGTCATACTGTCCTGACATATTGTTTTGACATGTAACGTGCTATCTTTGTACTTGGACACTGATGCAGACCTGTCAAATTACATGCACAAAGCAACATTCAGACTTTCTTCCCTCCAGGAAGAGTTTCCTCTTTCAAGTTCCCTAGGGATCAGAGCTTACGCACCAGTACGTGCTCTGGAGGCACAGAGCTATCTTGCCGTACTACTTATGTTTGGGGCAGAATAAAACCTCTGTTATATGGTAACCACAGAGTATAAGATAACCACAGATTTTTTTTCTGTTTGTAGTTGTGATGATTTCATTCTTTAACACTTAACTCAGGCATTACTTTTTCCAGAAGCCTTCCCTGATTTCCTTTCGCTGGGTAAGATACCCAAGCTCTGTGCTGTCATATCATTACCCTTTCCACTCAGTATTGAAATGATAGTTTTTAAAGCCTGTCTTGCTCTCCAGACTGTACTTGCACACAGGGACCATGCCTTATTTAAGGTTGATACTAAGCCCTCATGTACCAACATGGAGTCACAGCAGGACCTATTATGATGGGTTGGACCTTTAGACATTTCAATTGGTTGGTGTGGGTGTAGTATGGTCATTAAATACTCTTAATATCATGTCTGGCCTTATTCAATAGTCAGCACAATCACCACAGTGTGCACATGGTAGGTGCCAATTTAGCAACTGGATGCATAAACATTGGGTAAATCACAATCTTATTGACAACTGGACATGTCACTAAACTCATAAATCATAATGCAACATTCTTAATAAGCAAGAGCCTTTGATCACTACAGATCCCAATGACAGTAATGCCCTACAAGGAAATACTACATGCCTCCAGATACCCCAAATGAACCAGGCTTCATGAGGTCGTCACATGAATCCGTCAGAACCACTATGTCTTTGTAGTCTTGCTCCTGTTCCAACACAAACATAATGGTAACCAAAGCATAATGACCAAGCTAGATGGTCTCTGGGTGCCCTGTGTTTGGAGTAGTAGAGCCCTTACCTGTCTGTGTTGTTGGGAGACTTGATACCCCAGTCCTGTGATGGGTGGATTCTGCATTTTCTGAAGCAGGATCTTTTGCTGAAGTGGCAAGGGTGATCTTAGCAAAGGCTGACTTGATAGAGGTTGTGTGGGCTGGGATGTTGGCTGCTGTGGCTGTTGTTGCTGCTGCTGTTGCTGCTGCTGTTGTTGTTGCTGCTGCTGCTGTTGCTGCTGCTGCTGCTGCTGCTGTTGCTGCTGCTGCTGCTGTTGTTGTTGTTGAGCTGAAATTGAGCCCTGCTGCTGCTGCTGCTGTTGGGTGTAGTGGAGGAGAGAAGGCTTGTTCTGGGAAGGCAAAACAGAAGGCATCTGTTGGCTTGCTTGATCTGAGTTAAAATGGAACAAAGGCTTGGTGTTGCCATGACGGGGCTCCAAGGCTGTGTGCGGGTTATTAATAAAACTTCGACTGAGATCCTGAGGCTTTTGCTGCATGAGTACATCCAGGTGTCCTCCCTGGGCCGAGGGGCTGGCCTTGTACATGTAGTTAGCCATTACTTTTGACTGGCTGCTGCTGCCAGCTATCCCAGGCATGGGGGAGCTCTGTGGGCTGAATGGCTGCTGACCAAAAGAAGGGCTGGGGATTTTTTCCTGCCCAAATGGGCCTGGGGATGGCCCAGCAGAAGAGGGCAAGGCTGACCAGTTGGTAGGCTGGTGCTGTTGCATCCGGGCATGCTGCTGACGATTGGCAGCTATCTGTTTGAGCTGTTGGGCGTGGGATACTTCCTGCCAGCTCGGCAGGGCTCGGCTTGCTCCTGAGGCTGTCTGAGGCTGAGCCTGGCTCTGAGGGACTGAAGGGATTGGGGATGAAGTGGGAAGGGCAGAGTTGGCCATAGAGAATGCAGGCCCAGCTGATGGGGGCCTCAACTGAGGAGAGCCCGAGGGGCCCTGGGTCAGGCCGGGTGAGTATTCACTTTTGATCACTGTCTTCTCCATAGACAAGGTGGGCCTGGGAGTGCTCCTCTGGCTTTGCTGACCCAAGTCAATGTTAAATGGGTCATCCTGCTTTATGGTGGCATTGATCATGTTCTCCAGCTCAAGGTCACTCATGGGAGGCACAGATATGTTGGTCAGTTCATTGAACAGTTCCTGCAGCTCAGGATCCATCAGCTGCTCTCCAGAGTCATCTCCATACCTATTAGAAAAAATATTCTCCTGGGTCATTTGGCCATCCATGTGCTTACTGCAAGACAGAGTCTCTCCTGGTTCCTTCTTCACCTCCTTTAGGCCCATGTTAAACATACCACTGCCCGGAGAATGCGCATGTGGAGGCAGAGTGTTAGGCTTTCTCAGGGGTGCTTGGCTTATGGGCAAGGTCCCCGACATAACCTGACTTTGTCCATTATTTACTTGGAGGCCCCCTTGTCCTGCAGAGAGATTCTCCCCAACACGGATTCTTTTCATATCCAGGAATGAGTTGTCGACAAAGCCATTGGGCCTCTTGCTGTTGGCAGGAGACAGGTTAACTACCTGTTTTCTTTTCAAGGAACCCTGGAGCTGAAAGACAGAGGGGAAATAAAAAAGAAAATATGAGATATGAATCCTGATATGCTTGTAATCAAAAGCCACATAATATTTAAATGTGTCTTCCATTTATACATAGGATAAATTCAAAAAAGAAAAAGGCACCAATCTGGAAAATAATACACAGTCTGGGATATGATGAAACCCACAGTAGCACAAACAGAACAAAATAAAATAGTCCTGGAGGAGCAGGTCAACCAGTGGTTAGAGATCAGAGTGGTTCCCATGATTGGTACCTAGGCTGATGGATGAAGAAGCCCTCATTGATCATCAGGTGTTATTAATATCTACAATCAATAACCAAAGTGGTGTTGTTTTCTGGAGCAGGCCAAAATATTCCATATGCATGCACACACAACCCCACACAGCCTCAGACGACTAGACCGAGCACTATTCTGATCACGATGGGGAAACACCGAAGAGTCTAAAGCTAGGACACAATTTCCAGTTTCTCTTTTTACAGATTCAACCCCTTCACTATTATCCTCTAGGGAAGTAATTAGAATAGTTGTCGTGTCCAAGGAGATGTTCTATCTGTCGTTCATCTATTTTTCTCTCCGTAATTCTGCGGCTTTGTATTCAGCCCATGTAGTAACTGTGTGGGCACACAGAAGCCGTGAGATTATCTCTGATCAAATGAGACACTCTAAGTGTAGATTTTCCTGGGGATTCACTTATTATGTTGCCTGTCTCTCAATCTTGTAACCAAAACCAGGTGTGGAGAGGCAGTAATGCACAGTGGTTAAGCACGCAGGCACTGGGAGCTGGCTAAGCTGAGCTCAAATTCCAATTCTGTCACTGAGTGCTAAGTGGCCATGGCACTTTACTTCTCTGAGCCTCAATTTCCTCATCCAGAAAATGGGGACAACAGCATTTAACTCCTAGGAAGAAATGAGACAATGCATGTGAACGTTTCACACAGTGCTCGTTCTAGTAAGAATTCAATTACAGTTTATATAAAAAGTATGGCTTACTATATTCTCAAAGGGGAGCACCTCTCTAAATAGCAACAGTAACAGCAAAACGTTAAAGGACATCGTTCACTAACTTACTGATTAGATTGTTCTATACGAACTTCAGAAATTATGGAGCAAGTTTTCAGGATCATACAGTCACATCAATAAATTAAAAAGAAACATAAAACATCCCTCTTTGATCTTGAGATCCTTGTTGATTTGCCTCTAAAATGAGAGGCTCTCTCTATCGAAGTGCAGCTGACCCACTTACATCATTTAATGTTTGCTCAGGGTAATTGTAAAACACCTGAGGCAGAAAGATGCTTCCCCGATAGAAAATTCTATCATTCCTCTTTTCTTCCCTTTCCACTTACCACCATTCCACCACCCTCCTCAAGATTTCTAGGTAACCTAATTAAGAAAACGACATTAACGTAACTGAGCATCTATTATATACCAAGTATTTTAAATACGGTTACTTTATTTTCCTTACAACAACCCCATTAGACATGTATCATTTATAGATAAGAAACCAAGGCTCAGAGAGGCTAAGTAACTTGCCCAGTGTCACACAGCTAGTAAGTGGTAGACCTGAGCTTTAACTCAAGGTCTGCATAGTTCTAAAGCCTGTGTGATTTCCATGATATGCTGGAATCGGCTTGTTTAGGGCTAGGGTACACCCAGCACCAAGGGGCGGGGGACAGTAAGCACAGAGCCATCGTGGATCTCTGGTAAAATGATGAGGAATCTGGGAATGGCCAGGATGCAGCACAGGCCCCAATGTGAATGATATGTTTCTTGTCCTGTAGCTTATCCATACCCATTTCAATAATCCCTTATCTGTGGTTTTGCCCACTCACAGCTGGTATATAGTTATGGTGGATGTGCCATGTTGGATAACCGCTTTCTACCTTTTCCTGTTGTGAAGTGGTAATCAGAGAAGGGAACCTGACCCAAGCTGGGCCAGTCAGTCCCTTCCATGCGAATTCTGGGATTGGAGAAAATGAGACCAAGCCCTCTTTGGGTGGCTGCACAGTGATTTACAAATCTTGTGAGCTCTCATTCCATATGTCAACCGGAGTCACAGACAAAGTTAGTCTGTAGAAAGAGAGAAGAATGAAGCAGAGAGGAGAGACACAAGTGTTGATGGCATTGAAGGGCCTGATTTCAATCACAGCTCAGCTCTATGTCTCTCCTTGTCTTCCTCGACACATGGTGGAATCTTTATCATAAATTTCCCTTTTTTACTTAAGCTAATATGAGTTGGGCTGCTGTTAACCAAGACGCCTAACTAAATCCCATGAGACTTCACATTCAGCGATGAGCAATGTGCAGCAAGGGAGAGGGTACACTTTGTACCTGAGTGTGAAGCCCCCCACCCTCATCTCTGCCGCCTCTGCATGCTTCCAGACTCCTGACCTTGTCTCCTCACTGATGTAGGCAACATTATTACAGACCCCTGCCAGCCACCACAACAGTTGGCAGAAACTCCAAGTTGCCACCGTCTGTCCTCAGGGGGTCAGGAAGAACACAGACCAAAGAGGTTTGGACGTGTCACCTCAAGAGAGGCCATGCTGATTTATTTCATATAAATTACATGTGGAAGGTTCTTTCACAATTAGTAAAGAACAAACAAAGGAATACATTCTTCTTCCAGGTTTGGGTTATCACCTTTCATTTATTTTCCCCTGCTTTGAAAAAAACCTGTTCTGCCAGATTCTCCCATTGTTCTGGTCACTCCCTGGGCAGTGCAGGACATACTCCTCCAGTAAGCGGCTCTAGCACTTTCTCTAAGCCACCAGGATGGTAGAGGCAGCAACAGAATTAGCAATGGCTGGGGTAGTAGTGATACGAACAGTAACAACAACAACAACAGTCATTCACTGAAGGGGTGCATGCTGCTCATTGTGCTAAGCCCTCTGTACGACAAATCTCATTTTTCTCACAGCAACTCTAAGAATCCTCACAACAACTTTGAGGTTGATACTATTTCCTACTCATCGCCCCCACCTTTGACAGATGAGAAAACCGAGGTTTGGAGATCAAGTAACTTTTTAAGGTCACACGAATAGTAAGTGAGAAAGCTGGGAATGAGACCAAGCCTCCCACTCCCAGCCTGTGCTGTGTAGTAAATGGCTCCCCAGGCCCTGAGAGTGGTGAGTGGGCCCCACACCCAGGGATCCAGGAGGCCAGAGATCTAGTCCTGAGTCCGGCGTTAACATGCTTGGCTATATCAGGCAAGTTATTCCACTTCTATGGGCCATAGTTCCCTCCTTTATAAACAGGATCATCTCTGAGAACACTTTCCTGCCCAAACTCAGAAAATAACAGACACTGAGGGAGTGTGAATTGGTTTCAGGCATCTGGACAGTGTGCAAGGTCACGACCAAGCAGAGCTGGAGGGATGACTTGAGATGGGGAACAAAAGTCCCCCTTAGTCGGACAGCCCCATGGGTCAAAGAGATTCCACTAGGACTCCATCGGACACGATACTTTACTGAGAGAATCTGGGGGACAGTCTGTGTCCTGTCTTGTAGAAGCTTCTAATCAAAGTCTCGTCACCAAGGTCCACGGAATGCACAGAGGCAGTAGGCACCAAGCTACTGGCACAATACAATCTAAGTGATTCTCAAAGTTCAACCTTTACTTTGAAGTATTTCCTTTGCTGGACTAAAATTTCTCTATCAGATAGATACATGGTTTTGAAGTATGGTACAGAGTTTCTAAAAGTTCCATGATAAAATGCAAATAGTCTAGAAGGAGTAGAGGAGGAACACAGTTAATCATTAATACCTCAGTGAGAAATAGTTTATTAGAAAATTCAATGTCACTTTACCAGGCCAAGAATAGTCTTAGGGGAATGAGACTCAACCAGGGGAACGATAGGGCATGACGACCTGGGTTTAAATTGAGAAGGAGCAGGGCTGGACTGTGTGAGTTGGAAGCTTCCCAATGCAAATCTTATAAGTGGCTGGGGAGATGGGATGGGGAAGAGAGAAGTATAAGGGCAGTGTATATCCTGAGGGCCAGAGGGTCCAGCAACTTCCAGAAAGCAGTTAATAACATTAACAGTGGAGAGGGAAAAATCTCCAAAACAAATCTCTCACCGAGGGCTGACTTACCCAAAGGGCACAGCAGGCACCGTGCCCAGGACCCACAGGAGTCTTAGGGGCCCACAAAAATGTTTTAATTTATTTTAGAACAGAAGAAAAAATGAACTTCTGGGTTGAAGAAATGTTTTAATATATAATAGTGATATATTTATCTTTATGCCAACACAGTCATAAAATACAATTTTTAAAATTTATTAAGGAAGAAAGGGCCCTCAAAAGCAAGAGTGCCTAAGGCCCACAGAAGGCTCACACCTAATAACTATGTGCTGAATGCTTACTTTAAGACAGGTACTCTTGAAATAAGAGTTGTGTAGAGTCTGATTTAATCTTCTCAGAGCTCTCTGCACGTGTATTCTGATGCTCATTTTGTAAGTGAGAAATTGTGGCTCCTGACATTAAGATTACACAGCAAATGATATGGAGGCAGGATGCCAACCCAGGTCGGTCTGCTTCTAAAGTCCTGGCTCTTAATCAGGAACCACATTGCTCACCTTCTTTTCGCCCTTCAACTTGCAACATACTGACGCTGTTCTGGACACAGTGAACACAGAAAGCCAAGACCAAAGGGTAACGGAATGAAGACATATTGCATGTAGAGGGCAAGGGTGCTGGCACTGGGGACTCATGGGGATGGATGGCGGGGAGAGAATGGTGACATCATTGGTGGGAGGTTGACGGTGCAAGCTCAGGACATCACCCTTATGGCTCCAATATAAGAAAGGGAAGAGACAAAGGGTCACTTGGTCAGTCACAAAGATTTACTGAGCAACCAGGGAGAGTTCTGAACCCTACCCTATCCAATTGTCCCTGGCATGAGGGAAGGTAGCAGACGATTAAGCGAGTGGCAGGATGTAAAGGCTTCAAAGGAGCCCTACCTTTCAATGTTTACACTTTTTCCATTACTTAGATGGCCTGAGAAGCATTTTTTGTTTGGTACCATAAATCTGTACCCCAAACTTGCTCTGTTTAATTTGTGAGATTATGCGTATAACATCACCCTTTCACTAGCCTTCCAAGGAGAGGGCTTCTTTGGGGAATGATTTCAACCCAGCAAGTCCAGTCTGGTTTGCATACTACACAGGAATCACTGTACTTTCCTTTGCTGAGATCCAGCAAACTATTTCTTTTCACTCTCGTCCTTGTTCTGATTCTTCTATTTGAGCACCTCGATGCTATTTGAGGCCTGCGGTCTCTCCTAGGGGAAGGCGGAGGCCTGCCCGGGGCCGGGTCCAGACACAGTGGCCTGCCTGACCTGAGGACTGCAGATGGAGGTGCCCAGGCGCCTATGGACGAGGAAAATCCAGCACACAGTGGAACTGGGGCTGGAGGTCCTCGGTAAAGTGTCCTTTTTAAACAGCTGTGCTTTACTCTTCCAAAGGACTCGAAACATAAACTTCCTGGAGGGGTTTAAAAACACCATTATTGCACAATCCTCTGGTTTCTGTTTCTTCCACTGCCCCTATCCCTTTCCACAAAATAAATGCATTCTTTGTCTCCTGTGCTGCCCTAGAAACAGGGAATATGCCACACAAAGGTAACAATTCAGTCCATAGGTCACATTTTTTCCCCAAGTCGATTTCTGTTTTTCTCAACAAGGCATAAACACAAGAACCAAATTTACCACTGCCTAGATACTCAAGGGAATATCTTGGTCCCATCATCTGTAAACTTTCCTCAGGCCATTTTACTCTTGGCTGATTAGAGATAAAGTCGGGGATAGATAAAATTGGAAAGAGACTAACCCTCCCAAATAATTTACGGCTCTTGATTTGATTCTTGAAGTAAAAATGTTTAGGATCCTGGAACAGTAAATTCCAGCTCATCAAAGTACTTGGAGGTGGAAGTGAATCTTCCCTGGCTCTCCTGGTCCCAAACAAACTGGATGTGGTTTTCAGGCTTTCGCTGAAGACATCAGGAAGCTCTGACTTCTCATTTGGGCCTTGTAGAGCTCTGAGCTTCCCTCTACTGCTTCCCGGTATTGCGAGGTATTGTTTTATGTCCGTAGAGTCAGTAGGTTTGCCCAAATGGATTTTAAGGTCTTGGAGGGTGGGCAGTGTGTCTTATACTCGACTGGGTTCCTTTCAGGACCCACCACAATGCTGGGCACATTGCAGGTGTTCAAATAGTTTGTTGGCTGACTACGAGACTTAGGAAGCTGGATCCTTCTAACTATTGAGTAGTAAAACAATAGTAAAAAGAAGGATGTGACTGTGGGGAACACTTTCATATCCAATTCACGAGCAATTAAATGGTGCCACTAGAGCTTTGCTTGAGTGATCATCTTCTTCTGAACCCTGAGGTCAGACGAATGTGAAGACTTGAGAACTGGAACCACGTTGTCATCCATGTGAACCAGAAGCGAAGGGGCGCGTGAAGCTTTGTGATGGACTCAAGGTGGTGTGGAGCCTCTTGAAAAGATTCCAAAGCTGGGATGCAATTCTAAGCTCCATGTTGAGCCCATGCCCTACGTGAGGGGAAGCGCTGGAGCCGCAAGGAAGTCAGGGCACATTTTCTGTATGATTTTCAGTAACTTTCACTGTTAATCCTTCAAGAAAAGTGTGAACTTTGTGTTTTTTTTTCGTGGAAGCTAGCAGGGAAGGCATGTTCGATCTATCTGGAAAATTTGTTCCATAAGGTTTGGACTCTCAGAAATGTGACCACTTTAGTGAATAAAATAACTATTCTTTATGAAACTCAAGGTAAAGTTTCATATAGAAGCAAGAGCGCCACAAATTCAGGATCTTTGTAGAGAAAACCTGTCACCACACTGTCCTTCTAAAGACACTAAATGCTAACCCATCATCACACTGTCCTTCTAAAGACACTAAATATTAAGATCACCCCTACTCAATTTTTTTTTTTTTGACGAAGATTAGCCTTGAGCTAACATCTGCTGCCAATCCTCCTCTTTTTTGCTGAAGAAGATCGGCTCTGAGCTAATGTCTGTGCCCATCTTCCTCTATTTTATATGTGGACACCTGCCACAGCATGGCTTGATAAGTGGTGCATAGGTCTGCACCTGGGATCTGAACGTGTGAACCCTGAGAAGCTGAAGTGGAGTGTGTGAACTTAACTGCTATGCCACCGGGCCGGCCCCTCAACCTTTTTTAAATATCTCCCCCTTTTCTTACCTTCAATGGCTGGCTTGTAGAAGAGTTAGAATTTGCCTCAGAAACACACTCATCATTACAGTGCTGAGAAAGGGTTTTTCATTACAGCATTTTCTCAGTTGGGACACTTCCATCTCTTCCCCTTGGCGAATGTTCCAAGTTTATCATCAACCAACAGAACATTCACTGAGGGAAAAGAACCAGTGCAACAACACCATGGAGAGGTAGACATCCTATTTTATCAAGGTAAATGGAGGGCTGTGGGATCCTGAAAGAGCATGGAATTCAGCTGCTAATAAAACGCTGCTCTCCTCCTATTTAAGCTTGAATCAGTCACTTACCTCCCCTGTCTGATGGGACTTGGGTGGGGATTAGAACCATGCATGTGAAGCACCAGCAGGGTCCCCAGCTCAGAGCAATGCTCCATTACTTGTAGCTCATTTTCAGTAAGAGGAAGAACTTGAACCTGAGCCTGTGTGACACTTCCTGCTGTCATCCTGAGTGTGATGTGCCAGGAATGTGCTACACAAAGGAAAAATGAAGATAAAAAATGGGCTTTTCCTCATCTGTAAAGTGGAATTTGTTTACTCTTTCATTCCACAGATAATTATTTAGCACCAAATATATATTCTATGAGACTGTCTATGTCACAGGTTTATTGTGAGGACCAAGGGGTTAAAGCACATAAAGAGCCTGGAAAATTGGTCTTAAAACATAGTTCTCAATAAATGCTAGAACCGACAAAAACAAACAAATGAAAAGGAATTTACTAGTCTGTCTGGAAACAAAGCAGAAGTAACAAAACAAGGTGATGGTTCCTTGGCAGAACTGCGCATGGGATTACAGCTGTAGAGGGGAGCGGACTCTGCCTGGGAAAGATAAGGAAGGAATCTCTCTCCCCCTTCCAAGAGAGGGCCTCCACATATGCAAATGAACATGATGGCTTATGAGATTCTGATAGATTGCTAGTGACAGTACAAACAAAACTTGCTGTCCAACAAGTTTTAACAGGGGAATGTTTAAATTTAATTAGAAAGTTCACAGTAGAATTATTTTCCTATATTGTCTACTACCTTACACAATCTCACTCCAGATTCATTCAGTGATAACCAGTGTGATTATCCTGCTGACTATATCCTTAGTCACCCTGACTAGTTGCTGTAATCGTCAGAAGGCAGGAGCCTACAGGGGCCACCTTTCAGAGATGGACCCTCTGCATTTAACAGAAAAATGAACAGTATATTCTAGAAAAGCCTGAAAAACTCAACTGCTTTGTGCATGAAATGCTTTAATCATGACTCACTTTTTGCCCAAAATATTTCGAAGTGAATCCAAAGTAAATACTATGTCTAAAATGTTGGCAATTCTCTTGAAATCTCTAAATGTCTTCCTCAGCAGAATGTACAATGGATTAAGTATCATTAATCAAGTGGCTTCTCTCTCTCCCTTAGCTAGAGGGCACAATCTGGAAAGCTTTCATTCGAAGGGGCCTAGCTCAAGGTCCAGCTCCTCTGTGAGGCCTTGCCCTCCTGCTTTCCCTCATATTCTTTCTTTCTGCTTTAATGATTTTAGCACTTTCTGTCTGATATTGTTTCGGGTAATTAATCCAGGTCTATGAGTTTTTCAGTTTAGTATGATTCCAAGAAGTCAGTGGAAGAGAGAGTACCTTATGTATCGCATGTACTCCCTTAAGCCCAATCCAGCACTAGCCTAGGAACGCGCTCACTGACTGGCTGATGATTTGACTTATTGGGCAGTCAGTGGTCTGGGAACATTAGATGAGTCAGTTTATGAGGCGAATATGATTCTCTGCCATTGGCCATGAACCACACCTCTTTTATAAACCATAGGGCTGATTCTTAGCAACTCTCGGTCCAATTGCAGAGCTGCTGGGCAGTGGGGCAGAACTGGGAGGTATTAGAGAGACAGGGAAAGCATGGATGTTCTGTCCTTTTCATACGCTGGTGAGAATGGACTCATTCCTAGATGTTGGCCAGTCTGAATACCAGGAAAACCCAGACGGCAGAGTGACCGCTCTAATACCATCCCAGGGTTGTCTATTAATTAGACAACCCTGGGTTTGAACATGGCTACTAAAAAGCTCCCACCTTTCTGTAAAATAATATAAAACACAGTCACCCCTAACTCCCTGGCAGCATTTCTCTTTCATCTTCAGCGGCTTATCTATCTTAAATAGGTATTAAAGGTCCTTATCCTTCCCAGCCTCTTTCTCTCAGATTACACCCTTCATTCCTCTTCAGGCCCCTCTGCTTTATTCACAGTGAGCTACCAAGCATCCTTCAACTACACTCTGAGAATCTGACCCTACATTTTGCCTCTTCCCACCCCAATCTGTTCTCTACATAGCCTCCTCCATCCCAGTGTGTTCTCCACATAGCAACAAAAGGGACCTCCTTCTTATACCCAAGCTTCTGCTATATTATTTTGTTTATAAATTCCCAAAACACAAAAGGTGATTTCAGCTTCGGATCTTTTGCATATACTGTTCCCTCTAACTGCAAAACTCTTGGCTTCCTCTAAATCTTCCCACTCTTATCACGGCTAGCTCCTTAAGGCTCACCTTAATGTGACCCTAGCAGAGATTTTCAGTGACCACCTGTCTAAAATATGTTCTCATTGTCCTTTTCCATCCCACAGTCTTGACTGTTTCCTTTACAGTACTTATTAAAATTTCTAAATATTTTTATTAATTTACTTCCAATTTTTAAGTCTGTCTCCCATGTTACAAAATAAGCCTTAGAGAGGGAAGCTTGAGCCATATCTGTCTTGTTGACCCCTGTAACTCGTCTTTAGTGTCACCCAAACAGATATGAGATCAAAAAGATTGCTTAAAGCAAATAAAGATGTCTAGAAGGAAACACTTCAAGATGCTGAAGTACTTTCTGGTGGTGAGATGATGGGGCTTTTTTTGCTCATATATCTGTGTTTTCTAATTTTTCTGTATAGAACATATATTATCTATATAGTTAAGACTGAAATGAACATGTTATCCAATATGTCTGCCCTTGCTAACCACCCTTCTCTGAGAATCTGACCCCACATCTCGTGGTCGAGGGCTTCTGATCTTGAGACATCCCATTTCCCCCAGCTCAAGCAGACTGGATCAAAGTGGACATTTGATTCAAGATGAACCAATTAAATGCTTTTCTAGTGATCAGGAATTGAAACAAGACCTTCTCAGCAGTCTCTGTGCACTTGAAATGAGAGATGTGTAGCACCGCCTGTATTGGGAGTCATTTTCAGCCGTGTACAGTGACAGACAGAGAAAGCAAGTCTACAGAGATAGGAGAATGAAAGTGATGCACGGGGAAAAACCAGGATGAGAAACCACATTGAAGGAGAGAGAGGGAGGGTGGGAGGAAGTAGGAAGGAGAGTGGGAGAGAGGAAGAGAGGGAGAGAGAGAGGAAGGGAGGGAGGATGAGAGAGTCAAGAGACAGAGACACTCCAATTATATTTCCTGTAATTGAGACATCCAGTAACTTTTCAATAAATTGCCTCCCCCCACTTCTTTTTGTTTTTTGCTCAAGATGCTTTAAAGGGTTTCTGTTACTTGCAAAAAACAAGTCTCGAAACTAAAACAAAGATGTAATAAAGCCAATAATGACATTCAAATTAAAGTTTTCATAAGGTAAATGCACATTTTTCTTGATTGATTAAAATTGAAAAGCTGAGTAGAGGCTAAATGCGCACATTTATTATGGTTTCTCTTTCAACTTTCCACGTGTGGTCATTAACCCAGCTCTTCCACAGCCTTTATGAAAGAAGAGCATTATGAATTAAGAATGAGAGCTGCTGTGCCACGACAGCGCCACTCGAACAGGGTTTCCATTGTCTTCGCATATCTCTACATGACATACCCAGGGGAGGTCCAGAGATTCTATCTCCACCAAGTCTCCCCTCGACACACAAGAACATTCTGAAAAAACTCCCATCTGAATCACGTTTAGACAACCCAGGTCTACAACGCGTTAACTGGTTTGGATGCAATCACCTGGAGACAGAGGCGGGATGAGCAGACCTTTTAAGAGGTCCCTGCAATTTCAGGCTCATCCTTAACTCCATTACAAAGGAATGTTAAGCAGCATTTAGAAGGTAGTTTGGCAAAGTACCTGAAAGCAACAAACAACTCCTTTGATGTTCTTGGCATTGATGTCATCATTCTTTTGAAACTTTTGAAGAAATATTTTTCTTATAGCAACTGTATCTAGGTTTGATATAGAGTGTTGATGTGTGTTTTCTCTGGTCTGATGTTAGCCTGAGTAACTAGCAACCATACAGACAGATACTCTTTTAGAGAGCACCTCAGCTTTCACTCCAGTCTATGTTTATTTTCACATCAAAGACACATCTAAGGGGAAATTGCTTAACTAGCTCTATGAAACATGAAGAGGTTTACAGAGATATTTGGTTATAATTGAAAAAAAACAAAACCAAAACCTACACTCCAGGCAATTTAAGGCTTTCATGCCCAGAAATGAGAATTTATAACAGCAGATAGAAAAGTTCCTTTGCTTTCCATGAAGGTCTGAAAGCAGACTTTTTCAAGCAGGAATTAAAATTCCACTATTTGCCATACATTTATGGGAAATGATTCTTGATGATTTAAATGACATTAAATGAGGGACAAGAAAGCCTTTATATTGTTTGCAGTTTAACTACTCTTTGAAGCAATGTCCTATAGTAATACAATGCCCTCACTTTGATCTAACTTGTTCAGCCCAGTAATTATATGACTGAGATGAATTCTCCACCTGACAGATTCCAATTCTTCATGTGTGGCCATATTCTTTGAAGAGGGAAAACAATCCACCCATATTGGAAAATAAAACTTTAAACGAGTTAAAATCGTGACTCAAGGGTATTTCTCTGTGTCAAAGCAGTAGGCTGGCAGAGGGCCTTCAGCCATATGATGAGAAACACTATTTTCCAGTACATGCTTACATTCTTCTTCAATTTATCTTTAAACAGGAATATGTTACAGTTCCTTTCTATGAATTCATTTCGCGATAAATCAACATTCATCATCTTAAAAAAAACGAGAGCAGAAGATGCTAACCTGGGTCTTTTGGGTTAACTGCTAACGGACTGCTCCTTAATGACAATGAACTGTCTACCCCATTATGAATGGTCACGACATAATCAGACAAGTAAAAGAGCTCACTTTGCACCATTCCACAGAGAAAACTGTTTACTCTGTTGCTTGGGTCTGCTTAAAATATTAAAAGCACAGTCTTAACTCAGGAAGCTCCTAATCCTCAAAAATATTGCTGCTGTTTATTTCATTTGCCTTTTAGACACAATGCAGGACACATTTAAACTGAGAAAGCTCACCAACTGCAACCTTGTAAATCGCTTTTAATCCAAGATGTCAGCAGGATTGATACCACTGGGACTTTGGCCCCCCCACCCCAAAACATACATTCCTTTGCTGGACGTGCCTCACAATTAATATCTCATATCCACCTTTTAGAGTTCTAGAGGATAAAATACTTCCTTATCCATGACCAGGTCTCTGCATTTGTCAGGTCTCTGTACATGCTATTCCGATCTCAAAGAGGATCTTTTTCTTTGACCAGTACATTTTCTTCACTATCCTCAAATCGCAGCTCAAAACTCACTCCTTCTCAGAGCCTAAGTGTGATGACTATTCTGTTATTTTGTGCCCCAGTAAGCCACTCTATCCATCGTTTGCTTTCCTTGTGTATTTAATACTTTGGGCTTATAACTGTTACTATACCTTTTCCAGCAAGATTGGAAACACTGTTTTGTGTCTTCTAACCTCTTCTGAGGCAACATATTGTAGTGGTCAAGAGCCTGAGCTTTGGCAGCAGAGGGCTGGATGTAAGTCCTGGCTCTGTCCTCTAGGGAGATGAGAGGCTTTAGGTAGTTTACTTCTCCTCTCTGAGCCTCAGTTTCCTCCTCTGTGTAATGAAGAGAATAGTTCCGACTCAGTAGTTGTAGTGAGCCTCATATGCTATAATGTAAGGTCTGTACTCAAAATACAGCACATAATAAGTCTTAATAAGTACTAGTTCTTTTCTATTTATTATTATTATTATTTTGATGCAGAAAGTTTTATCATTTCCATTTGTTCCACGGCTTGGGAGAGGGCTCCAGGGTAGTTAAAAAGCTGCCTAGTGGCTGCAGAGAGAGGCCCAGGCAGAAGCCCGGACACCAGGGCATGCAGAGGGGGCCCTCAAAGGCTGCTGGGTGCCAGAGGCTCCTAGTCACACTTAAGTTGTCTGATGAAAAGATAAATGCCCAGTGCAACCTGGGGCCGCCAGCCTGAGGAGGTCAGGTGGTCGCCCATCTTCATGATGAGTTTCACCTCCTCATCTAGGAAGTGGCTCTTGAGGAAGTCACAGAGATGAGGGGCTGCACCCGCAGAACCAAGGGCATGCAGATCCAAAAGGGCCTGGTGCAAGTTCTTCCCAGGACTATGGCGGCTTCTACCACATCCAGGGTTTTACCCCACTCATCTGGGGACAGCTTCTGCACGTCCTGGAAGAAGGCACAGCCAGAGCGCTGGTTTTGATCTTCAAGAGACACTCGACACCCTCACATTTATCCTCAGCCAACTCATGGAAGAAGTGGCCCACACCCTCTGAGGCCACATCCTTGCAGTCGAAATAGAATCCCGGAGAGGCAGGTGAAGACGTCCGCAGATGCATGTTCACCAGGCGGTTGATGGCAGCCTCCACCTTAGTGGAGTAATTCTGACGAATCTGGGAGCTCATGGTTGATTGGCAAATATGAGCTAAGCTCAAAAAATGATGTTGTCTGGTCCCTGGGGTAGAGGACGGCTGAGAAGATGGTTCTGATGGTTGTGGCTGGAAAAGAGGTGAGGGTGGCTGGCGGCTGGAAGGAGGGGCATCCCTGGGTCTATTCCGTCCAAACACTGGTGAAGCAAGAGACAGATCTGCGGGACATCGGGCACACTGCCAGCTATTTTTTAATTTAGTCTTCTGGGTTCTCTCACAAGACTTAGTTGAGTGTTTAGGTGGAGCAAACAGCATTCATTAAGTGACTACTCAATAGAACGCACTTCCTATGTATTATCTTATTAAACCCCAGCTTCCCTGATTACAAGCAGTGTGACCATGGGCAAGTTACCTAATTTCTGTACCTCAATTTTCTCATCTGTAAAATATGTATAATAATTACACTCATATCATAAAGTTGATGCAAAGATTAAATGAATACATACAGAGTACTTAAAACAGTCCTTGATACACAGAAAGTGCGCAATAATACCAGCTCTTATTATTATTACTATTAAATCCTTACAATAACCTTTAGAGGAGATATAATAAAACTTATTTTATAGATGAGGAGAATGAGGCTACAAAAGTTTAAGCAACTTGATCAAGGTTGCCCAGCTGGTAAGTGAACCAGATATGCCTGGCTATGCAAATCCATGCTCTTTATGAAATGCATTCACTGGAGGAAACTTGCATTTCATGCTAGGGGATTATACCAGGGAAGCACTACAGTGACAAGGAGGTCCTCAGGGAACTGTGCATCACAGGCAAGGCTGAAAGTGAAGCAGGCCCAGGAGGAGTGGGTGAGAGGTGAGGCTCACTGGATGCAGGAGAAGGCCTCTCTGGCTTAGATGCCATGCAGAGGAATGCAGGCTTAATTATGAAGACCATGCATAGGCATCAAAGGATTTTAATCAGGAAAGTGGCATGATATTTAATGTATTTTAGAAAAAATACTCTAACAGCCAAATATTTGAGAGTGGATTAGAGATAGGATAGCTTAAGCCAGAAGACCAGTGAGCATGTCTCAGCACTCAGTAAGAGAGTGAGAACTGGACTTGAGCTAAGGTGGTGGCAGTGGAATTGGAAATGATGGGAAAGAACTTAGGAAGCAGAAACCAAATGACTTTTGTGATTAGTTCCATATGGGAAATGTGAGAGAGAGAAAGGAATTAGGACCAAATCCAGATTTATGGATAAGTGACTGGGTAGATGATGGAGTTACTCGCTGAGAAAAAGAATATAGAGAGAGCAGCATGTTTCATGATGGGCAAATGATAGAGTCAAGTTCGGATATGTTGAATTTGAGATGTTGTGGGGCATGTGAATGGAGATGTCCCTTGCAAGCTAGATCTTCAGGCTCATACATCTGGAGAGAGCTTTTGGCTGTCTACTTAGGTTGGGTAGAAATGCACATAAGTATTAGTTGAAGGAATGAATGTGGCTGTGAGTGTTCAAACAGAGAGTGAGGAGTAAGAAGAGAAAAGGGATGGGAATGGAACGCGGAGGAACACCAAAATGTAAGAATTGAGGAGAAGAAGAATAAAGGGAGGGGGATGAAACAGCTGAAGGAGAGAAGAGAGCCTCAGGGAGGGAGTGAACAACCTCATCAGGTAGATGCACAGGTCACCTGGAATAAGAGCAGAGCTATATCTATCTATCGCATCTGGCATTTGATGGCGGTTGGGGAAAGATGCCAAAATACACTGTGTTGAGGATGAAATGGGAGGTCACAAAGGGGGAAAAAAGGTGGGCAGATTATTTTCCCCCAAAACTAACGAGAGATAGGATAGCAGCTAGAGGAAGTTACAGGGTAGAAGTCTGCCATAGCATTTTTTAGATACTTCACATCAACTAGTACAATACTTCGTATTTTGTAGGTACATAGTTAAACATTTTTGAATAGATGATTCTGTCATCTTGCCTAATTCTTTTAATTTATCTCATTCTTTTCCTCCAATATTTTCTCCTCTTCTCTATCCCAGTAAGGGATGCAGTGAGGCTGCAATCCCTTGTTCAAAAACTGGATGGAAGGCGCATAGTTAGCCTGTTTCTTCTGGAGAAGTTAAATAGATTGTGTGTAACAGGAACTTCAGCATGCATTTGAAGTCAGCCAAGAGATGAGGAAAGCCAGGCCACAAGAAACATAGGTATCATTGAGAAAGCAGAAGTGTTACACCCAGGTGTTCTTTTGGTTGGGTTTTGTGTCCAAATGAAAAAGGGTATATGGGAAAATCCTGTTGGGGGAACAAAAAAGTACCCCAAGAAAGACTTTCAGTGAAAATTCCAGTAGCACGGATTTTCAGGAAATCTAAGGATACTAAAAGCCTACTTAAAATGGTATCCTTCTTGATGTTGATAACCAAAGATAGTTCAAAGCACCAAGATTGGATCTAATCATTTGTTAAATTAAGGTCACATATGGGAATTGCTTTTGACCAGACAGTTTCATGCTACTGAATAAGAAGGATCTAATGAAGTTTGATCTTTGCATGCCTATCATCATGTATTATCAAGCCTATCATTTTCTCCATCAAAGAAAAATAGTCAGAAAATAGGGGGAAGAGGAGGGAGAGAACAATCCACCAACCCTTGATCCATCTCTGCATCAATCCAGACTAGTCCCCATTTTATCTGTGTTCACCTAGCAAGCACACATCATTTCATTTCCTGCTTTTGCTTCTCATCATATTTTTAAACTTTCAATATCATTTAGTAACATTCTTTTTTTCCTCCATGATATCTAGTGTCACAAATGCCTTTTTCTTTTTCTTTATTACTTTTGGCAGTAGAAAGAGAGATTTTTTTCTCTCTCCCATTGACCTTTACCTATTCCTCGCAAATTCATTGCTTTATGACAAGAACTAACGCGGGCGTAGCAGATGCAATTTATCTTTGCACACAGTCGGTCTGTGTGCCTGTGTCTGTGTGAGTGTGCTTCTCTTCTATTGTTTGACTCCTTTTAACTCCACTCAGATCTCTCTAGTCACAGTTTGGAATTCACCTGAATTTCCCTGCTGTGAGAGCTGCAAAAGCTGACATCAAGTTGCTAAGACCACAGCTCTGAAAAGGAAATAGCACATCTTTATTGGTGGGACACATTCAAAGATATGAATGTGAGGTTTTAAAGTAAGACACTGCATACGCATAACCTCTAGGTGCTTGACAGTGACACCGTCCCACATGTTGGCCATCTCCTCCAAAATTAAAGAAATGCTTTAAAAAAGAATAGAACTGTTTGATTTTCACACTGAAACATTATTCTGGGCATTCAGAGCCCACAGCTTGCTATGCCCAATCCAAAGTGTGGAGATTGTTCATACGAATCTTTTCATGAGGCTGAGAGAACCTTTAGCATTTTAGCTCCATTCTTCTCTGAGGAAGAAAATTTAATTTCTTACGATTTCTTATGTGTCCATTTGCAAGGCTAGTATTTTTTTTTCCTTAAAAAAAGGGTTGCTATAGCAACAACCACCTATCACAGGGCTCTTCCTTGAGTGCTTAAAATGCTACTTGTTAAACAAGCAGATCCCTATGCCACATGGAAGGCCAGAGAGAAACATCAACATATCAGTTGGAAAAGATAAACTAAATGGTGAAAATAAACAAGTTTTTGAAATGGAAACGGAAGCAGCAATGGATGCTTCCATCGCAAAGAGCACTCTATACATATCACAGCTATGTCTGGACAACAAAACTGAGCAAACAATGACACAGTGACCAGGCTTGGCCAGGCCCTAAGGAAGGTGATAAAGATGAAATGAGACTCAGGCTGTTGCCAAAGACAGCCTGAAGCTTTGGTTTCTCTTCAGAACTCTATGGCCGTGTTATGTGGTATGCAGCATGACCTGAAGCAGTGTCCATTTTGAGAGACTGGCCTTGGGCCTGGCACTTTATGGCCCTGGAGTGATAGCAGGGTTCAGAACCTGTGTACATCCCCTCCCCTCTGCTGCAGGCAGCTGGACTATAAAGCCTGAGCTGTTGGGTACGCACCTTGACCTACCTCAGATGTCACCACTGGTATATGCGCTGAGACCATTACAGTTTATAAAGTGCTAAGAGGATATAGAAGCCATCTGCAGAACCAAAAGGAGATTGTTCTCATACACTTCTCTCCCCTCTGTGATTTTGCTTTCTAGGCAGGAGCGGAGGACTCTGACCTTCCACTCTTGCCTCAGCTTCACTCTCCATGATCATGTGTTTGATATCTATGCATTAGTCATCTATCCTTTCCTTCCATAATTTTATTAGTTCAAGGGAATAACTGGTGATACATTTCCAAGGCTTGAGTAACATACCTAGCTGAATGGAAAGTAGACTCTGAAAGAACTGGAAAAGGGGAAGCCAAGAGAGAAAGTGTAAAAGCCACTGGGTCAATTGCTAAGAAGAAATGCTGTGATTTCCCTCTGTGGTTTGTCCACAGAGGATCTGCCCTCTGCACCATGGGCCCACTCTGTGTTTGAGTCATGGAAAATCAGACAGCAATAGGCAAGAATGCTGAAATATGTTTGGCCTCATCTTTTATGAACAATCTGAATTCAGTTTGCATTTTGCAGTGCAAAAATAAGCATAGTTTTTCTAGAAGATAAATGAGAAAGAGGAAGAGGAGGAAAATAGAACATAATGGAAAGTCTTTACAAGAAAAAAACATTTTGTAGGGTTTTTTTTTTCCTTCTTAATGACAAGCAAGGGATACTCACATTTAATCATGCTGTTCAAAAAGAAACACATTGTGCCAAAATTTATATGAGGAGAATTTCACTGCTCTGCATTGTTTTATTTCAGACTGCTGGTATTTTCAAATTCTTTCTTCAAATATCTATGCCCTTAGGCAGACATATTAACTCATTTTATATCGAGAATCTCATTACATCAAGCAAAACTCCTAAGCCTGATAAAATGATTTACCCTCTCAATTTAACTTTTATTTTAGTCTCCCGCCAGCTTCCCTGAAGTGCGTTTGCTGCCAAGCTATAATACTATTTTAGACTGAGTCATCCAGGCACACTGAACAGCTTTTACTCTGCTCCTAATGTTTCCCCATCCCTGTTGTTTGAATAAAGAGAATGTGTTCTTTCTAAGGGTTTGCATTTGAAATGGTTATCAACGATGGAAAAAAGAAAAAATGGAGGCTTAAAACCAGGGTGTTTGGCCCCAAGGGAACACAGACTCCCCTTTCTCCCTAGCTCCATGGCTCCCTAAAATGGGAGGGAGTCCGACACATGTGTAAGCTCTGCTGACATCTTGAAACCACTGCAAGCATATGAAGGCAGTTGTATAACTAAGGACACAATGCTTCATTTATTCCCAGGGAGAAAGTATTTAGAGTCACTCATAGAGGGTGTGGTTACAGATACCTCTTGGAAAAATTAACAGTAAAAATAAAACATTACATGAAGTCCCACTCTAGGAAATGGCATCTCATCACCAGAGTTGTAGGATTTTGAAAGAATAATAAAGGAATCATACCTTCTAAGGGAAATCCGGACCATTCCTTGCTGGTACAGACTTTGCCACAAGGTAAAAGATATTTTGGACTAAGAAATGTACCATGATTCTTGGTGAGGAGTCACTGTAGAGGGGCCAGATTCTAACTTCTGGCATGGAGAGTCACCGTTCTCCCTTCCCACTCAGAACCTCAGTTTCAAATGAATTCATGCAAATCAACCCCAAGTACCTCTGGTTTTGCAAGTCCCACTCTCACCCTTCTGGCTTCTATAGTTTGTGATCTCATATACTCACACCCTCCCAAGACTCCTGTTGATTTCTATTGTTGGCTGTGTTGATGGGAAAACCTGAAATACTTTTGGAAATAAAGAAGTAGCATCTAAAGTTTCATCAAACAGAGAGGCTCCCGCCATGAAAGCGAATTGTGAATACTGAAAAGTGGGACTGTCTCCCTCCTTATTGGACTCCCCTGAGAGCCGGTTAAATGGCAGATCTGAGGGGCCCACTTAGGTGTCCTTGTCAGCAGAAGGAGCTCAGGCCCCATCTGTTGAGCTACCATGGCTAGGATTAAGTATACCTGGAATGTGGAACAAAGCCAGTAACTAATCTCAACTGGCAAAGAAGTAAACAGGAGTGGGGAGGGCAGAGGCGGGAAGAGGTGAGCTGGCTGAGATAAAAAGCACAGTGACCAAGATCTCTAGCAAAGCAGAGACAGCAGATGTGAAGCCTCATTAGAAACCCAGGTTGTCAGAGTTATATTTCTGCTGAGGTTCTGAATCAGGGAAAGCAGAGGCAGGAAAGGACATGCAGGTTCACGTGTTGACATAGGCCATGACTGGGAATCTCATACAGAGAGAAGAGGTGGTGAGGCAGAGGGGAGCATAGTAAATGTTTGGTGGTGTGAGCTGAATTTTTTTTTACATCACTCATCCTCCAAGTAGTCTTGGCTCAGAAATTAAATTAATTAAGTTAATTAAATTGGCATATATATGCCTCATCTGTTACCTCCTACAGGATCTGTTCAGTATAATCATTCAACAAACATTGAGCACCTATGGTCAGGCTCTGTCCTACGCATGTAAGATTTGGTTGTGAACAGCAGACGTCTCTACCTTTAAGAACTCACTGGAGTCTAGTGGGAGAGACTAACAATGGGTGAGTAAATAAAAAAGGTCAGAAAGTGATAAATGCTCTGAAGAAACAGAAAGCAGAGTAAGGGAAGAGAGTGCATTGTGTTAAATGGGTGGGTCAAGAAAGACTGCTGTCAGGCCGTGATCTCAGAGCAGATGCCTGAGTGAGGGGAGCACACCTCCAACTATTCCAAGCCCCAGGGTCTCCAGCTGGGTGACTAAGAGGCGGAATGCACCAAGCATTCAGGTCCTGGGTCTTAGTGTTTGTTGGGGCAAAATTTGCATAGGGCCCTGTAGAAAATGGCTTGGATGAACCCACAGAGCTACCTCAGTACCATCATGCAAGTCAGACTCTGGGGCTGAAGAGTGTCCTAAAGGCTGGTAAACTCTCTTTCTGACTCTGACATGCTGGGGCTAGGAAGCCAGGTACCCACTGGGATTCTGATGTAGCAGTACAGGCAGCAAAGAGGCAGCAAGCTTCCGTAACTAATATGTGCTTTCTTAGCTGGAGGCAGAGTGGTGCTTTTTTGTCTCCATTTACACTGCTGTTAAGAGTGAATAATGCACTTCTGCCTGAAATTCTATGTGCTTTTTATTCCTAGTCAGACTCTCACTAAACACTTGTATTTGTACATGTCCCTTGCCACTGGAGGGGTTCATAAAGGGACCCAAGGGACTATATGTTTCACCCTCTGGGGATGACAGGCCAGAGATGACACAGACACTACTCAGATATTCTAACCCAAACTGCAGAAGGGCCATATTGCAACACGGAAGAATCTGATTCAGTTGGCCTCGCCTGTATTGTAGTGGGACCCAAACAGAGTCAGCCTGTAGCACAATGTACTTTTTCTGAGTTGGTGTTCTACCCTGGTCTGACAACATGTCAAGTAGGAGGTCCTGGCTTGTGTGTGTAATTTAGAGACAGGCTTTGTGCTCAACTGCTAAGCTTTCTGGTGTTCAGCGACTGGGACATATGGAGCTGAGCGCTCAGACTCTCTGCAGGATTGAGAGGAAGAAGGTGAAAAAATGGAACAGGTTTCCAAAGGGCTTTTGCCAAACAAATGACTCCTCTAGCTTGAATGTGCTCCCCTAAGGGGAATGCAGTGCTGATTCACATGTGTGGCAAAGAGAGAGAGGAGTTCAAGGATCAGTTTACCAAGGGATCACTCAATAATGGATATACTGAATATCTTACTAAGTGTAAGATACTACGGTAACCATAAGAAAGATATAGAGAAGTAAAATACAGAGCACATTAAGATAACAATAACAAAACAAGAGCTAAGTTGCATTTTTTTAAAGAACAAAGGCAAAGATGTCAGTAAGCAGTTAATGAGTAGTAATAATAAATGGTGAATCGAATTGAGCGTCATTAGTTCAGGTACCTGAATGAATCGCATTGGCCCAGAATGGTAAAGCCCAACCTCTTTTTGTGGGACCCAGCAGAGACAATTCAAGATGGATGGAATTTGGATAAGTGGAGATATGAGAGGAGGACATTCCAAGGGAAGTGAATGTGATGAGCAAAGATGGGGAGAAGGGAAACAAAAAGTATAAAAGTTGATAAGGCATGGGCACAAGACTATCCTTGTCCTTCCATAATTGGATTGCCTTCAGAAAGTGACATGGTCTTGGACTCCTCGATGTTCTTAGTACCTGTCATGCTGCAGAAACATTCTCAGCAAGCTCTTGTGCAGAGAAGGAGTTTCGGAGTACCGCACCAAGGATGAATTGGGTAAATAAGCAGTCATAAGCATCTACCCCATCACTACCTTGACAATACATCATTCTCTACTTAGATTAGACTAGAATAGTCTTAGAACAAAGATGTTGTGTAATCCGCTGAAAGCCCACAGCAACCCCAATGAGTAAATATTTAAAAAGCATATTTAACCAACAACAAACTACACTCATGCAACCAAGGAACAATAGGAGCTATAATAATAAGCCCAGACAGGACCTAAGAAATAATTTGGTCCAGGGCCCTGCCTTTTAACAAGTGACTCCAAACCATCCCAGAGAGTCTACTATTCTCTTCTTAAATATATACAGATCAAAGACTTCCACAGCCTCTTTCATTCTGGCAAGAAATGATTTTGATGGCTAAGAATCTATCTTCTGTTTAATTCAACCAACATCTGTTAAACCTGCAATTTTAAGTCATTGGGCCTGGGCCACAGCAGATGCAACGCTGAGTTATAAATGAGTCTGTGTTCAGGGAGTTCATCTTCTAGTAGAGGAGGCAAGCACGCACACAAATAACTCTAACTCAAGGCAGTGGGTGATGAGCGCTTTAGAAGAGCACACTAAGCTATAAGCTGCTTGAGAACAAAGACTGTCTTTTTCATCTTTAAATTCCCAGAGCCTAACACAGTGCCCAGCATATCCTAATTTTTCGATAAATGTTTGTTAAACTGAGAAAGACATGCAAAAGTCTAAAAGAAAACAACATGGAGAGATAGAGTCACAATTATGGAGTTGGAGCCATCTTCTGGGTCTGATTTATATCTTGAAGGGTGAGAAGGAACAGAATGAGTCAAGAAGTGATATGGGAAAATCTGCCTCTTGTTTGCTCTTTAGTAGAAGGAGTATTTCTCATAAGCATCCTTGTCATAATATTTCTACATAATCAAAGATAACAAAAAAGTTACTTCTTCGATTCATTTCCTCCAAGCTAAACACACCCTCTTCCTCTAATCTTTCCTTTTAGTACCTTTTTCCGATTGTTTCATTCCATGTTTTTCTTTTTATCTCAACTCTCCCATAGTTTCTCGATATTAAAATAATTATAGAACTCCTTGTAACTCTACTGACTCTTACAACTTGTAAAAGCACTTCTATGCCCATTACCATATTTGATTCTCACAATAACCCTGTGTGGTGGGTCTAGACAGTAATAGTGTTCTCATTATAAAGAGGAAGGAAGGCAGGTATGGCATTGTGGTAGACAGAACAATGGCCCCCCATTAAATGTCCACATCTTAATCCCTAGGACTTTTGAATATGTTACCTTACATGGAAAAAGGGACTTTGCAGGTATGATTCGTTAAGGATCTGAGATGGGGAGGTTACCCTGGATTATCCAAGTGGACTCAATGTAATCACAGGGGTCCTTATAAGTGAAAATGGGAGGCAGGAGAATCAGAGTGAGATTTGAAGATGCTACACTGCTAGCTTTGACGATGGAAGGGAGCCATGAACCAAGAAATGACAGCAGCCTGTAGAAGCTGGAAAGACCAGGGAACAAATTCTCCCCGGAGCCTCCAGGAAGAACGCAGCCCTGCCAACACATTGATTTTGGCCCACTGCGACCCATTTTGGACTTCTGACTTCCAGAATTGCAATGTAATAAATTTGTGTTTTCAATTTTAAGCCACCAATTTGCAGCAATTTGTTACAGCAACAAATAGGAAACTAATACAGGCATGGTTCAACAACTCGAAGTTCTCACATAGCACACAGTTACCAGAGCTGAGTCTGGAACCCAGGTGTCTTCTTCTAGGCCAGCCACTACCTACCACCTGGCTCTGTCTTTCTTGGAGCTACCATATTTCCTCTAATTGCTCTGTTCTTCCCCACACACACCCTTTATCACAGCACCTTGTTTGTTTCCTTTAAACCACTTATTATATAATTTGTAATGATTTTACTTATTTGAGTAGAAGTTTTTGTATCTCTCTTCCCACCAGAAGGCAAGCTCCATGAGAGAAGATAGGCCCTAAATTTGTTCACGACTGAGTCCCTCAGGCCTACAATAGTAGAAAATTGTGAGTGATCAATAAATTTGTCATATGCTCAAGCTATGAGGATGCAACTGCTAAGGTGAACCATAGAGGCTGAGATGGTGGCGCAATGACCACCGCAGACCTGAAGGATCAGGAGTGATCTGTATCTGCCTGCTTCTTTTGGAAGTGAGAGGGAAATTGTGTGATCAGTTCCTGTCCCCAGGGCCTCCAGCAGAGTCCCGAATCACACCTTAGGTGTGAAGCCCAAAGCCCAGGTTCAGACAGATGACACGCTGGCGATGCTTTACTCCTCATTCTCCTCTTCAATAACCCTGTCTCTCAGGCCCTTAAGCACTTTGTTTCCACCCTGCATCTAATTGCTTTTGGATAATTATATCATTAACTCTTTGAAATGAATAATAAAAAATAAATCACATTTGTGTAGGGCTGCAGAGCAAGATGCCCGGGTGAGTAATTTTCAGCTACTTACGTCTCCTCCTTTCTCTTCCTTATCTTTGTCCTCATTCCCCTCCTCTCTCTGGCCTTCTAAATTAGAATCTCTGCCAAGTGGGGCCCAAGAATCCGTATGTTTAAAAGGGTCCCTGGGTGATTATGATGATCAGTGAGGTTTGGAAACCACTGACCTAGAGAATCTGGATCCTCGGAGACCAAAGGAGAAACTGAAGAATGAAGTTAAACAAAGTACAAAGAGCCCTGTGTTTACTTAGTTCTTTCTTCCAAATTGCTCAAGGGATAGTATCTTGCTTCCCTCAGTAATTCTAGGGCAAGTGTTGGGATTTTGAATCCACAAGATGGAAAAATGGTGGAAAGAGAAGTCCCCCGGGCAGGTAGCCAGATTCATTCCTAATGAATAAGTACCCATCTGAAGACGGCCAGAGTCAGGAGGGAGTGAAGAATAATTTGGTTGCTAGTCCAGGTCTCTAGTCCATTTCTGGAAGGAGAGAGCAAGAAAGGTTCTTGAAGCTATCTCTTTCAAGCTGGAGCCCATCAGGCCCTCACTCCTCAACATCAGCTTGCGGGGAATCCAAATCCTCTCTTTTTCCCTGGGATGGCCCCACTTCCCAAGAGCTTCCCAGATCACGAGAGAATTACCTCCATTGAAAATGGAAGGGAGCCTGAGCGGTCTCAGATCTTAGAAATAAGCAGACTTCCAGGGATATCAAGAATATTCATTACAGTGTGTTTCCATTGATATATAGGAGATAGTCAATACTTGTTCAATTACGAATTGAACTGCATATTATGGAGGAGGCCATTAACACATGCGGACCTGATTCCCTGTTACCAGGAAGAAAAGATCTGTATTTGTCTAGTGTGTATTATTAGCTGATGGCAAAAGGCATTTAACAGACATACTTTGGGGCAATGTGCATAAACCTTTAATAAATAAGTTCCAAACAAGCATCATACTATTTTTCATGTTACTTCAGATCTAAATTTCAGCTTCTCAAACTGTTCCTTGTTAATCATAATGAACTCATCCAGTATTAACACATAATTGTTGTAATTAATGGGGTAGTGTCCTGGTGGCCTTCACATCACCACAGCAAGACATTCTTTTTGGCCACATAAAGAAGAGAGGACAAAACACTGCAAAGGAAGAGATGGGAAACCAAGGTACTATTAATTTTGCCTATTCCCTATTCCTGTTAACAACGATTTTAATTGCCCTGATAACCAACCTGGTAGAGTTGCCCTGGGCTGACAGCACAGATCAACCAGACGTTTTTCCAGATACGTTGATACACCCATGCTTGGCCTCCTGACTTGCAGATAATCTCTTTGAATTTCTAAGGCATGATTCCCTTCTAAAGGGGAAGAAGACCTTTTTTGTTTTTTTCCATAGGGACTGTTCAAAACTCTTCTGCCTTCCACTCGCATTACACAAAGTCCTCAAGTCTACTTAAGTGTCCTCCTGTACGTGAGTCTGTGGAATAGCCATGAAATGAAGGGGAGAAAACCAGACAAAGGAGAGAATGGCCTAATAAACAGAGGTAGGATGAAGGCAAACCTTTCAGGCTGGGGTGTGTGTGGGTGTGTGGGTATGTGTGTGTATGAGGCTTTTTTTTTTCAGAGAAAATATAAGTCATTCAGTCATAAGAAATTCTATCTCCATGGCTGCAGTAAACCATCACACCTGTACTCTTTTATTTTTCACAGAGGACCCTGTAAAATCTAAGGCAGCAAATCGGAATTCTGTGCAGTTTAGAGGGAATGCAACCACAGATTCCAGCCAGGAGGGAAAAGATCAATTATCTTGTTCTTTACATGCCCGGTCTCGTACTCAGAAAGCCCCGTGTAAGTGAAATGTGAGCCACAATCATGGCCAGGGCAGAGGAAACATAAGCTGCAAACCTGCATTATGCATAGTGAATGCCCTTTATGGTGCTGGCACTGGAACAACAGGGCTAATGCCCACTTGACTGATGGGCTTGATGAGCAAGAATTTCTGAATGATGCCATTCCACTTCTGGGACCTGAGCTGATCCATGGACTGGCAGTAGGCATCCATCCATTCAAAACCATTCAGTGCTGGGGGTCTAGGCTTCTACTCTTGGATACACTTGTGCACAGGACAATCAAGGAAGAGCTGAGGTCCAAGATAGTGAGATGCCCATCTCGGTCTCTCTCATGATTCATTATCGCCCTCACTGTTCTAAGCATTCTCTCTCTTGATTCCCACTCCTCCAGTGCCATTGACTGCAGTTGTAGCCAGCTCCCAAGCAGCCCCTGAAGGCAGGAACCACCAGATCTCCCAAAGGTGTCATCAGAATTTACCTGGGCTGGGTGTGCCTGAGAGACATTTCTAGTCTTTTTTTCCTGGTAATCACACATCTGCCCATCTCTACACTCAGCCAAGTTCCTCCAGGTCAGGGAGATTGTCTAGTTGTTCACTGTGTCCCCAGCACTTCAAGCAGTGTCTAGCACCAAGTAAGAACTCAATAATTCTTGTTGAATAAAGAGACTGGCAATTTACCATTTGCCCCAGACATGCTTAATAGTCTGCATGCATTTGTGGTTTCATATGGTGCCCCCAACATGCTAGGGGACTTTTATCTAGCAGAGGGAAGATTGAATTCACAGACATGACATTCTTAGAGCCAGCTCTAAGATAAAGCTTGTAACATCACTCAGGGTTCTCTCTGGAACCACCAGGTGCTGGGGTGGTAAATAAGGGAAGAAGCAGCCACTGTAGCCTTTGTGAGCAAGAGGACTATCTAAATGGAGGAACAGTTCGCAAACATGGGGGAGGGAAGAAGAATGACACAGGCTTTATAGGTAGGGATTAGGAGTAACCCCGGAGGGAACATGGCTTAGAAATGACTGTCCCAATTCTGTGGGCCATCTATTCTCTCTCTGTCCCCTCCATGTTCTGCTTCTGCCAGCATTCCAGAGGGCATTCATCCTCCCTCCCTTCCACACACAGATTCCTCTGTGTTAGGCACTATGCTAGGAAGTGGGAGACAGGCATGAATAAGACCTGTCCCTGCCCTTGAGCGTTCACAGCTCGGTTGGCAAGAACGACGTGTAAGCCAATAATTAGGACGCTGTGTGCTCTTTGGCTTGACTCCTCTGGGGTACGGGATGAGAACACCTGAGAAGGAGAATAGAAAGAGAGTCTCAATCTTGGCTTTACTATTATGTTTTAACAAATCAACCCCAGGCTCCTTATCTGTAAAATGTCCATCCTAACACCTGCTTTACCTAATTAGAGTGGTTGTTTTAAGTATTTACAGAGATAATGTATGGGAAAGCACTCTTAAAAGGATAAAATTCTATACATGTCAATCTTATCATCATCATCACTATAATTTTGCCTATTTAAAGTCAAATACACAAATACTGTGTGTGCGTGCATATGTGAGTGTTTGTGAGAGAGAGAGAGAGACTGCATGTGCGTATGTATGCGTACACTTAAAGGGCATGGGGAGGAGGGAAAGAGGGTCACAGATCACAGAGATGCTTAGAGGAGTAAATGTGGAACCCAAAATCAAGTGCTGAACCTTCTATGCTTTGCTGAAAGAAGCTGCTTATGTATTAAGCTCAGATGTAGCTTTCTCAAGATATTCTCAATCCAGGGCTTCTTTTGCTTCCTCCTATGTCATCCATGGGTAAAAATGGGTGATGGCCACATTAATTGGCACTTATCTCCTAATTTGGACCCTTTATTATATATCACAGGAGCCCCATTTTATTATTGCCTCTTGATAAAGAACTACATGCTTGTGGCCATTAAGCCACCACTTAGGAAGAAATGGCATTGCTGGCTTTTCCTAAGGGGGTTAATGAGTTGCCCTTGAATGACCTGAAAAGTTCATGATTTATACAGATTCCTAGGGGTGGAGGCAGGGGAGCAAATAAACAGAGAGGAGAGAGACAGACACTGAACAGAGACTGTTTATGGTTCTTCAAGCAGATGCACTTTGCCTGGTACAGAGTGACCTTTAGGCTGTGAGGTCCCTGAGCCACACTGCACAGAGATGGTGCAGAAATACTTCTTCCCATCTCCAGTTCTCAGCCTCTGGGGAAGTGTTAGGAGAAGGTCCAGGAGAGCCATGAGGGGACACCTCTAACACGATGGGTGGCTGCCGGTGGAGACAGGCTCTGACCCCAACTGGAACAACGCCCATTTCACAAGAGCGGGCCCTCACATCTGGGTACCCAGTCTCTCTGGGTCCGGGCTGCAGATGGCGAGGCAAGAGGCAGGTTCCACAGTGTGTGTGCTGGGCTGGCATGCACATTATGAAATCCTAAATGAATCAGTACTGTCCGCCTGTTCTCTGTGTCATGAACAGTTTGTGATATTTATGACCCCCTGCAGCCCTTGACATGTTCCTAATGGTGAAGTGAAAGGCAATGAGTAAAGGTCCTTCAGTGAGAGGAGCATAAAATGAGGCCCTTAATCATCTCTTCCTTTCCTTGTCATACTCCAGAATGGCTTTTTTTGTACTATGTTAGGCCAGGCAATAAGTGAGTCTGGCCGTGAGGCGGAAGAAGAAAATAGGAATCAAAGGATTCTTTAAAGGCGGCTCACCTGCTGGGAAGCAAAGGGCATAGGTTCTAGTTGTAACTGCATTGGTGGGTAGGGTTAGAGAGGGGAAGAGGCCCACAGTGGTGCCCAGTCTACAGAGACTTCTACTTCACATGCAGAACAAGAACTCAGACTTCAGGTACAGCCTTTCACGGGACACCAGGAAAAAGCCCTCCTTCTGATGGTGATACGTTTGCTAATATGCTGACTCATGAGCAATAACTATATAGTGAGCATCTGTGATGTGCACGGTGTTCTGCTGGTAGGTCTGAGGGATAAAGGACACCAGTCCTAGTTACCAGGGACTTAGAGTCTAGTTGAAAAGGTAAGCCGTAAAGAAACTGAAAGGTAAAATGACAGCAGATAAAGGAGTAGTAGAGAAAGCAAGTACTGTATCAGGGTTGGGGGTGGGGGAGATGTTATTTTAGACTTTGAAAATTAGAGAAGGCATCCAACAGTATATTGTAAAATTTGAGTTGGAGCTTGGAGACTGGGAAGCACTTTGAAAGTAGAGAGGAAAACAATCATTTCAGATTGGCTGGGATACAATATAAACCTCATTTACATATTCAAACAAATATTGATTGAGCACTTATGTGCTGCGCACTGTGCTCGGCCATGAGGATGTAGCTGTGAACAACACAAAATAGACACGGTCCCTACCCATCCAGGGCTACAATCTCACTGTAGTATGAGTCAGCTCATAGACAACACAATGATAGAAGCATAAACATAAACCAAATGTTCTGGGAGTACAGGGGAAGTACCTGATTCTGAGTAGGGTGATTAGGAAGAACTTCCCAGGAGAGAGATCATTTGAGCTGAGTCTGAAGGATTCCAATACAGGAGACTAAGAGATTAAGAGCAGCTCAGGTAAAGGATGGGTACAAGTGGAATGACAAAGGAATAAAAATGCTGGGCATATTTGAGGGTCAATGAGACTGGATTATGGGGTGTGTGGTCCCTACACCATGGGATGAAGTAGGCAGAGGGCAGACCATACCTTGAAGGCCACGTGGACCCTGTACATCAGGCAGTAGGGAGTCACTGAGTGTTTCTGAGCAGACAATGAAGCTTGATGACAGTGCATGTGGGTGAGGGAAAGGGGAAGAAAATGGTGGAGGAAAGAAAAAGGCTTGAGCGGCACGGTCAGGGCAGCTATTTCAGACATGGTTCCTGCAGGCTGCCATAGCACACGCAGTCTCCTACTCGCTTGCTGCTGACTCAGTGTTTCCATCTGCAAATTAGGGAAATCACACCCACTATTTCTTGAAACCTTTTGTAAAGTTCAATCTGACAGGAACAGGGTATGGGTGGCCAAAATTACCTGAGCAGTAATATATGGTTTCTCTTCATCTGTTTAAAGTGGACAGGTGATTGGTTGAAGAGCACACAGGGAAATCATGCTAACAGGTTGGCCAATATGTTAAGACTATAGCTCTCCCTGCTTGGTGCCATTTCAATTATTGCTCAGTTAAGAGAAAGCCTTTTCTCTGGATTGAATGGTCCACTATTATTGGATTACTTATTAAAGAGGACTGATAGGTTGAAGCTGTTTTCACTTAGGATTTGTATGACATGTTCATAACTGAAATGGAGAGTTGCCATAGTTACCTATGTGAGCTGTTAAACAGAACACAATCTCCACTAAAATCTCTCCATCAAGGTCAACTAGACATTTTCAATCAGCACCACATAATTCGCTGCCTAATAGACGTTAATGAAATTATTAAAAGAGCAGAAGAAATTGAAAATAAAGTTAATATGGATATATTTTATATTTAAACATATTTTAGTGACCGGCCATTTCTGTGGGGTTCTTACCAGCTGGAAATTCTACAATATAACTGGACATCTGGAAAGAAGTTTAGAGTAAAAACACATTTGGATTTTGGCACAGATTACCGCCTTCGAATCCAGCCCATCATTAACAGCTTCTGTACAGTATTGTTCTTCCTCTAGGGGCTATAAAAATGAAGCAAACCTTTGTTCAACCTAAACTTCCTTTCTTGGTCAGCTATTCCTGCTGACTTCCCATTCTAGTGACTCTATTGTTTCCACTGGAAACGTCAGAACAGAGAGGAGTACAGGCTGCTTGCTTTATAAGTGGCGCGTTCCACTCCAATTGACCAAAAAGAAAATAGACATTGTTACATGAAATAATCTTTAGCTCAGTGCTTCTCAAACCTTAATGTGCATAGAAGTCACCTGCAAATCTTGTTAACCTGCAGATTCTGAATTGGCAGGTGTGGGGCGAGGCCGGTGATTCTGCATTCCTAAAGAGCTCCCAGGTGATATCAGTGCTGCCGGTCCACAGACCACATCTTGGGTTGCAAGGCCCTAGTTTGCTTCATCATTTGTTTATTGGAATCATCGTACACATCAACTCTAAAGTGCTGCCACACCAGCTTCTCGCTTGACACACGTATGATCTGTCCCACTCACATAGGTCTAAGAGTTTGCTGGCAATAAGATGTTATGCCGCTTCCCATTCCTCAGGGCCTGGTGCTCCCAGACCTCTCCAACACCTTTTGTAGGACTGTGCTTTCGATTTACAATTACCACACAGCGTCTCACCAGAAGACAAATAATAAACAAGTAAATAACTCAAATGTGGAGTTAATGAAATATCTTTATCCCAGGGCAAAATAGCATTTGACTGATCTTTACTCTTTAACAATGAATGAAGCACAAATCAAAACTACATCAGTCAGCTCAATGCAAACCAGAATTCCACTGACGTGACATTGACAAAAAACATAGAGTAAATGGGAAGTCCAAACTTGTTATTTATTTAAAACAAGGGGCCTCTTTCTCATATGACGCAGGCTGACATTTTACATTATAGTCTGTTTTTTAGGACAATCCATTGTTGGGCCTTTTTTTTGATTAGGTGATGTGCTATATATTATCTAGATTAATCATTACATGGCACAAATACACTAGACAGTATTTAATTCAAGATTTATCAATCATCCTACTTGGAAAAAGACTGTATAGGGCAGTCATTAGTTTAAAATTACAGATTTATATTACTCTATACCAGCCTGTAAAATGAACCCCCACCACACACACCCTGAATTGATTAAATTCTCACTTACCTTTTTCAGAAGAACATTCCTTTTTTGTGTGTGAGGAAGATTTACCCTGAGCTAACATCCATTGCCAATCCTCCTCTTTTTTTGCTTGAGGAAGATTAGCCCTGAGCTAACATTTGTGCCAGTCTTCCTCAACTTTGTATGTGGGATGCCTCCACAGCATGGCTGATGAGCGGAGTATGTCCACACCTGGGATCCATACCCACAAACCATGGGCCACCATAGCAGAGCGCGTGCGGAACTGTAACTACACGGGCCACGAACCAGCCCCTAAAAGAACATTCTTAAGATGAGTAAAGAGAGGTCTCTTCACTTAGACCACTGGTTCTCAAACTTTAGAGTACAGAAATCCTCCCTTATCTATGGGGGATACATTCCAAGAGCCCCAGTGGATGCCTGAAACCGACGATAGTATGAAACCCTATATATACTGTTTTTTGTAACACATACATACCTATTATAAAGTTTAATTTATAAATTAGGCACAGCAAGAGATTAACAACTAATAAAAAATAGAACAATTATAACAAGTGTTGTAATAAAAGTTACTGTAGATCCTAGCAACCTCAGCATATGATTTTTTTCCCTTCCTTATTAAGTTGAGAACTTTCACCTTTTCAATTAAAGGAAACACTTTACAGCTTCTCTTTGGCATATCAGTATTGCCGGCACCATGACTCTTGTGCTTTGGGGCCATTATTAAGTAAAATAAGGGTTGAACACAAACACTGCAATACCACGACAGTTGATCTGATAAACCAGATGGTTGTTAAGTGACTAGTGGGAGGGTAGTGTATACACCTTGGATACATGGGACAAAGTGATGATTCACGTCCCAGGCAGGACAGTGTGAGACTTCACACCACTCAGAATGGCATGCAATTTAAAACTTATGAATTGTGTATTTCTGGAGTTTTCCATTTAATGTTTCCAGACGATGGTTGACTGAGGGTAACTGAAACTGAATGGCGAAACCGCGGATAAGGGGCAGGAGGTAGGGGGCGGTGGGGCGGGTACTACTGTACCTCAACATCATTTGTAGGGCTTTTACAAACAGAGTGCTGGGCCCCACCCCCAGAGTTTCTGAATCAGTAGGTCTGGGGTGGGACCTGAGAATTTGCTTTTCTAACAGGTTTCCAGGTGATGCTGATACTGCCAGTCCATACTTTGAGAACCACTGCTCTACATCATTAGTTTGCATCCTTGGTTATAAATTAAAATCATCTGGGGGCAACTTTTGACGATCCTAACACTTGTATTGCAATCCAGACAAACTAAACCAAGATCGCTGGGGGTGAGACTCAGCTATTAGCAATTTTTAAAATTCTCCAGATGGTTCTCTTGTTTAGTGAAGGCTAAGAACTACTAGGTATAGTGGGAAAGTTACCATCTTGTAGCTGAGGTGTACAAAATGATTATCTCAAGCTCATATTACCCTAGATGGCTTATAATGGTTTTAACAGCATAACTGAGCGAAATAATGCACAGACAAAGTGTCCTATGGCTATGGAAGATATAAGCCTGTGGAAAATTTCAGCTTTATCACCTCATTTGAAGATTATTTTCCCTGTATTCACTGTGTTTGTGTGCATGTGTATGTGTGCACAAGTGCACACGCATGTGTGTGTTTGGCATTTGGACTCCAAATAGGAGAAGGTTGGCCGCTAATTCTTCCATGCAGGGCTTCTGTGCAGAAGGATAAACCAGAGGAGCTAGCGACATCACTGAGCCACAGAACCTTCTTTCAATTGGACTTCCAAAAGAATGTAATTTTTCTAATGAAATCATAACATAGTTCAGAAACCCAAGAAGGATATGTGACATTTTTTTCTCCTTTCTCACTCAACAGCTTTCTCTACCTCATGCCTCATCACAATCTTCCAGTTGGCAAGAAGTGAGAGAGGAAAAAGTAAGAAGATTCCAAAATGCTCTAAGTTTGCCAAGCCGTGATATGTACCATGGCTTGCTGTTTTAATCTTGGAGAAAGGATCCAATCCAGGGACCTGAAAGACGAAGTAAAATCTATAACTTGGATTTTAGTTGCATTCAAGAATAATTTGCTGTAGTTAGAACATCCCTACATTCACTTGAGATTTCTGTACAAGTGAAACAAAATCTTGAGGTTCTTTAACTCTAAATAGAAAGATCTCAATTCCCTACAAATAGTCTCTCAATCTTTGCCTTAAATATCTGGAGGGAAATATTCTACCTGCCCAAACTGTTTTTCCTGGTTTGAGGTCTTTTAATTATTAAAAATTTCCTTTTTAAAAAAACATGGAACTAAAATATACTTCCTTATATCTTCTGCCCATTGTCTTACACCAATCATCTGGGATCACTGAAAACAGGGCTAATCTTTTTTGTTGTTAGAAATATTTATTAAATGCCTACCATACTAGGCATTGAATGGATACAAAGATGATACAGTCTCTTGAATTAGGAGTAGAAAGACAAAACTATAAATTTCATAACAGAGAGATAGACATACAAACATAGGAGTGAGCAGAACTAGCAGAAAACTGAGAACTACTTCAGAATAGACAGAACTGAAGATGTATCTCGGAGAACGGGTAAAACTTTTAGCAGAGTAGAGATAGAAAGATACACCTGACACTCCTGGGAAAGAGAGCAGTGTAAATAAAGGCAAAGAGTGATAAAAGACTTAATCTGTCCAGAAGACATAACAAATATAAACATATATGCACCTAAAAACAGCCTCAAGACATATGAAGGAAAAACTGTCAAATGGGAGAAATAGACAACTCCATAATAATAGTTTGAGAGTTCAAAATCCCACTTTCAGTAATGGATAGAATAACTAGACAGAAGATCAACAAGAGAATAGAAGACCTGAACATTATAAACCAACTAAACCTAACTGACATATATATAGAACATTCCATGCAACAATAGTAGAATACATGTTCTTCCCAAGTGTACATGGAACATCCTCCAGGATAGACTACATATTTATGATTTCATTTATATGAAATGCTCAGAATAGGCAAATTCACAGAGACAGAAAATAGATTAGTGACTGCAAGAATCCAGAGAAAGGGAGCAAAGGGAAGTGACTTCTAATGGGCCTGGGGTTTCTTTATAGGGTAATGAAAATGTTCTGGAATTAGATAGCAGTGATAGTTGCACAATCTTTAAAATAGACTAAAAACCAATGAACTGTACGCTTTAAAGTTTCCTTGTAGGCAAGGATCACATGTCTAGCGAAGGAACAGAATATATAATTACAGTATGCACATATACATATTATACATATTTTGCCCTCACCCATATCATTTACAGAAATAGATCTCCAAAAACTTAGCCTCTGAGCATGAAATTAGGAAAAAATGAATATACAGAATGAGGTCAGGCGTTTGTAATAGTAACTTAGCCTTTCATTCATTTCCTCTACAAATATGTACTGAGGACTTATCGTGTGGCAGGCCTTCTGCAAGGTGCTGAAAATTCAGAGGTGCACAGGACAGACAGTAGTTGGCCAGACTCTAGTGAGTCTACGTCAGGATCAACTACATTTCAATCTCAGAGATGAAGTATAGCAGGAGACCATAGTGATCTTTGCATTTAGAAAGCTATAGCATCATCATTTGAAGATACCCACTTTGAAGAAACAATATGTGAATGACAGTCAGCATGACAACAACAAAAGAGGGGCATCTCAAAGGGTAGGAATCTGTTAGCGTGTCTCAGCATTACGCATAGACAGCAACATCCACCATTCTGCAAACATAAACCTATAGCAGAAATGGATAGGGCATGCTCTTAGCTTTCTGACAACAGCCATGGCAATGTTCCTACCAAATGCCATGGCTCTGATTCCACATCTAATAAGCAATGTACCTTGTAATTTGTCTTCCCTACAGGTAGGAAAGGATGAATTCATCAGTGCATTTGGGTGTTCTGGTCTGCTTTATGTTCATAGTTCTCATTGTAAGGGTCTAAACTGGTATTTGAGTTTATACATTCATTTCTTCTGTTTTGGGAGTGTGAACTATTTCTGAAGGCCTGATAAAATTTACATTAAATCATGGAAAATGATGATCAGGCCCAAGATATTGCTCCTCTGTGATGCTTATGGAAAAAATATTAGAGTAAAAATTGAAATATAACTACTGAAGTGTTACATATCATTCAATAATACATAGTGAGTGCCTTCTCTATGCATGATACCCTGCTGGGAGGTATGTGAGATACAAGATATACAAGATAAAATAACCTCAAGTGGGTTCTCCTGGATAAAGATATTTCTTGATAACTTTCATCCAAGGTACTTAAAGCATTTCACAGACATTAATTAAGCTCTGTGAATATGAGATTACACTCAGAATTTTAAATGAAAAAGAGTGAGGATATGAATTTACTGGATATTTAATGGAATGTTTCCCATCAAATGGAAAGACTTTTAATTTCGATATTGAGCACATGAACAAATTACGAGGACCATTAAAAGGAATGGTTCTACTAAGATGAAATAAATATGTTGTTGTCTTAGTTTTCTGGAAGTCTATATCTGATTTCAATTTTTGTTGAATGCCGTCTGGGAAAAAGTAGCTAAACACAATTGAAAAGTAAAATATTTGTCACATTTTCTTATTATTTATTTGTCATTATTATCTTCTTACTGATTTTAAAGTTTCACAAGCACACAGATCTGTTATTTCTCAACTATTTGCATGTCTCCATGCACATGAGTGGTGGCCCGTATAATCGCTACACACCTTGATTCTTTTCCCTATGAAAGACCTATGAGAACATTCAGCCTGCTCCAGGTCAGTCCACTCAGCAGAAAAGCAGCTTAAAATCGTGAAAATATTAAAGTAAAGAATATCTAATGAAATGAGTTTTACGTTTTTAAGAAACATTGCACTTCAAATGAGGAATATGAGTATTTAATAGAAGTCTTCAAAGGCTGTTTATATTACCAGGTAAGAATGGTTTATAATTAGACACTGCTGATAATTATTCTTTATATTTGTTTAGTGCTTTATAGTTCATAAAGCCTTTGTAATGCATCTCCAAGATGCTTTCAAATTCTCTTATTCTATGGATCTGTGACTTAATATCATATAGCTAGTAACTGGTGGGACACAGGACCCAATTTATTTCCTTTAAAGCCTCATTACAAACTATAAACACTTTGTTTGCTTACTTGCTTATCTTTCTCTCCTACCAGGTTAAAGGTTCCAAGTACTTTAAAGTTCTGGAATTATTTGCTGAGAAGATCATGCTTCTTATATATTTAAAATCAGCCAAACTCTTGTCCAAATACTATATTGAAACAAAAACATGAGTCAACAAACTTTTGCTGTATATAAATTAATCTATCCCTTCTTTCCCCAGAGTTCTATTTGACATTTCCAAGTACTTGATACATAAAGAAATTTTATAATGATATTCTCTATTCTTACTTACCACATTGTGGTAAAAAGTGAATGGCATGTTCCAACTAATTCAGCCGGTATTGCTTTATTTCCTCCAGCTAAGAGGAGTAAATAGAAATGGTTACCATGGAAAGTCACAAATACCACTGACTGCTATTTCCTTATTTGCCACTATAGCACATATTCGAATAAACAGTAGGGCTTCCTTCTAAAAGTTGAGTTTCAGGCATGTGCAGGACATTAGGTCCACAGTGCCTGCAGCTCGTCAGGTTGCCCAGCTATAGCAGAAGTAGGGATGAGAAGAATATTTGGCACTTACTGAACATTTACCCACTGCCAGATATCGCACCAAAAATTTACATACACTATCTCATTTCATCTTCACACCAAACCTATGAGTTAGGTCTTATTATTATTGCACCTTTACAGAGGAAGAAAGTGATCCTTAGAGACATTAAGTAATTTTCTCAAGTTCACTCAACTAGTAGGTGGCAGAAGTGAGGTTCTAATCCAGGTCTTCTTTATTTTTTTAAATGTCGTAATGATTATGCAGTATTTTTGTGCTGGGGATAGACAGGTAAACGAGTACTTGCTTAAAGTAAAGTTCAGCTTTTCTTATAACGCATGTATTTTTATTTCCTAACTGAGAATTGGCATGTTCTCTTCTATCTCTGGAGGAGTGATTCTTCTGGTTCGCTGCTCATGGTGGTGCTCTTAACTCCTGATACTGACATGCATCTCTGAATGAGAGCATCCATCCTCTGAAAGATATGAGTCTCCTTCTATGGTGTCCAGGGCTGGGGAAGAAGAGATGAAGGATGCATGTGTTGTAACCCAAGTCTTCCTGATCCTAATGCTTGAGTGTTCAACTACCATGGTGGCCGTGTTTTCCTGGCCTTCCTTTGCCAATGGACCTTGGAGAATCACCTGCCTCTGGTCTTTTGGCCAAATTTAACTTGCCATGCTCACCCAATCTCAGGAGACCCTGGTGTGAGGCAATGGAAGGTGTAAGCCAGAAGTCTTGTATTGCATTTTACCTTTCTGTTATCACTTTGGGCATCAGACCAGGGGATCATTTTAACAACAAGACATCTTATAGGTTACATTGAAATGAACTGTGTACCCTCTGCACTTAGCTAAGGGTCTGGGACACAGTAGATACTTAGTAGATATTTGTTGAACTAAAAAACTGGTACCTAATCCCATTCAGTGAAGACCAACATAGAACCAAGTAGTCCTGCACTAAGATGGCAGCAAACTCACTTATATGTGACCATCTAAACACGTTCAGGAAATCAATTTTCTGACCTTGGTATAAGTCTACCAAGACTAATAGGAGGACATATCATTTGAGGAAGTCCAAACTATACCTAAATAAAAATCTATAAGGTAAGTTACAATTTTCTAAATATTCCTTGTCCTTAACAACAGGTTTCTCCTCTCCTCCTTTTTTCCCCTGCAGAATGAGCCACGTAATTGCTTCAATTTGCCGCTTTCCTCTGACAGATCTAGTTACATGTATATATGTAATACGTACACACTTACATAAACATGAGTTGAAGTCAATTTAGATAACAACTGACAAGAAATTAAATATTTAAAGATGTTGTTGATTATGTAGTTATCACAAATGTCTAGTTAGCATCCCATGTTGGAAAAAAACCCCACTATGATTATCTCATCTTGGCAGTCTCCTACATCTCCCCCCAAACTACAACTGCTACATATTTACTTAGAACCTGAATTCACAGTTGTTTATTTCCTGCTTTCACATGCAAAGCTGGGGAAAACAGACTTTGGTGAATTTCAAATTTCAGAGTTAATAGCATACTTCTGGTACGGTAGGTAGGTATTTATTTAACTTTAATATATGAAGGTGGGCATCTGTTTTTCTTTTGGCTGATGACACAGTTCATCTTCTCCTGAACAATAGAGACATTTCAAGATGCGTGAAAGCCCACTTTCTGCTTCATTTCCTGTAAATATCTTTACACTTACTTCAAAGTTGACCTTTCACTTAGATCGAAATCCATGTCACTAAAAACTTGCAGAGGAGAGAACTGAATCGATAGGATGAACATTAAAATAATTGTATCTTGCTTTATTTACTGTACCCTGAACACCTTTGAGGGTTTATAATTTCTGGGGATACCCTGAGCAGCTTGAGTGAAGTATCTGCCAAAAATCACATCTGACTAGTGCCCTGTTATTTTTTTCCACTGCTGTTTTTAAAAAGTGCCATCAGGGAAGCTTAACTACAACAATTCTCTTTCAGTGTCGTCAGTTTTCCATGAGTTCAGGCAGGCCACAGTACAGAGCTCAAACACACAGAAAACTGTAAGTGGAAACCGGGTTAAAAGGAAAGGAAATGTTGTGTATACTTAATATCATAGAAATCAAGTATAAAGGACAGAATGCTGAACTGTAGTGTGAAATCAAGTTAACTGTAGTTGCTGGAAACAGAATTCAAATTACCTTGCACTTGGTTACTGGAGAGGAATCAGGAGGCTTTAAAAATAGACACCACTGTTTTTGGCCTTTGTTTAAAATAGTAATTCCCAAGACTAAATTTCTCTTACTGTCTTTAATATGCCTGGATGGAAAGAAACAAATCAGACCGGTTTAAGAAAATCTTTAGGGAAAACCTAATTCCTTTGTTTTCTCAGCAAAGACTTTGGATAAGAGTCTAAGCTTACTTTAGCCTGTGCGTTTTGAGAACTGGACGACATATTTAGTGGGAGCCAGAAAGAGTTCCCTCACATGATCTAAGCTTTGGAATTTCTTTGTTTCTTGCCTCTCAGAAAGAAGAATAACAAGTATTATACTGTCCACAAACTCACTGACCATTCAGTCTCCACTTTAATATACACAAGCACAGTGTGTGTGTGTGTGTGTGTGTGTGTGTGTTGAAAGAAAGAGAGAGGGAGAGAGGGAGAGAAAGAGAGAGAGGAGGACACTGTGTGGGTATTTATGGTTAATATTGATCACCTGGCTAATGTGTATTATTATAAGAAAAATCAGTAAAGTAGAATTGGGTTAAATCTGAAAATTATTAAATACATTGGGCTTTAATACTTGATTCTTTTCTTTTTTAACAATCTTTTTTTAATGTGCTAATCATATCAAAAGGCAGTCTCTTTCCAAGAAATGCCTCCTCTTTCCACACTTTCCCCACGGTATTCCCATATTCATCAAGGCAGTGTCTACATAACTGCTCTTTGGCCCCTGTGAGTCTTACTCTGAACAGAATGATTAGGAAACGACCATGGTAAATGTTACCCACGTTGGAGTCATTAGGGCTGAAAGAAGTCCTGAATATATCTAGGCTAATAACAACACAGGATTCTTTTTGTATGACTTAAGATCCTTCTATTGTAATCAAAGATGGGACATCAAAAAATGGTGGACTGAAGCAAAATGGAACACAAGAAAATGTAGAAAAAGACTCTTTACTGTATTCCATGCTGATACCCATATTTGTTTGCTGTGTCCCTGAAATCTAGTCCTCGGTCACCCTCTTCAAGTGCTAACTTCCAAGCAGCCACCTGAGCTCATGTTACTGTCTCTGGACTAGGTGATCTTTGTTCCATTCCTAACTCTAAACCTTTGTGGCCAAAGGAAGTTATTTATGCCTCTGAAAAAGAGGGAGCAAAATAACTGCTCTTTATCTTGTGTTCCACAAGTCTACTCAGGAAATTTATGAAAAATCTATTTCAGTGGCTGCTGAGCTATGAATGTTGAGCTCCTAATGGCTGCTAATGGGAGATCTTATTTCAGTCTTCCTGTTTTCCTTACCCCCAAGTGGTCAGCCAGCATTCAGGAGAGGGTGAGAAAGATGGGGGAGCTCGTGAATAATGTTGCTGGGTGAACCACTGGGGTTTGGGTTTGATAATGCAGCCTCGCTTGGAAATGCCTGAGTTGGAAGAATCTCTGAACCATAGCATAAAAAGGCCCCGAGAATCTTTCTAGTTAGAGACCAGTAGGTTTCTTTGACCTCCAAAACTTGTGAATCTTCCTGAAAACTACATTGTCCTAGGCTCCTTGATTGGTACTGCCGAGTCGCCTTCCTACCTTTCTCAAACACTTGGGGAAGATTACTCTTGGGGAAGTCTTCTGCTATAAATGCTAATGAGAGAGATTTCACAACCCATTCTAAAATTTGAATTGTTTTTTCTTCAGTCCTCCAAGAAAGTGAAAAGTAATTGGTTACGATTTTTCATACAGTAACTTCCAGAATTCTTGAAAATAGTTATTTAATTATTCTGCAAATTTGTTGCCTAGGATAAGTCATTTGATGCTTACAGTTCCTTAAAAGGGAAATATGCCATAACTATGTTCTAATAAAGCTTTTTCCATATCTATTTGTGATGTATTATGGACCAAATTAGCTCTGCTCACACAAATTTGTACGCAAATGAAATATATTAGGCCTATCACTCACCACCTGTGCTTAAGACTGTGTCTCCAGCAATTTCTATCCCAAATACTGGATACATAACAATTCACTTTGTCTTGATATGGAAGAGAGAATGACAAATCTCCAACCACGTTAAGTTCTCTATCGAGAATCAGAAGAATCCTTTGCTCCCTAGAGAAAGATAACTTGACAGCAGGGAATCAGATTTCTAGGGTTACATCTCCACTTTACCTTCTCATAATCATTTTGCTCAGCAGCAACTGTGGTTTCTCAGAACAACAGTGCAGAAGCTCAGTCTCTCAGGCCAATACCAGATGATGGCAAAGACCAAAATAATACAAAATTCTCAAGCAAAAGCAAACATTAAGGGCTTTTCAAATTTCCATCTCTGTTGCCTATTCCCACTCTTTCCACCCACATCTAATCTCTGTGATGCAATAAAGACCTGAGTATGTGGGCAGTAATGACTGCATAATTCTGTCTTTTTTTTAATCTATTGAGTGAAGGAAGCTGCAGAAAACTAGGAAAACCTATTGAAAACCTTCAGAACAAAAAGTTCCCAAACCTGAGTAAATTGCTACTAAGGCTTATCTTTGATGATGTTTCACTTTCTTTACGTGGTTCATTGCTTCCTGCTTCCATGGATGATTTCATCCCTCTTTATCTCCTCTTGTTTTGTTACAACTGCCCAGGCATTGGCATGGTTCATCTGGGACTCCATTAGACTCACGGCAAGCACAAAAACCAGGACTGAGGGAAGAAAATTAAGCCTACCTTGTTAACATTAATTCATTTCACATTCTTGCCTTGGCCTGACTTCACCATACTGTTGACAATTTATATTTTTCTTGTTAATTATTCAATCCTCAAAGGCTTAACATAAGCCCAGGTAGAAGAGGAATAAGGGAGGACATGAAAACACCATTATTGCCTCTTCTGAGGTACTTAGTTTTGGGCTGAAGCACAGTGCTTCTCCCCAACATGCACAGGCTGAGATGAATCCAAGTCAATCCCAAGGGCAGAATGGCTAGCAGAAGACAAGATGTGAACCTTGGATTTTCTTTGAGCAAGCTACTCCCTGAGTTTTCTGACTTTAAACCAGAACTCTTGTGTAGCAGCACTGCTCAACTCCAATCTGATGCAGTGCGAAGTAGTGCTGCCAGAGGTAGCCTCTAGACTTTTCTCTCTCTGTGGTTCAGTGCTTCCCCAACGACTTTTCACCACTTAAAGCACACATGTAAGACACAGCCAGAGTCCAGAACTTGCTGATTAAGTCACTCGTCCTCCCTCTAGAACCCAGAAGGTAATCTGGATTCAGGTAAACCAGGTAATCTGGATTCGGGTAAACCAATGGGCTCAGGAAGTCAAATATACTTGATGATTCCATCTATTTCATCAAGGGCTACCCTAAGGGCTGTCATTTTAGGGACATAGTGGGAACATCACTGTTCTTGTCCTTCAAATGGCTATTGGATTCTTTTGCTCAGGACTAGGGTTGCCAGTTGTAGCAAATAAAAATATAGGACACCCAGTTAAATTTGAATTTCATTTAAATAACGAGTCATTTTTTAGTAGAAGTAGGTCTCATACAACATCTGGTTTGATTTCACCATATTTGTTGGAATTTATATTTTTCTTGTTAGTTATCTAATACTCACTGACTTAAAATAAGCTCAGGGATAAAGGATGACCTGACAACATCGTTATCACGTCTGGTGAGGTGTTTCGTTTGGGGCTGAAGTGTAGCACTTCTTTAGTACAAGTATGTCTCATGCAATATTTGGGACATACTTATACTAAAAAAAAGTATTTGTTGTTCAGCAGATATTCAGATTTAACTGAGTGCCTTGTATTTTATCTGACAACCCTACTGGGACCCTTGACATCTCTTCTGAAATGCAAGGGAGCAAAAGTTTGCCTCTGGACAGGCAGTTTTTCAGAGTAAGAGAGCCTCCAGCTGGAGCCTTCAAACCTCACAACTGGGCATTTTGGGACATATCGAATGGACATAGAGAAGAGAAATCCCACTAAGGCCCATTTAAATGAGGAGCCAAAGAGTATCCCGAGAAAAAACTCATTCTCAGGGATGAGAACCAAGGTACATGAGTTTGAGCCACTCTAAATAGAGAAGGGTGATTCAGAGCACAACAGACCTCTTGCCTTCAGATTGCCTTCCTTTCTACCTCCTAAGGGCCACGCCTAGAATGTCGTAGAAATGAGGGTGGTGGTGCAAAGACAGAGGGAATAAAATAAGCAAACAAAATGATGCAGCATTGAAATCAGGGGCTTGTGCATTAGCACAGGTAGCACCATCCACATGAAGCGTGAGCAGCCTTGATGCTGATTTCTGGAGGCTCCGCACTGGTGCTGGCACAATGGCCAACATCACTAGTGGCGCTGCCTCTTTTGGGCACTGGCAGGAGCCAGCCATCATCACAGGAATCTGCGGCAGAACAGAAGGAAACTGGCAAAGGTGATGGGACAATGAGGAAAGCTGGTCTGAGGGGATATTAATAAAATCAACATTTATTAAACACCTAGTATGTGGCATGCAGTGGGCTAGCTGCAGCAAATACAACAATGAAAAGATACAGTCCCTAACATATGTTGCTCACAGCCTAGTGTGCGAAACCAAAAGTCCAGAGATCATCACAGATGGTGTGATTAGAGCTAAAATAGTTTGCTAGCATGTGGGAGGGGCCCTTAACTCCTCTCTGGTATGCCGGGTGTAGGTGCCCTGGAGACATGACTTGTAAGTTGAGATCCGAACGGACCAGTAAGAATAAGCCAGGAGGAGGAGTCCATATGAGATGTCCCTAGAGAATACCTCATCTGCTAGGGAGAAATCAGAGGGGGCTAGAGTTCCCATCTGAATGGCTGGGAGAGTTAGGTTAGTCCTGATTTGTGAGTGCTATCTTGACCTTTTTTTCCTGTTCGACTGCTGTGGTGACCCCTTACTTGCTAACGGTGCAGTCTGAGACTTAGGTTGAGTAAACACCCGGCTAAGTGTAAATGACATGGAGATGCAAGACCCTATAACCCTTAGTCTGAGTGCCATTTTATTGCAGGTTCTCAGGAGCACCTCACCAGGATGCTGACATTACATAGGCAAACAGTATATTTTGCCATATGGTTTGCACTTTGAAAGTCCTTTCATAATAAATAAAGTATTGCAAATGTCAAAGAATTAACTTATCCCTCTTTCCCATTGTCAGTTCTAGGAAGGGACTGCATATACAAAAACAACCTAAATGTAGCATTGATGAGGTTATGGCGCTCCTCTTGAAGTATCTCTCTGTCAGGTTGTGCAAAGCTGATGTCTTTTCCTTTGGTCAGAGTAGCCTCAAAATAATAGGTTTCAGAATAAGAAAACAACTGTTTTTTTGTTTAATCTTAATAATAGGGTATTTCAGGTTTGTCTAATGAAAACCAGAAGCTGATGATCTAACGCAATCAAATACTAGCTTTTGTGCAAAAAGAAATAGTAAAATAACGCAGGACCTTGTCTAAATAAGACTTGTAAATGATGCCAGCTAAATGGGAAAAAATAGCAATAACCTTTTAAAACATTAATTTAGACTTTTATTGGAATACAAAGGATCTCTAGTGTCTGAAAGCAGGCATTGTCTCTCTTTTTTATTTCAATAGAACTGTGGCTTGAATACAACACAGCAGGGTGTGTGTTTTCTAAAGTTGGGTCATTATCAGAGTGTTCACTGCCGTTTGCCAATAAGCCTTTATTTGGCAAAGTTTAAAACTGCTGACAAATGGGATTCCTCCTGTAGCTGTATAACATGGGACAGCTAAATATGCCTAATTACAAAACCCCTCCAAGGGCAGTGGGGAAGTCCACAGTTTCGAGGAGATTCACATGGACAGTCCTCGAAGAGGAGGAGGAAAACCTCTGAGCCCTTGGTCATCTCGCTGCTACTCCTATTCTGATGGATGCTAAGTTGCAGAGACCTATGAGATTATTCAAAACAATGTTTAATTTTATCCAAAGCTGAAGGGTTTCCCATTTAGGCTCTGGAGGCATTTAAGAGACAGTTTTTACTTCTGCACACTTTGGTCCGTGGGTTTCTGTGGGTGTCTGTAACTTTCCTTCCTTGTTCTAATGCGTCCCTGTTCAGAGACAAATAAACTGGAAGACTATTGTCCAAAACTCCAAACATTAATTCCTTGCATCTATTTTGTGCTTTTAGACTCTGTGAATGATAATGGACAATCACTTTAGAATTGGGAAGGGGGACTAACGTCAAACCATTTCATCACAATCTCCACCTCCAGGAGCCCCTCTGAAAGGACAGAAACCTCACTTGAACTGGCTTTCATGGGAAAATCTGTGCTGCAAACCTTGCTCTCTAATTATAGCCAGGGGAACATGAGGTTTGTTTGGAATCAGATGTAGCTTTCCACTACCATAATTACACATTTTATTTCAAACACCTAACTGCAGTGTTTGAAGATGTTAGCACAATTATACCAAATATCATCCTAGAGTTCTTGCTGGGAGAGAATGAAGGAACAAGACAGCCATAGAAATGATGGGCTTATGAGGGTCTAAGAATTTCACGGCAGGAAGTATGATGTAAGGAAATGAGCAGTGGGCTTTCCATCCATTCTCAATTCTGCTGCCTAACTGATAAAGCCTTTTACTCACCAGGTAAAGCAGTTAGCAACTGAAAGCACATCGCTAGGTGGATGCTGAGTAAGATTAATTAGGGTCTCGATGGATTTAAAACAGAGATGTACCTCTAGAGAAGAATTCTCATAATATGGTCAAGAGAAAAAAGAGAATCAGTGTCTATATTGCAGTGCTGGCTGGCACGCTTAGTCATGGGCAAGTCTTCTAGGAAGCCCAGAATGAGGGATACGTGAGGAGAGAGGTGGGGAAGGTAGGCTGGGACCAGTAAAGTAAGTGGCGGCAGTGGGTTCTGTTCAACAATATGTGGAGGAATGAATCAGCTCAGTTCCACAGAATTAGGGCCCTAAAATCACTAAATAATTCCCCAAATATTTGTGCTGCAACTCCCATGCAACTGACCTTGTAAGAGAGGGAGCACAGGGCTTGCTATCCGAAAACTCTCTCTATTTTTGTTTTGGAATTATAGGAAGTGGAGTAAATAGAGAATGACAGAAATAGTAACAAATCAGAACATTTACTATCCTATCTGGATCATCTGACAGGATATCTGATGAGGTAGGTTTCATCACTGGAAGTTTTGGAAAAGAGGCCAGACATATCCCCAGTACTACTCTAGAGCATTCACACACATTTCATTTCATTCCTCCTCAAGCCCTGTGGAATAAATATTATTTTCCCCATTTTTGATTCCAGAAAATGACTGAGGAAAAGTCAGTGTAATTCAGAGTGAAGGCTGCCCCAGCAAACTTCCAGAGTGTTGCATTCTTTTAATTCCTTTGTTTTCTCAGTGCTATGGAATCTCTGTGATCCATTAATAATATTAATAATAATCCCTTACATTTGTATGGCATGTAATATGAAAGGTTCTCAAGGAATTTTCGATGTATTACATCACTGGATTCTCAAAAAAAAAAAAACCACCCCATTTTGTGAGATGGGCAAAACAGGAATTATTATCTTCATTTTAAAGATGGTAACACTGGGGGCCAGCCTGGTGGCTTAGTGGTTAGGTTTGCTTGCTCCGCTTTGGCACCCTGGGGTTCACTGGCTCAGATCTCAGGTGCAGACCTACACACCACTCATCAAGCCATGCTGTGGCAGCGTCCTACATACAAAAAATGGAGGAAGACTGGCACAGATGTTAGCTCAGGGACAATCTTCCTCAAACAAAAAGAGGAAGATTGGCAACAGATGTTAGCTCAAGGCCAATCTTCCTCACCAAAAAAAAAAAAAAAAAAGGGAGGTGGGGGAAGGGGAACAATAACAACAACGAAAAACGGTTAAACTGAGTCTGAGAGAGAGGACATACTTTATTCAGGGCCAGGACCCAAATGCAGCTTCTGTCAGTACTAAGCCCTGCTTCCTGTTTTCCCCTTGGAGACCTTGACGGAGACGGGGAACAGCCAAACAGCTACCATCTCATTGCTAAACCCTGCACCAACTTGTGGACAACAGTCTCATTAAACGCTCAAGATCTTTGGATGGAGACCAAGAACTTCCTATCTCTGCAAAAAATCTCTACAGAAACATTTTTCTCTCTTTACTCCTCCTCCTCATTTAAATGCTAAAGTATTGACAGTGATAGGCCAGATGTCATCATGCTGCCTTGTGAGTTTTCAGGGGAAAGATGAGAAGCACATGAGAAAGCTGGGAATTTTCAACTGCCTGGCACAGCGGGAGGAATGCTTGTCTAGGAGTCAAGAGATGTGGGTTCTGGAGATGTGGGTTCGGGTCCCGTCTCCTCCATTTATTAGCTGTGTGACCTGTCACTTGTCACAGTAAACCTGCTAAGACTTAGTTTCCTAGTCTATAAAAGGGACTGTCCTGCTAAAATGATGTGTAAGGGCTTTTAAAAATTGTAGACACATCTAAATGTGAAGGATTGCAATCAGAGCAGTTTGTCACACATAAACATGGTGACATGCAGTATGATCACATGAAATATGGATGCTTTTCAATCTACTGCCATAACCCCAAGGTGAAGGAAAAGGTGTGCACGTTCAAATCGGTGTGTCAGGGTGCTGTCTTACATAGGAGCACCACCAGGATATAACTTTTAAGTTGTTGGAAGCTTCGCAACTTGAAGGAAGCCAGACAGGTTTCTTACAGGGGATTTCATGTCTTGGGATCCTCGGACAGGCTATGGGATCTGGTAGCTTTGTTGACAGAAAATGGGAAACTGTACTCCAGGCCAGTGTGGCTGTATTTACTTACTATTGCCTCATCGGTAAAATCACTTTGCAGAATTGGATACAATATTGCTATTAGCAGCAAATCTGGGAGGCAGAATATGGGGCCAAACTGTGGAATTTGGAGTCAGACAGACCCAGGTCCAAATCCAAGTTGTTATCACCTGCCAGCTATGTGATTCTGTCACCGAACCTTTCTGACCCTCAGTGTTGTCACCTATGTGATGGGCACAGCACCACATGATAGTGCTGCTTTGAGGATTAGATGAGACACGTGTAAAGCACCTTGAACGAGTGCCTGACGTGAGGAAGGTTCTCAGGAAACGGCAGCATCTGAATTTGACACACACCTCGTCATACCACAGGACCTCCTCACACACTGCAGTGATGCAGGATAGTGTCTTCCAAAGTTGAAGATTCCTCACCCGTCACCAGTTGTTCATTTGGCTTCATAAGAAAGAAGGGGGTTCCGTGTTTGAAATGCTTTTAGTTACTTATTTTTTCCTGAGAGTCTTCATGGGTTAAAAGATACAGTTGGCAGCTGTTTTTAATGTAGAAGCTCTAAGAAAAATGGGGCCAGACTACCCTATTTTGGCAAACTCTTTGCTCAAAACAAAAGGTCATGTCCTAGTGGCGTAGTGGTTAAGTTGGCATGTTCCGCTTCAGCGGCCCGGGGTTCGTGGGTTCCTATCCTGGGCAGGGACCTACACCCCACTCATCAGGCCACGTGGTGGGGGTGTCCCACGTACAAAATAGAGGAAGACTGGCACAGATGTTAGCTCAGGGACAATCTTTCTCACACGCACATACAAAAAAGGTCGTGTGGTATCATGGGGGTCATGAGACTTGAGTTCAAACACTGAGTTACTTTCGGGTAAGGATCATGTCCTAGCCATTCTTTATTTATTCAAAAGCCACTTATAGAACACACATCTATCAGTTAGTTCAAACTCCCTCATTGTCGGTGCAACATAAAAAAAGAAAATTAAAAAAGAAATTTTAAAAAATTTAAGAATGTAATAGTTAGTAAACAATTGCCTTCATGATGGAACAAAGGATAATATAGATGCTATATAGCTAAATTTTTGTCAATACTTTCTCTGCTGTAAAATGAGTAATGGGTATATAATCTCCCAGGTACTCTCAAATCCTGGATTTTTAGTTTATCTATTTACACAGTTTAGGAAACAGGCTGGGTCCTCACAGGGCTGTAACATAGAAGCAGAAACGTTTATGGCATAACCCTTATTTTCACACTTCCTGCAGTTACCATTTTTTAATTCTTTATCCTTGAATTCATAATAGCTTTAGGAAATGACTCATGAATGCATTAAACCCTCCCTTAATCAGATCTGTGAAAATTGTATTGTTAGTTTCTTCTTTTCTTTCTTTTTCTTTTTCTTTTTTTTTTTTTTTTTTTACCACAGATCCAATTTATTGCTTCTATAGCTCAAGTCAGAATCTGTTGGATTCAACTCTTCCATGAGCAAAGGTTGTGTGTTTTAGGTAGAAAAAGTTTCTTTATCCTTTGAGTGAAGAAACAAAGCCAGTTTAACTAAAACTTTCCTTTTTTCTTTCTCTCCTTTGATTTCTGGCTGGGATTATCTTTGAGCAAGTTTTGCACCAAAGAAAACTGTGTGACTGAGTTACAAGGAAGAGAAAATCAACTTAGAGATGATGTAGGTTTTTTGCATCCATGTGATGTCCAAATCTACCACATACACATTTTGGGGGTATTGTTAGGAAGAAAACATGCATTTGGGGTACGCCTATTTTGTGTCTTGAAAGGGGGATTGTTTTTGCTACAGGACCCAGAAAAGAAAGGTCTGATGCATGCTAGTCACATCACCTGCCACTCTGGAAGAAGAGTGAGGGGCTTTAAGCATAATGAAAATGAGGAGTAAAACGCCGGGTGTTTATCTCCTGAGTTCCAGATAGAAATATATCTCAGCCCAATGTGCGGCATCTCCTTTAACCAGACTGCCTGCATTCATCTCTCCTGCATCCACATGACGAGCACACCTCATCCGTCACGTCGAGACATGTTAAAAAGAACCTTCTTCTCCTGTTCCTTTCTACTCTGAATAAGTAATTATGAAAAACAAATCATCGCCATGTCTCTTTCTTTCTTCAGTTTTATTGGGTTTTGTCTGCCTGTCTGCCATGGACATAAAGAATTGTTCTGTTCATTCAGATCCAATGATTTTCTTTGGGGGGTTGTTTCAGATAAAACAGAAGGTCTGATTTTGTCAGGAATGTAGCTCTGAAAGTCTCTAAGAGCAACTATGCATATGAATTTGAGGGCAAAATGTCACCCTCTAAGTGAATTGAATGGAGAAAACACAATAGAAGTCTGTTAAAATGCTGCTTTGGGCAACAAGGAAAAAAAAGAGCCTGGATGTGATCATTCTTTCTGAAGGCCTTGTAGGTGTCAACCTATACTATGACTTAAGGGGTGCCCGCCAGCCTGCATTTGGATCTTTCTTTCTGTTCAATGCACTGCTCTGGATGAAATGTTGGGGGTCATATTAAAGGGAAAAATGGCCTTCTATCCTGAAAAGTTTTACAATTCTTAAATGCATACAGGCTACCTGATAGAAGGCAGAACACAGTAATGTGTGTGTGTGTGTGTGTGTGTGTCTGTGTGTGTGTGAGGTGATTAGATGATCTCATCAAGCAGTTTGAAAAGCAAAGGGCAGAGGAGTTGGGACCAAGCTTTAAGTTCATCTACATTTTGATGACTGGGAAGCTAGAAGGGCATAAAACAGGTCTGTAGGGCGTGGATGTGAAGTCAGTTTTTGAATCCTGACTTAACACATAGGCCTGATGCTTAGGCCTGGGCATCTCAAACCTCCTCACTTTAGGATCTCCCTTTTGCAAGCTCCTAATGTCCTCCATGACTAACACTGCCCTTACACTGTGACATGCAACCCAATGATATGCCTCATAGTGGGTTTCACAGAAGGAAGGTCTTCAAAGTGACTGTTGTCTTCAGTCTACCTCTGTCTCTGTCTCTGTCTCACTCTCTTTGTGTCTCTATATCTCTGTTGACTCTCCCCCTTTGTCTCTCCCTGTGTCTGCCCATCTCTCTGTCCCTCTCTCTGCCTTTATTTGATCCTCTACCATGTTCTAAATGCTCACCTCTATGCATATGACTCCCAGGTAAGTGTAGCCGGTCCTGAATTTTCTCTAAGTTGTATTCCAAAATTTCTAACTACTTGTTGGACATCTTCACCTGGATATTCTGCACCTCAGAATTACCATGTACCAAACCAAATTAAATTCCATGTCTAAACAACTTCCTTTTTCACCAACAATCACACAAGCAAGAGCCACTGCCACCATGGTGAATAAATCTTTGCTCTTCCTCATGACTCATCCATTCATTCATCAAACATTGATTGAGTCTCTACTCTGTTGGGATGCTGGGGTCACAAAGCTGAAAAAGATAATTTCTGCTCTCAGGAAACACAGAGTCCATAATGGGTATGTAATCTGACTACATAGCGCTTTGATACGAAACCTATAAGATATCATGGGAGCATAAAGGAAGGATACCTAGTCCAGCCTGGGGGAATGGGGTAGTTGAGGGCACCAGGAAGATTTCCAGGAAGAGGAAACACCTGACTCGAGTCCTGTGCGTTCTGTAGGAGTTAGCCCGGTGAGAGGATGGAGGGAGACAGTAGTAGTTCTTTCAGAATCAGCAACTTGACACAAGCCCAGACAGATAGCCTGGCAACTCTGAGGAACCGTAAATAGTTCAGGATGACTGAAGCACAAAGTGTTATGGAAGGGCCATGCTCACAGCACCCACACCCACAGTCTGGGGTCTTAGGTTCATACATGATGGATCCCACTCCCCCTCACTCTACATAAAGTAGTCATCAAGGCCTACAAAATTGACTTCCACCAGATGTTCTTCTTCTCTAGTTCAGACCTGCTCTACCTCTTGCCGGGCCACTGTAATAAGCCCTCTCTCATGGTCTCCAGGCTTCCTCCACTCCCATTTATTTTATCTCCCATTATACCATCTTTTTAAAACCTCCCTACTAAAAGCATATTTTGCAGCTCAGCAATACCTGGGAGTCTCTTAGAAAGGCAGACTCTCAAGCACCTCCCTAGAGCTACTGAATCTGAATCTGCCTTCTAACACAATCCCTTGGTGATTAGAATGCATACTCATGTCTGAAAAGCACTGCTCAAAAGCATAGCTCTACTTACATCCCATCACTCCTGAAAAACAGAACCTTTGCTGGCTCCCTGGTGCCTATGAATATAGTTTGAAATTCCTCATCTAATTTCTACTTCTTTCCAACCCAACAGGACAATTTCCTTTTCTAGAGCATTCTCCATCCATCTTTCCTCATCCCGTTGTCTTTGCTTGTGCTGTCCTCACTTGGAGTGCTCTTTCACTTATCATAATCTTTCTGATCCACTGGGCTTAGCCGAAATGCAGCCTCCTCCTGGATTCTTCCCAGGTGTGTCTCTCTCATCTCTGAATGTCCAAAGTATTTAGGAAATTTCTTCTTAGTCTGTCCTGCCTTGCAGTGTAGTTATCAGTTACATTTTCCGACTATTAGTCTGTAAACTCCTGAAGGGCAGAGACTATAGCTTGCCCATATAATTGTCCTTCAAGATTTTAGTTAATAGGTACTCAGTACATATTTCCAAGATAAACAAATTATTGCAAGAAAATGTTTGTACTCAAAAGCTGAAAAAGGGTAGGCATGTATTGCTATCGATAGCAAGAGAAATGTGGACTCATTCAGCACTCATTTTGTAACATCCAAGAAATGACCTCCATTGGGTTGAAATAACAAGTCTGAGAAACAACTTACTCCCAAATACTACTGCTACCAAAAAATATACTGGACAGAGAAACTAACCAGCTATTTGAAGTTCTGTCCAAATGTCTAAGGGTTAAATTTTGTTACTCCCGCTTACCTTAAATATCATTGTGCACTTGGCAGGCAAGGATTCTAAGTGTATGAAACACATCCTCCCCTTTCTCCCAACAAAAGGGAAGGAAAGTGGGAGCTAGCCAGAAGCCCTTTGATTCTTTTCTTCAATGTACCATGTAAAATCTGTAACTAACTATGTTTCAGTCTTCTGATACATGAACACATTTACCAGAAATATTCCTTAGAGTCAATTTATATAAAGCAAGGAAGAATCATAGCGGGTACAGCAGAAACGTGCACTGTTTTCAGGCCAGGAAATATCATGTTCACAGAATGCTGATTTGGTAAAAGAAGGAGAGGAGTTTTGCTGGGAGAATACCAATGTAGTTTAACAATGCAGCTCACACATGTTGGGGCGTTCTAGGTGACCAGCTCTCAATGACAAGCCCTCAAGACAAGCAGCTTGCCTGCCTGCCAGAATCTCACAAATTGGAAGCGAGCAAGGGAAATGCTCAATCTATCTCTTCAAAGATGGAGGGACCAAGGAGGGCACGGCAGTTACATTAAGTGACTCTAACTATCACACTCCTACAGCCAGAATGAGGGGCAGTTCAACCCACTGATTCACCCAGCAGGAGCCAGCCAGAAGAAAAATTGGGAGGCAGCTCTGGAAATCTTCCTTTTTCATACTTAAGTTCATAGATGGCCAAGCTGTGAAATTTAGGCCGCATCTGAATTTCTGCTTCTGTTTTTAGGTTGTTTTATTTGCATGAGGTCCCAAAGAGTTCAAAACCACTAGGCCTCCCTTGTACCCAGATGTTGCTGGCTCCTGGGTCTGGACCCTTTGTTGCCCCATCAAAACGGGGCAGTATTAGTTAATAGGAGGTCCATTGCATCTCCGCTGAGCATGTGGTTTCCGGGGTCAACCTATCTGGATTCAAATCTTTACTCTGCTCCTTACTAACCATATCATCCTGGCCAGTTATTGTAACCATTCTGCCTGTTGGATCTTTATTCGATATTTTGATCATCATAAATTTATTAGCATTAATTTTAATTTTTAAAATATTACATTAAAGTATTATTCGTCTTTATTACTAAGTTTTTTGGCACCCTCTTAAACTTCTCTCCCAAGGAGAGGGCCTCACTTGCCTCACCCTGGTCCTGGCTTTGTGTTTCAGTTTGCCATCTATAACATGAAATTAAAAATAGTAACCACTTCACTGGATTGTTGCAAGGAATAGAGGAGATAATACACTGACAGTGTTTAAAATGACACCTTGCAAACTATGTGAATTCTTACTATTATTTTCTTTGACTGCACATCTGTTCTTCCAACACCAGAGAGGGAGACACATTGTAATAATGCTTCTCGAACTTTAAAATGCCTAAGAATTACCTGGAGGGCTTGTTAAACACAGATTCCTGGACATCACCCTCAGAAATCCTGATTCAGCAGGTTTGGGTGGGGTCCGAGAATTTGTATTTCTAGCAAGATCCCAGGAGCGGCTGCATCTCTGGGGATCAAACTTCGCATAGTACTTCGCTGCATGGAATGTAATTGGAGGGCTCCCTGTTAAATCTTGGATTGATCCATCACCAGCAACACGTCCGTAATTAATCACCAGCACACACACTTGCTCTTACTTTAAACATGGCCGCTCACACAAACATCCTCTCCCACTCCATCGCACAGGTTCATTTTGATAAACAGTATCAGCTGCCAATTGCCTCTGCCGCTTTTATCTCCATATTATAGCTTTTTTTCTTTAGAACTTCTAGCACTATGTCTTATCAGTGCTTATCCTGACTTTGTAAATGAATACTTAGAGAAACGTTTCTGAGACCACCCAACAACAAAGTCTTTTCAGTATTGGTTGGCAAAGAGGTTCAGTACCTCTGTTCAGCTCAATTCAACAAATTCTCACCAATACCTGCCAGGTGCCAGGCACTGTGGATAAAAAGATGAAAGGACCCAGGACATTCACTCAGAGTGCACAGGTCTATAGGGGAGAGAGACGTCTGAACATTAAGCTGTAATTCAGGATTACGTGTGACAAGGTAGCAATATGCAGAGTGACATGGAGGAGCAGAAACGGCCCCTTACCGAGCCTACTTTTCTGATGCCAGGTAAGACATCCTGGAGGAAGCGTTAGGTGAGTGACTCTTTTTCGCTCCTGAGGGTTACTGCCACGTGTCTGTGAAGCCCCAAGAGCTGCAACACTCTGTCCTCTTGGCCCCTTGATTCCCTCTGCCTGCGGTGTGCTGGATTCTGATCGCCCCCTTCTCCTGGGCATGCCTGCACGCAGAGAGCACTTCTCTGCTTCTCCATGAGATACACTGCATCGAGCAGGCTCTCCTTTGTGCCCAGGACTGGGTAGATAAACTCTGCCTAACTTGGAAGTCCGGTCAGCAGACCGCGTCTCCCACCTTGGTCCTTTCTTATTAACAATGGTGATGTTTCTCAATTTCTTTGGAACTCAGGTAGGAAAGAGGGATGCTTTATATTGGGCTACCTTAGAAAGTCCAAAGATGGGGAGTACCCATGCTGAGTGAGAAAGGGTGAATAGAGGGCCGTTAGATCAGATTCCTACAAAGGAAATGGTCCTGGGAAGGCCGACAGGGCCCAGAGCAATCTTTAGTTCCACCCTGACTTCTTGCTGGTTACGCTCCTTCAAATAGTCCTTTACAGCAGGATCAGACTTTCTATTATGAGACCTCATGCAATCCTCTGAGCCTCATTTTCCTCTAAACAATACCACCCACCTCACAGAGTTGTAAGCAATTCAATAGGAAAATACAACAGGAAAATCTCTGGCTAACCAGAGCACCCTGGTCTACTGTTTACTCGTTCCCCCTATGTCATTTAGAACAGGGCTTTGTGTATATTAAGTTTCTCAGTGAAGAATGCTGACCGGAGGCAGAGTCACTTCTTTAGAGCAAGGAAAAGAGAAGGCACCGTCCCTGCCCTCCCAGACTCCTGCTCTCCTTGAACATGTCCATTCGAGAAGCAGAAGCACAGTGACCTAACTCATGATCTAAACATATCTAGCCACACGTCTGGGCAAAATGATTGCAGCCTGAACGATGCCTCTTGGCTGATGTATGTCTGAGGCGTAACTGCAATGTGGCCTCTGTGGATTGAGTACCATCAAGTATTACAAGAGGAAACATAAAAGAAAACACAGCACATAAACAAGCTCCCGGGATCACTGACATAACAAGCTCCTTCACTTCGCTACATAAAACCCACAGAGAAAAAGAGCTATGCTGACCACCCCCCACTGGTTCCTATTTCCAGCTCATCGAAGAATTGGCCTTCTGCCTGCCTGTAGACAGGAAATGCTCCTGGTTTGCTGACACGCTTCGCCTCCGTAACCCAGGGCTTCCATCTGTCCACATGGTCAGACTCTCTTCCCCAACCACATAGAGGAGCCTGTTTTCTTCTGACCCCTTCTGCTCTCATCTCACTCTCGACCCCCTGCACAGATTGGAGATGGCTCACACTGGCCCTTGGCCCAGGCAGCCTCCTCCCCTTCCACGCCTCACACACCAAAGGTTCATTAAATTAGTCACTTGGACTTTCCATAGTTGAGCTGAAGGTCACTTGCTTTAAGTGTCAGCCAGGAAAGAGGCATCTTGGGGGTTAGTTTCAGAGCCATGGTCTTCTTGAGTGGGGGGCTTGCTCTTACCACCTGTACAGCTGCCCCTGGACAGTGCATGTCACTGGCCTCCAACTAGAAGGCAAGAGAGCCCTCCAGGACACCAAGAGAAAATCAGTTCCCCAGTGACAACTCATGCTTCAATCCCTGACAGGCTAAGGCAATTGCCTAAGCTTTCTATGCTTCATTTTTTCCAACTAGAAAAACAAGGATACTTAACTTCCTCACAGGGGTGATCTGAGGACATCTTAACCAATTTCTGAAAACCACCTTAAGAGTTTGACCAGAGGAGGTCGAGAATGGTCACTGTTCATCCAGAAGTACTAAGATTAAATAACAACAACAACAACCCTGCCTACTTTGTTGGGGCTGAAAAACAAATTACCAGTGAAAGCAAACCAGGTCTCTTTATATAATGTTTCATCTCTGAGCTGGAACTTTAGTATTATGAGGCAATAAAAACAAAATACAACAGAATCCTCAACTCGATGTTCTCTTGGCCCTGTGTCTCGCTTGCAGTGGTGGGTGGACCCCGTAATTGCAGTGGTTGTAAAGTCCCCAGCCATGGCTCAGTCGGGCAGTCAGGGCAGACTCAGCTCTGTATTAGCAACGGCAGTCACTGGGGAGAGGGTTCCAATTGTTTCCCTCACAGAGTTGTCACGATTCAGCAGAGGAAGAAAGTGCCAGAAAGCCAGATACTATAAGAGAAGATGGATAAACATACTGTGTTTTGTACATCTCTTGAAGCTGGCATTTGGAGAACGCAGTGAAGTTTCAAAACTCCAGAAGCAAAGATACATGTAGGAATGGGTCAGACCTATGATGCACAAGCTCCATTTCTGACCCGCAGTGGTACCTGGTAGGCAGAGGGGCTGTCCTACTTGATATTTCAATGTCCGAAATTAAGGACTTCTCCAGAACATCTTGACACACCATCATGGAGCTTTGTCCATGAAGTCACATAAAAGATATAAAGCATTGTTTATCAGCCTGTGTCTAACCACGGGAGGCTGTGGAAGAACTCAAGTGTGACGATAGGAGAATAATTTTCATCACGAACCTTCATGGGACATTGGCAAAATACCATTAGCCTTCTGCCAAGCTAAATGTTAGGTCTTCCCACCACCTCACCTCACCACTAGTCACTCCACTGACGTGAATGACATGCTCATGCAGTATGCATGAAAATCATTAGAAATAACTACCTTTTAAGTTACCTCTTGCTACACAAAATTTGACTTTTGCAAGTAACTGGCTATTTTACCTATCTATACCTATGATCTCTCTCTACGTTAAGGTATCTATCTAGTATTGATATAGGGATAAAGAGAAAGATAGATATAAGGCTAGTGTTATGTGGTTTACAAAAGATTTCAAAGAATCCAAATAAAGAAAAAGCTTAGAAACGATGCATTTGCTGTTTATATCACCTCTGTGGCTAATGACTTCTGTAAACCTACTGCCTGATAACTTAAGATTGTGTTTTATTTTTTCTTTCCTTTCCTCTTATTTTTTGCCCTAAAATTATCTATTTCAAATGCTAAGAGGTAGTCCCTAATTTTTGTATCCTGTTCCATTTTAATTCAGTTCAAGGAGAATTACCTATTGTCTTTCCAGGGCTGTGGTCTTAGTATTCAAAAGAAATATAAATCACATTTCCTGTTCTCAAGGTATTTCAAGTCCTGTGGGGAAGGCCAGGCTAACAGAAAACATGTTTGTCTGAGAGGATATGATTACTGCTAAAATGAGTTACATGGCTAAGAGGTGCTACAGAGTCCCATGGACTCCAAGATATGGTGAAAAATCCTAGTTTATTTACAAAGGAAAGAATTCTAATTCTTATAGTCTGTTGACACGTGTAGGTTTCCCTAACACAGTGGACCACCCAGTTGTCCTTCTCTAGCTTTGTTTTGTTGGTCCTGGGGTGACCAGGCCCACACACGGAGATAGGCTCGGAAAGCAAGATGCTGCCCAGGTTGACCATCTGTCTAGGTTTTCCTGTGTGGCATAGGGGAAGTCCAGAGTGATAGTGGATGCTCTCAGAGGTCAGCTTGTGAGGGACTGCTAGGGAGACAGTCCAGAGCTGGCAGGAATCGCCACTCCTAATGACAGTAAATAGACAAGGCTATTCCCGAAATCAGAACAGATTTCTTGTGGCCGGGTGGAGGCTGGAACTGGAAAGTGCTAATTTATACACGAAGTCTATTTTTTAATTTCATAGAGGAGCTGTCACCAGGTTCTAGGTAGAATGGTCAGGAGTGAGACTCCCATGTAGAGAATTAGCCAGGGGCATTGATCCCCAGTGACCCCTCAGATCTTATTAAAATTCTTATTTAGAACAAGTATGATTCCAACGCCCAGGTAAAGATAGAATTTGGTAAGGGGATGTGGGTAAGGCATCATTTTCTCAGCCTTACCTTTGGGAAAGGAAATAAGATTTTCTGTGTTAGGAGAATAAAGTCTCCTTGGAAGAGGAAAAAATGTGAAAATTCCTACAGGTGTGCTTTTGAGCCTTTCTAATTAACACAGAGCAAATGCTCCTGTTTCCTGTTAACTAGTGTAGGCAAAGGGCTGCTGCTGTTTCTTATGATCCACAGACATGACAAATATTGATTTGTAAGGGATCCCTGAGGCTCTAATGAAATTCATGTGATTTTCATAGATACAGATTATATCAGAATTGTCATCATAGAAAAATGAGTGGAAAGAATAGCAGAGACATGAAAAAGAGGAGAAATCTGTGCTCAGTTTGGGTTCAGATTGTATGTTCCTTGAGTTGTACTGCCAGGCAGTGATCTTTCTAAAATGTAAACTTCACCAAATGGCTCTTCATCCACACTTCATCCAATTGATGAAGTCTCCATGGCAAGAGGTTCAATGTCTTTAAATCACCAGCTCGAAATTACCTCTCCAGACTGCTTTTCTGTCAGTCCCCTACCCCATCTCCTGTCAAGCCAAATTCAATTACCAGCCAAACCCCTGAACCACAGTTTTTCAAATTTCAGTGACCAAAACATAGATGGCTGGGCCCCACCCCTAGGCTGGTGCCTGAGAATTTTCATTGCTAATAAAATCCCAGGTGATGGTGATGCTGGCCCTGCTAGTCTGGGGACCACACTTAAAAAGGCAGCACCCCATTGCCTCTACTCTGTTCACCCAACCCAATTTATGTAAAATACCATCATATTCCTAATTTACTAGTGTTAGTTGCATGTCTCGCACTGTAATGTTTACTGTCTTGAATTAGGAAAGAGGGTATGTTTTAACAAGCTTTGTGTCTCTCTTGCTACCACAGTGCTTTCTCACTACAGAAAGGGATTGATTAACGCTTGTTGTGAAATCAGGAGGAAACAAGGCAGAAGAGATGACTGTCTTCCGAGCCTACAGAAAGCCCTGGGATGTTTATGTTTACAGGATCCCACAGAGCTATTTACATCCAGGAGAGGAGCCTCTGACTCTTTCTCCTTCAGTGCACCCTTCAGGATGCCTTCTATCTCTTCTTTCCCTTTAAAGATATTCTTAATTGTCATTTCAGCCTGGTTGACAGGAAGGACTTCTGAGTCAGAAAGCTCTGGATTTGAACCCAACTGTTATACTTACAAAGTCCGTGGCCATCAGTAACTTGGTGAGCCTAAATCTCAGTTTTCCCATTTCTGAAATGAGGACCAATAATCCCTAATTTACAGATTTGTTTTGAGGATTACATAAAATAATGTACGGAATCTGTGTAGCTCTGTGATTGCCACACAGTAGGTCCTCACTCACACTGTGTCTACTATTTATTATAAGTGCAAATGTGGGTGAAAGCACATAGCGTAGTCTACTCTCTACCCTCTAGGAGTGATCCTTGGTGAACGCTTGCCTATAAATTACTCTACAACGTTTGACAAATGGCTGCAGGATAACCTGAGATGCAATGCATCTTTCCCCGAATATCGGTGACCCCAATTTCTTCCAGGGGGATAAATCTTCTTCCATTTTAATATCATTTCTCAAGAGTCACTGGAAAGTGGGAATGTCACTGAAAGAAGCCTCTGGAAACTGCAGAGCTGAGAGTGGGGGGCGTCCCAGAGGACCAGTCTCTGAGAAGATGCCTGTGTACTGTGATTGGGAACATTTAGAAGCTGAAACAGTAGGAATGTGGTGGAAAAGGCAGGGAAATTAAATTTCCTCAACCTCCCCCACGCAAATCAATCACAGCGGAAATAGGTATTTGAGGAAAAAGTTCCTTCAGAATGTATTTCTATTTCCTCATCTCATAAATCTCATTCCCTCCTAGTAGGATTCCTTGAGCAGAACAGCCCAGATCTCTTTCAGTCTCTTAACGGGTTCCTTTTATTGACTGTTAGACAGACAAAGGAGTCTTGGAATCCCCAGATGGGGACAGCAGCAGGTTACAGGACTGACAACAGGGTCACTTGAGACTGAGGGATGACGTGAAGCTGACCCGCCTAATACCTTCAAGTTACTGGAATTTTCTACTTCCGTGCTGAAGGAAGAATTTGAGGCAAAACAAATGTAATTATAGGGTCTACATTATGTCTTATTTAAGATTGTGTTGTTTCCTGGTCAGCATTCATATGTCTCGAATTTTATTCAACAAGCATGGTGTTCATATTCTATTTCACTGTTCGCACAGCATTCAGGTGTTCAGGAACTTCTCACATTTTAGCCTCCAAATGATATCTCCCAGTTTGCCTCTTGTCCCCACAAATCATAAGAAACTACATGATTTTCAGCTTGGGAAATATAATCATTGCAATAGATGCCACACATTTTTCAAATGAGGAAAGTTGGATCTTACTACAGGTTGGTGCCAGCAACAGGGGGCTGAAATTCAGTTTTTCTGACCCTCAATACATTACTCCCTTCTACTATACTATGCAGCTATCATATTCATTTTAAACTTCTAAGAGCATTTTTTTAAATTAAGCACTTCAATCCTGACAGTTCATCCCAGACCTCAGCTTTCTGTCTGGTTAGAGAGAAGAAAAACAAAGTTAAACGGCATGTTCATAACCTTATGGAGGCATTCTCTTAACTATATTTTATCAATCTAACTTTTAAAAAGTTTTTTGCAATCAGCATATCCAGCTCTTTACATGCAGAATCAGGTGTGACTCCTTTTGCATCCACAAGAGCCTCACATAATCAAGTCTTGGCACGTGCACTCGATAGAAAACAAAGCATTTTACAGGGCTAATAAGATACTCAGAAAGCCTCTAGTCCACATCTAGCACCCCCTAGGTTCCAGGACGTGTACTAGATTTTAGATGTACGAAGTTGACAGAAAGGTAAAGACCCTGCCTTCATGGAACTTACAGTTGAGCTTAACTGCCCTGAGCAAGAGGATCCAGAAAGGGCTCTTAGGCTGTCCTGGACACAAAAAGCCCAACGTCTGGCATAGTTTAACTAAATGACCATCCTTCCCAATTAGCCATGAAAAACACTGCTTGTAAAACTATGTCATTATCACTTCCTGCCTGGATTAGCGTAATCCATGATATGCGGGCCTTCTGTGCTCTAGCATTTCCTCTGGGGATTTGCAACTTTTGCAAAACCCCAGCTTTAGAATGCTGGCTGGAGCCAAGACTTCATTACTCACATTATGCCTATGCCAAGCAAACTTCACGGGCTTCCTTTACAGTGGAGTGCACACTGCGAACATTCTGCAGTTAAAGGGATGAGCAGAAATCTCTTCCCCAAACCTGGGGCTGTCTCGGCAGTTTAAGTCTAAGAAAAAGTTGGCAAATGCCAGCCCCAGACAACATATGTGTTCATCTCCCGTTCCCTGTCAAGAAAAAGCCAGATATTGTAGAAATGATTCAGATCCCCCAATGGGATTGACTAGGCTCCTTCCGACTCTACAATTCTATTTTTCTAGAATAGCTACTTCCTGAGCGACTCTCTCAGGTATGACGACTGTCTTTATGCCCACAATGTCATTCTTTCAATCATAAACTCACAATTTTTCCATAAATAAATAATACTCGAGGTCAACTAGCAACATTCAAATGAGAAAACTGAAGCTGAGAGAAATAAGGTGCTCCGACAAGGTCACAGCTAGGATTAGAACCCAGGTCTCCTAACCGAGCTAAAGAACTCCTGTGTCCTCTCTAATAAACAGTTGATATTCCAGCGACTTGTGCCATTTGGCCACATTCTCCCTCCACATTTTCAGAAAGGACCATTTTTTATTTGTAAGCTGTCCAACTCTTCAGTGCCGTTATGGAAGGGTTCCTGAATGCCAAACACCATTTCTCATTGATAATTTTGCTCAGGTATCTCAAAATAGATTTTCAGTGCCAGAGCAAGAGAGAAGCCCATTAAAGGATGTTCCAACTTCTGAAAATACCACTGGGCTTTCATAAAGCCAAGCTGCATGAAACAGATCAAAGAGCATTATATTGCCTTCTGGTTATGGGTCACTCTATCTCTGTGAATCTAGTCATAAAAGCACAGAAATTCAGAGCTGGAAGGGAGTTCAGAGATCATCTTGTCAACTCCTTCAGTTTAAAGGTGAAGAAAGTGAAACCCAGAGAATACTAGAGACTTGCTCCAGGCTACAGAACTAGTTACACGGAAACTGGCCTGTCCTTTTTCTCTATGTCACACTGTCTTGTAACAAAAGGCCTATGCCACCTGATATAGCCAGTGGTTTTTCCATTCCAGAATTATGCCAACACTCTCACTATTTACCTCTTTATATGAAATTCCCAACGCAGATGATGCAATTGACTTTTTGAGATTGATATAGATTATGACAAACTGACCTCTTCCACAGCAGGAGAGCACAAGCCAATGTGCAACAAATCCTGGGATGCAACACAGGAAATAAAAGAAGAAAACCACCCCATAACACATTAAAAAAAAAAAGAAGAAAACCACCCCATCATGGTCTCAAAAGAAGTTGAGTCCAAGGTCTGATGCTCACCATTCATCACATACCCTTTGAAGTATGATGCTTAAGGCAGATAGTGTGGCACTTTCATAATTAAAGCAAGTACCAAAAATGTCAAGTTCTACTTTAAGGACAATAAGCCCCTCCAAAGAACTGGTTAGGGGAGAAACATACCTATTGTTTCTATTTTCCCCTTCACTGAACTTGTGCCAAGAATGTCCAAAGGCAAGAACTTTGTAAAATAACCTTTTTTATTATAAAAATCATACATAGTCATTATAGAAAATTAGGAAAATACAGAAAACCATCAAGAAGAAAACAAAACAGATCTATATATCTACCATCTGTAAATAAATAGTAACTTTTCAACTATATCTTACCAGTATTTAATCTAGGCATGCATATACATAGATATTTGTCAAATAAATTGGCTTTACATCATTACATATTGTTTTGTTGCTTGCTTTTGATATTTTTTTTTACATTAAAGTTACAAGGAACATGTTTTTTTCTAGGTAGTTCTCAAACTTTAGTGAGCATCAGAATCCGAGTGCTGAGTTCCAACTCTAGTTTCTGCTGTAGAACCTTTAGGGTGGAGATCCATAATCTGCATTTCTAATAAGTTTCCAGGAGATATTGATGTTGCTGGTCTGGGGAACACACTTTGAGAACCATGGTTATACTACAGTATAATTTTTTTTTCATGGCTGTAGAGTATTCTATTGAGTGAGTGTGATATACAATAGGCATTTAAACTTTTTGCAGTTTTCCACTGTTATAGATAATAATATAATAAATATTTGCATACCTCCGTTTCCTTTTTTAAAAAAGAGCTTTATTGAGGTATAATTCACATACCACAAAATTCACCTGTTTTAAATATACAATTCTTTATTTCTTTAGGATAAATTCTAAAGAGAAGAATTGCTGGGTCAAAGATTAGAAACATTTTTAAGGCTTTTGATACACATTGACAAATTGTCCAGTGAGGTTGTACATAATTACGTGCTCACAGCAAAGCATGAGAGTTTCATTTTCTGATTTCCTGGGGCAACCCAGAGTATTATAATTTGAAGAACAGCTTTACCAATTTGAAAGGAGAAAAATAGTATTGTATTGTTGCTTGTATTTGCATTTCTTTGACACCAATTGAGGTTGAACATTTTCCCCCATATATTTATTTGGCATTAGTATTTATGCTTTTGTGAATTGCTCTGCCTCCGGCAGGATATTTGTGCAGGTATCATGCATAGCACAAGACCATGAGGACACCAATCATCCTAATGATTGACTAACAGATACAGGGAATATTCTATGTAAAATGTCATTTGCCTGCAATTCTCATTGAACCCCACCAGCATTTCTCTCTGTCTCTTGGTCTCACTGTCTCTCTCTCTCTCTCTCTCTGTCTCTGTCTCTGTCTCTGTATCTCTGTCTCTCTCTCTGTCTCTGTCTGTCTCTGTCTCTTTCCCTCTCTCCCTCTCTCTCTCTCTCTCTCTCTTTCTCACACACATACACACACAGATCAAATTGGGAAGGACCTTCAGGCTATGGGCAGCCCCAGGGAAACTCCCCCATAAGGCTGTAAAAACACACTAGCTTAAAAACTCCCAACTGCATCGAATGAGTCAATTTACCACAAATAGCCAATTGAAGTTAGTTAAAGGATAAGTGTTATAATGTTTATATAGTTAATTTTAAAGGAAAGTGGTTATTTTACTTAATAGGCTTTTCATCTTGTTTTCTACTCTGCTCTGGAGGTCCGCAGACTCAGTCTGGTAGATGCTCCCTCACCCAGTGGAAGCTGGAAGAAAAAGAACCCAAGGAGAGAGCTGTAACTGTTGATCTTTGAAAACTTTCCTCACTTGCCACCACAGAAGCCTTAAGGTCGAATACCAATAGCTAAAGCTTTGGTGGAGAATTTTGCATTCTTGAACATTTTGGCATTCACTGGGGGAAAAAATGTCATATATATTTTCACAGGTGAAGGAGAGTTGGTACCCAGAGCACCCAATACAAAAGCACTGTGTTCCAGGCTTCAGCCCGGGACTTAGCGAACTGTACATAGAATTTTGAGAAGAGTTTCCTTTTTCTAAAATTCTTCTGAATAAATACAAGGTGATTCTGCCATGAGACTAGCATGATTTGAAATTACAGTATCTTTTTCTGCCGGGTCTGCCCTACTGACTGCCTACCCTCTAAAAGCCTTGTTTTATGAATATTCTCTTAGTCCTCTTCTCTTGCCCCTTTATAAACCCTTCCTAAGGGATGTTCTCTGCTTCTATGGCTTCAACTGCCACTCTGAGGATGATGGTGCCAAACACCTTGTCTCCAATCGCAAACTTGCTCCTTGGCCATCTTGCTCAATGCCTTCTGGGAATTTATCTTCACTGGAAAGACCGACAGACAACACAAACCTAACTGTTTAAAACTGAACTCTTTAACTCTCTTCACCTCAAACTTCTCCTTCTTACATTCCTTATTTCAGTTAATGGCATCACATTTATGTTAGAAAATCATGTGTCTTATCTGGATATTCTATATTCACTTGGTCCCTGAATCCTGCTTATTCTGCCTCATGCATGCATCTCATATCAGGGCTCCCTTAGTCTTCTCCCTGCCCCTATGCGTTAGCTCAGACCTTCCTAATTTCTTGCCCTCTCTACTTCACCCCTTGCAGCTTCACCCCTTTCTCCTAGCAGACTTTCGTCACTCTAACCCACTTTATGCTTCAACACTGGCCTCCAGAGGTGTCTTCCCGTTGAAGAAATCTGATCACGTCACTCCCCTGCCTAAAGATGGCTGCCTAGAGGACTCGTCTGAATTCTTTGGCGTGGTACGTAAGACTGTTCACTACCAGCCTCTTCTTCTTCCTCCCTCCTCACATCACTCTCACCACCACCTCCCTGGCATGCTTTGCTCTAGTCACACTGAATCTCCTGTCCCAGAAGATGCTATTTTTAGCCTTTTACCCCTCTAAGTTGTGTGCATTCTCCTCCCTCTTATTGGTCACAAAATTTCCTCTCTATCCTTCAATACCCACTGAAATGAATCACCTCATTAATTAATTCATTCACCCATTCAACATAATTATTTTTAGCATCTAATATTTATAAAATATTGTGCCAAGGGAAGCCAAACAGACAGGATCCCTGTTCTCGTGGAGCTATGAATTTTTCTTGAAGTCTTTCTTGACACCTTTGCCAGTTAATAATTTCCTTGTTACCCTCATAGCATTCTGTTCATACCACTATTATGGCAGTTAACAAACCATAACGTAATTACCTATTTATTCATCTGAAGTCTGGATTCCAGACTAGACTATAAGCTCCTGGGGTTGGGGTGGAGGGTTTGCATCAATGGCTGAGACTTACTCATCTCTAGGTTGGAGGAGGCTACTTGACATAGTGGCTAAGATCATGGCTTCTGGAGCCAACTACCTGGGTTCAAATTCTGCTTCTACCTTTTATAAGCTCTGTAACCTTGGAAAAATTTTTTAACCTCTCTATGCTTTAGTTTGTTCCTCTGATGAGTGAATGTAATAGTAGTAACTCATAAAGTTGGGGGGATTAAAAGAGTTAATATATATGAAAGCAATTAATCTAGAATATGGTAGATGCTCCATTTTTATTCCATTATGCTGCCCAGTAATGGAAAACCCTCAATAAAAGCTGATGGAATGCGCAGATGGATATTATTTAAGTATAAGAAGATCTATCTATCTATGATTTATCTATCTAGCTATCATTTATCTATCTGTCTTAGTCAAAGACCATTATCACCTCATTCACAAGTATGAGAATGGTCAGGCCAGATAAAATCCAGACAGCCTAGGGCGGTGATTCTCAAGCTTTAGCGTACTTCAAAATCTACAAGAAACCTATTAAATATTCATATTCCTGCCCCCTTTTTGATTTAGTAATTTTGGAATAGCTCTCAGAATCTGCATTTCTAATAAGCACTGTGTGGATGGATGGTCCTTGGACCACACTTTGAGAAAAACTAAACTTGGAGAGATATCTTAGACTCCTTCCCTGCTGAGTGCCTCAGAACTATGCATTGTCCCATGACCAAAGGGACTAGGGAGGTCCTGGTGATCCAGGTGACACAGTGCCAGGTGCATCTCATGTGCAAGACAATCAGAGAGGAGAATGAAGTACATGAAACACGCTGTGCGGGGATCATCTATAAGAATATCTGCATTACAAAACTGTGCTGATTGGTGGGGGGATTTCAAAAGATTTCTCCATAATCCCATCTGGGTTATTTCCCAAGAATCAACAACAGAGCAATGGTATTTAGGTACATAGGTGTTGATATTCAGGGTTGAACTTTACCATCAGTTTCACGTTGGGTTAATTTCTTATTATTAATCTGTCATAAATTACCTATGTGACATGCGGCAGGTCACTTTGCCTTTCTGGGCCTGTTCTTTATGACAAGTGGTTGGGTTAAAGTTTCTCTAAGAGTCCTTCAGTTGTGTTGTTCACTGATTCCTATCTTGGGACTTGCAAACCACTGACCGAAGGCCTGAAAAAAGTAAGGCCTGAAGAGTTTACTCTGTACTAACGTCAGGATCACTTTCCAAATGTCAATCAATAGCAACACACCTGGATTTTTAAAGGTGACGAGAGACTGCCAGCTCTGCTGTGCATCCTAAGCCAGCATTCAGCTGAAATAGGAATGAAAAAGCACATCTGAGACAAAGAGCCATTCTTTTCCCTCCTGTCCTGCCTGCAGCAAACCTGCTCCATCCAGCACTTTCTCCAAAGGCTGCACTTTCCCATCCTCAGGCCCTGGGGATGGGCAACCCAGGAGGCGGGTGCTTGAGCAACTCTTCCTAAAGGGTCTTGCTGAGGCCACCTGCAGGAAGTGATCTGGTCACATCTTTGGGAGCAAATCTAAGTGTGCTAGCAATAGTGAGTTCATGCCTGTTTTTCTGGAAATCTAACTCCCATTCTTGCCTTTATTTCTGTTATGCCATTGTGATATTGTGATTTATAACTAGAAATATATATTTGGTTTTTGTTGTGGTTTCTGGACCAGAGCTCCTAAAACTATCAGAATTTCCTAAGTGACAAGAGCAACAAAAGTGTCTTTTGTTATGCTAATGAGGTGACTTTTGGAAACATCTACAGATGCGGACTGGTTGCCAGCAGAATCAACCATGTGATTAGAGGGCTGGAACTTCCAGTCAAGTCCACGTGTCTCCCCTACCCCGCCCCAGGAAGGGAGAGGGGCTAGAGATTGAGTTCAGTAACCAATGGCCAATGATTTAATCAATCATGCCTATGCAATGAAGCCTCCATAAACAGGGGGCTTCTGGTTAGAACACGTGGAGATTCAGGGAGAGTGGCACACTCAGAGAGGCCATGTCTCCATACCCTGTCCCCATATCTTGCCCTATGCATCTCTTCCATCTGGCTGTTCCTGAATTATACCCTTTTACACAAAATTGGTAATCTAGTAAGTAAAATGTTTCTCTGAGTTCTGTGAACAGTTCAAGCAAATTAATCAAATCTAAGGAAGGGGTCTTCGGAACCTCCAGTCTGTAGCTGGTCAGAAGCACAGGTGACAACCCAGGTCTGAAGTTGAGGGGAGCAGTCTTGTAGAACTGAGCTCTTAACCTGTGGGATCTGATGCTGTCTCTAGGTAGTATCAGAATTGTGTCGAATTGTAGGACACTCAGCTGGTATTGGAGAACTGCTTGTTGGTGTGGGAAACCACCTCCAACATTGGAATTGATGTCATAATCGTAGCCATTGAGAAGGAGGAATGGGAGATAAAGTAAAACTTTATTATTCCTGTGTTACCTAACATGTGGCAGCACCTCTAGTCTTGAGTTATTGTGCTGCACATTATACAAAGAGAGTGGTGAACAATGAAAGTGACTTCTGGCTGCTTCAAGAGGACCTAGTTTAAGAGAATGTATAGATGCCTCAGTATCACACCAATCCCTTTCTATGGGGTCAGGGCACATCATGTGGGGAAAGTGCAACTCTTCAGCACTGTGCCCCAATTCTGCACTCCAATGTCTCGTTGGCTAGTGTTTTCCAGGCTTTTAACAAACAAGGGAAACCTAGCCTTTCATTATTTCTCTCTCCTCTGTCATATCATGTGATAAAAGATTTTCCTACCCAATTGCATTAGTTAAGTAATAATTAATGTTCGCCCATTTAAAAATTAATCAAAGACACAGATAATGGCTAATCAATGCTTCTTATCTTCACCAGAGTGCCAGTGTAATCATTTTCATCATTCCAGTGAAAAGCACAGAAAATTGGCTTCTTGGTGAGTTTACTCAGTCTTATCACAGATACAGTTTGCTTTCTGATGAAGCTTTTTGGAAATTGAAGCTGTTCCAGAACCCCCATTATGTCTTGAACTCTGCATTTTGACAGGAAGCTAGCAAGGTGAGCATAGGTTCCCTTTCCTCACAACAATGGCTGATGCATGGACTACCACGTGGCAAATGACAGGAGGATTTCTTGGCTAAAGCACATGGCTGAAAGCTGTGGAGAGAAAGTGGGAGGGAGGAGCATGGCTTCTGTATGTAGTTTTCCTTCTTTCTCTGCTTTTGAGTGGATGCAAACTCATTAAGCCCTCTGTTTCTACTTGTCAATCCTCTTTCTCACTTCTGTCTCTTCTCTTCCTCCTTCCTATTGTCCCCAAGGGAACTGATGGTGGGAGATGGTGGGACTAGAGAGGAGATGGAGGTAAAACCCACTGGAGGGAAGCGTGAACTGGGCTGTCAGACCGTGTGTGAGCCGAGGAGAATGACACAATATTCATTTCTGTTATTATTATCTTTCTAACGGTGATGTATCGCCTTATCACATATGCGTTTATATCTTCTCCTTAACCCAATTTGTGCTTCTCTGCCTGACTAGTTTCCCCTTATGCTTCACGACTCTGCCCAGTCAAGGTAGGTGCTCCTCTTGTGTGTTTCCAAGATACTGTATTTAATTACTGGTTTATTTTTCTGACTCTCCCACTCTACTCTGCAATCCAGGAGAGAATCTCTGTGCCTAGTGCCTCAGTAAGATCCCTGAGCGTGATTAGTGCTCAATAAATGTTTTTTAAGATAAATTAATAACAATATATGTAAATAAATGCCATATAAAGGGTAGCGTCTCTTCTGGTTGTCAACGTGGGCATCGGATGAATAAAACAGAAAATAGGAACTATCCAAAGTTAAGTTCCAGCAAGAGAATAAACAGTGTCCCAAAGTCCTGTAAAAAGAGTCAAATCAGAGCTGAAGAGAGGGTGATGGAAGAGATCAAATAATGAATGGCACATGCCACGGGATAGAGGTTTATGTGAAGGCAATCAAGAAACTAAGAAGGAAGCTGGGAAGTTGTACATTCCTTAGGGGAGCGCCCTCTGCAGAAGGCCCTTGCTATGACCTTCTCCATCCTCAATACTATCCCTCAGGAGAAAGAGGACTGACATACTAATCCCTCAGTCTGACAACTTCAGGGAGGTTGCTGCTTCCTTGATGGCGGAGATCATGCCTGCCATGTCTTCGGTATCCCAATGCTATCTTCCCACAGTGCCTTATAGAGAAAGATACTCAGGCAGGAAGTGCCGACTTGGCCAAAACACAAAGCACAATATATTCTGATAAACAGGGCTGAGATTTTCCTCCTTTTCGTACACTGATATATCCCAAAGTCAAGACTTGTGCTCGTCACATCACTGGTGCTCAAAAAATATTGTTGAATAAAATAAATGAGTTTTAAAACCCTCAGAGCAGGCATCGTCTCCATGGCCAGAATTGTAGCATTTTCGAGTGGTGTTTTTAATGAGCCCTTCCCAAAGTAGCTCATGGCTCTTCAGCAAAGCAAAAGCGGATAACAAACCTTAATCCTGGTGCATTCATCACCTGACAAAGTACACCAGAGGCCCGACTGGTGGCACTCAGAGTCTCTTACTTTGGTGAATTCTTTGCTCCTTTCTGAAGCAAGATAAGCCAGCTCCTTTTTCAAGATGTGCATAAGTTATAGGAGCCAGGGGACAGCTTCTGTCCTCAAACTGGTCTCTGCTTATGTCCTGTCACCTGAGAAGGAGACCTCTGTGCCTGTTAGACCACGGTTACTACATTTCAAAAGTTAGGGTAAAACTCCCCCTCTCCAGTCATGCATTTTTGTCCTCATACATTACCCTTAAAAACGATGACATGAAAACACAATACTGGTAGTGGAATAAATTTCACATGTAGCCGTGTATGTGTTAAAGGCATTTACAATCCCAGAGAATGTAGGTTTACGTTTCACTTGTCCCACTACAACGCCCTGTGAATTTACTCAGCTGGTTTTAATAATAATCATTTTTTTTAAGTGGTGGGAATATCTTTCTGTGTGTACATTATGGAATGAGAGACTCTTACAAGAAGAATTTAACACCAGCAAAAACACATGTGTACAGATGGAAAAACATGAGTAATTCCCCGTCATATGTTTTCCAGCCTCTTGATATGTAGAACACCATATGCTGAATGGGGGCCAAAGTGCAAATGATAGATGTCTTTCTACTGGGCGCCCTTTTTGCCAACTGCCATGGATGACAAGATTCTATTTGCTTCCTAACACCCTTCCCCTCCTTTCACCCCAGCACAACAATTTTTGGCATTTACAAGCCATCTCTTGCCAGAGTCTCGCCTATGCAAACATGCTACACCTCCTCGCCTTAGCAGAGACGTTCTGGAGTCTAGGGGGCTGTTGGGAAGATGGGTTCCAGAGCCTGTTGGCACAGACTGTAGCTATCAGCCACAAACCATCTTGAAAGAAATGTGCGTAAGTTATAGGAGCCAGGGGACACCACCAAAGGAAGAGACTCAAACATAGGGAATAACTTTTATTTTTGTACTGTGACACTGAGGAAGCAAGAGAGAAGAAAAAGTATTCTAATGAAAATAGTCTTGTAAATAAGAAACCAGAGGGAGGAGTTGGTTTTCAGTGGGACAGAGTTACATTTTTAACAGGCTGAGTTTGAGAAGAGTGGGAAGTCCTGGAGATAAAGGACAGAAGCTCAGGGCCGAAAAGAAGTCTGGCCCAGAGAAGCTAAAATTTTGAGAGCCAGACACACAGGGAAGGCAGCTCTGAGAGAGTAAAAGGGTAGAACACAAAGAGCTGAGACTAAACTTTACGGGCCACCTATATCTAAGAGGTGGTATGAAGAAGAGTATTCGGTGAAGGAGGCAGAAGGATTCAGGAGGAGAAGAGCAGGTGGGCAAACTCCTTGAATGTCATGGAAGCCACAGGGAGAAAGAAATTCAGGAAGCAAGAAAGTAGATTACCAGCAACACCAAAGGCTGCAGAGATGTGGCGAAGGTAAGGACAGAGGCTTCCTTGCTTTCTCTTCTCTCCTCTCCTCCAAAATCGTAACCTATAAGTGAGGTGTCCTCACTTTCTCCAGTTCCCGCCTCACTCCAACACCATTCTGATTAGAGTCGCCTCCCCTCAGAGAGGCAGAAGACAGATAGTATTGCTTTTGCTCTTTGATTCTTAGAAATGTGGCCATTTTATCACCTGCCTCTCTTTAGAACAAGGGGACAGAAGGAAACATTTGTGGAGCGTCTCCCATGTGTGCAGCTTGAAGTGGAGCCAAGTGGCAATGAAAATATTTAAGTAGCCACGACTTCCGGAAAGGTAGCAACAGAATTGCCAAGGCAGGGGCAGGAGACGGCCTGACTTCCCCTTCCAGTCCTTCCACATAGCAATGTGGGCAGGTCACACCGACCTCTCTTTTCCTTCATTCTGTAGAATGAAAACCCTGCCTAGCTTACTCAATTGTTGTTAGGCCACATAGGATTTAAAAGGCTGCACAAATGGAAGGCACTATTAGGGAGAGGCCTGTGTTTTTTATCCCTGAAGGCTCATGCCAATTGTATAGCCTACAGGAAGCCTTCCTTGGGACATGCCAGTTTATGGTAATTTCCATCATCTGAAATGCTACAGTCAACACTGAGGCACCAATTATTTTTCTTTATTATTTAAGCTCCCTACGAGTCTGAGCTCCTGAGTGAAATGATAATCTCCTTGAGAAGACAGACTGTGTCATCCACTTGTGGGATACCCACAAAGCCTAATACATACTCAATTGATAACCTGAATTAAACGCCTCTTGTGGCACCCGTGATAATTCAAATCTCGTGCTACTATTTCCCTCTGACAGTGGATTTGTTTTAAGGAGCACCTTCTTGATTTGGCCTTTGGCTAGAATAATATTCTCAGAGCCCACAAACCCTAAGGCATTGTTTTATAATTGCCATTCAGCATTTCCAAGCACTTTGGAAAATATGGGGCAAAGCAGCGCCTGCCTAGCATGTTTCACAAGCCACATCAAACAAAGCAATGAGGGGAAAAGTAGAGGGAAGGATGGCCCAAACTCCTGGGGCTGACAGTTTCTTAATCCAAGTCTTCTAATAATTACCACAGAGGAATATTTATTTTAGGCATCTTGCATGCACCTTCATTTCTTCCTTCACTGCCTCTTTTGTGACCCAGAAAATTTTACCATCCTTGCAAGAATAAAGGAGTGTCAGGTTTTCTTGCTTAGAGATGCTATTCCTCATCAGGGGAAATGGAAACCAAATTAAACTTTGTTCTGCAATCTAAAAACATATCTCAAATGCAAGCCAACAAAAATTTTCCTGGCTCTAGTTGAATTTTTTTTTATGGTGTGCAAAGCAAACTGCTATAGTAGCCCCTAACTGCAAAAACCATAAGGGGATCCACAGAGCTTGTCATACATTCCAGAGAGTGAGGAGAAGACCTGGGCTTTACCGTCATCTTCCTCCACTTTAGCAACATGAGTCCTTACCACACCAAGCAAATGGAAAGGCAGTTTCTTCTGCCTGTGCCAATCAATGCTCTCTACAATCCCAGTTCTGTAACTCACCTATTGTGAATGCAAAATATAGGCTGCCCCCAATTCACATAACATACATTTGCATAGGAGAAAAAAAGATGCCTCGATTTGCATAATGCTTTATTGTTTAGAATGTGGAATCATAAGCATTATTTCCTTTAATCCTTACGCCTACAGTGCGAGGTAAGTATCAAGACCTGAATTGTACAGAAGAAGACGAGGCTCAGAGATGTTGAGTCATTTGCCCAAAGTCATGGAGGAAGTCAATGTCAAAGCCAGCGCTTGAAGCAACGTTAAATTTCTTGGCAAGCCTATACCTACTTAACCCCATAATGTTTCTCTATAGCTACAATATTAAGAACTTAATATTTGTTATAATTCATACTTATGGAAAGATATATTTTAAAGTTTAACTCATTATAAAAATGAATAAGCTATCAACTATTGAATGCTTACTGTATGGCAGATACTATAAGAAGTGACTTACATACATTATTACTCTTAATTCTAACAAAGATTCTGAGAAAAAATTAGTGTCTTAAGGAGTAAGGCAGGGGACTTATTCTGAAGTAAGAACCCATTCAGGTGCCCAGGATGCCGTTGATGGGCAGTAGGCAGGAATCCTTTTGGGTGGGGAACAAAGTCTTGCCACTCAAAAGTCTCACAACCAGCTCTGGTCCTGTGAGGGGTCTGGAAGACTGGAAAAGTGAAGTCACCTAAGTTGTAACTGAGTTGTATTAGATGATGACACAGGATGTGGCATCCAGGACTCCTCATTAAGACCATCAGGTAATGGGAAGAAAGTCACTCGGCTACTTGAGGACTGGATGAATAATTTCAGTCACTTGAATCCTTCCAGGGTTTAAATGTGCCTCTGGGAGTTTGTGTGTAGTGATACTGATGGATGGGAACTCAAAACCAAAGACTGTTTTCCTGATTGACATGCCACTAGGCAGGAGAAATAATGATTGAGCACACTACATGCCAAGCACTTTTCTAGGCACTAAAAATACGGAAGTGAAAGGGAGAAAATATCCTGGCCTTTATAGGACTTATAGTCTTTTAGGGAATAAATATACCCTTATGGTCCTGAAGAAGCAAGAGTTACATATGTAAAACAGACATGGAAATGTATCAGGAGAATGTCATTTTACTGAAAGTCTCTCCAGATATACTGTTGCTTTAACTCTTGATTGAACCATAAAAGTGTAGTCCCCGCCAGATTGCATGGTGCTCGCAATTACTTGAGTTCAGTTGTCACTGGCAGGAAGCCCTTTGAGGATTATGAATCATTACCTATACCATGTTATTAAATGGGAAAAATATGTTATAACAGAATGGGACTGTCAATTTTCAGGGGCATTACAGTCCCCTGGGAACTGAAGTGCATCACAAGAGGACAGGGAATGACACAGGAAGAGAGGAAGGAAGGCAGGTGATATGTGAGTTCATTTCTTTCCACAACTTACAGGGTAATGAGACAGTTTTTATCCAAAATAACATTAGTAGCATTTGCAGACAACTATCCAATGACAGGCCACTGCCAAAATTACAAGGTATGTCAATGTTTAATATTAAAAATCTGACAATGTGGGGAATGGATTTTTACTTGAGGCTGAGTCTTTCTAGGTCATAAAACACACCTAGAAATACACCTTCCTTCATAGGGGAGCTGCAAGGACATTGAGTCTGTTTCTATTGTTTTCGAATATCTTTGTATCTGATCTAAACATTTATCCTGAAATTATTAGCAGCTCCAAGCTTACATTTAATCAAAAGAACATCCACAAGAGATAAACAGGGCGGGGGGTGGGAGAGAAACGAACATCTAGGAGAGGAAATATAGCTTGAGAATAATTCATTTTTTCATGTTGGAATACACAGAGGGTGGTATTTTTGAGGGAATTTTTGAGGGAAGTGGGAAAGGTTGGATATCCTGAGACATTGAGACTTTTAGTTCTCTGTGTGTCTGTGTTTAAATAAGCTCCTGCATCTGGTATACGATTTAAATCCTGATGAGATCTACAATTTTATATTCCCTAACTTAAAAAAAATAAATTGAACTATTAAAATAGCATCCTTTTACGGGAATTTTTCTTTTTTCTTTTTTTCTTTTCTTTTTGCTGACATGGCCAGGCTAAGACAGCAACACTTACAAAAACTGTGGGAAAACACATTAAAAGTGATTAGAAAAACATAATAAAAGACATCCGTGGCTCTGTGCAACTCTCTCAGACAGCTTTATAGGGAGGGATTAAAGCTGTGTCTCGATTCTGTGATAAACTGAGGTCGGCTGCCCTGATGAGGACTTGGTTACACATCAGTGCCTTGTTTTTAATGCCCGGGGAGAGAGGGCAGCTGTACAGCATCTGACTGAGTGAGGGGCCACCTCACTGAAACCACCCCTGACTTTGATCAGGAGGCAGAGCCAGCGGTGGGACAAATATATTTGATCTGAAGAGTTAAATTCTCCCCCAGCCAGCTTTTAGGGATGACCTCGCTATGCTGTTTCACCAGCCACAGAGAAACATCAGTTAATCCCTGGTGTATATCAGGAAATGGCTGCAGGAGTGATTCCCAGTGAGGGGAAAAACAGAGCTGGGCAGCCAATCTCCTAAAACGACCAACACCACAAAGAATCAGAGGATGTCACAAAAGCCAGCTTTAATCAGGCTTGATTGTGGTAAACATAAAAACACATGCAGCTGCAGCACAATATCTTATTAATCATCACCAGTGTTCCGAGAGGTAGGTGTTAATTGTCTCTGGTGCTCCTCTGGATATGTCTGGTACCCGGTTTTGCTACTAACTTGAACACGGATTAGATGTGAGGAAGAACAAAAGGATCAGGAGGATTTCTAGGCAACACAATCTCTCATAAAAATGACATGGCCATTGCGGGAAGAAGATAATGCTCTGCAGAATTCTAATTTTGACTGTCTTCTGAAAAAAGAATCCAATTTTAATAATCATTGCCCAATGAAATGGTCATCCTTGCAGTGCTGCGGGCAGTACACATGCCTGAATTTGATTAGACAGCATCCTGAGAAAGGGCTCATTCTGCTTTTGTCCCTGAGTGCTTAAGTCTGTGTGACTGTCTGTCAAGTCTGCATTATTCTGCCTCACATTATAGTTCTGCCCAGCAATATAGTGCTGCATGTTGTGACAATGACCTTAACTTCTAAACACCTTTCGAATGAAAAGTCTGGTTCACCCAGGCTCATTAGAACTAGATACGCCAACAGTTATCCTTCAATCTAAAGAGAGAGAAATAGTTCAGATGTCCAAAAGGAAGGATATGAATAGACGTTTAGAAGCCAGAGAATGGAGAAAATACCCAAGATCAAGTAGCAATATCAAAGAGAGAAACTTGACTTCAGGGTTCCCAGCCTTTCCTTTTTGCTCTTTACCTTCCAGCCTCCTTCCTTATTTCTTTAACCCCCTTCTCTAAAATCTTAAGAATCCCAAGATTTCTGCTGCTTTCCACCCAAGCCTACATTCAGGAAGAATCTAATACTGATAGCAGAGTCAGATGCTCAGGACTCAAATGCAGGTTCCTTCACCAACCAGCTTGTGATTCTGGGCAAGTCACATTCCTGCTCCAGATCTCCAGAGGTTGGGTGATATTTCAGGCTATTTTGGCTGCAAAACAAAAATAAAACCCAAAAAGCCACTAACCGTCAGCCTACCCCCAAGCCATCTTAGCATATGTGGCCTAGGAGGGATCCTAGGAAGCCATCAGGAGCTGAGACAATGCTTTTCTCATCATTTCTCTCTCTCTTCCAGCCTCATAGTCTCACTCAGGACATCTTTGCTTCTCTTGATCTATCTGTCCCTTTTTCCTCTTACTGCGAACTCACCAGTTTTCTCAGAGAATGGCCACCTTGGGTTAGTGGTCATTTGTGGCTAAATAAAACCCTGGTATTGCTTTCCAGCATAAGAGGCTTCAGACAGGACCTTCAATCAGAACAAGAAAGTAGGGAAAGGCAGTTACTGTGACCACAGAGATTACAAAATCTCCAAAGTCCAGTCCAAAGCTAAGAATCTATGACTTTGAAGAATGAGGTTTTGGACCCCCTTGTGGAATATTACCTAACAAGTGCAGGGGGAAGAATGCAGAAGTGCCTAAGAGGGTATCAGGTGAAGAGCTGGTGTGGGAAGTATTGATAACAAAGAAGGCAAAGGAAGGCAGCTGAATGGACATGACATATTTTTCTAAGGGACTGCCGCAAAACCTCCATCTCATATGCTCTTCTGACAAGTGTTTTGAGAGGTGGGTCTATGTTCCCTCCTTTCGAATCAGGGCCTGAGGGTGTGACTACTCCAAACAACAAAGTAGAGTGGAATGGGTTCTATGTGACTTCCAAGGCTGGGTGACAAAGAGGACACAGCTTCCACTTGGCTTTCTCTTTTAGGGTACTCACGCTTGGAACCTAGCCACGATACAGTGAGGAAGCCCAGGTCACAGGGAGAGGCCACCTGTAGGTGTTCTGGCTGACAGCTCCAACAGTCAGCATCAACCACCAAGCGTGTGAGTGAGGGAGCCTTCAGATGACTCTAGTCCCCAGCTTGCAGGCCATTCCTGCTGAAGCCCAATGGAGTCAACCCCGGCCCAAATTACAGGCTCTAGGGAAAAATAAGTGCTATTGTTTTAAGTCACCAAGTTTTGTAGTAATTTATTATACAGTTATAGTAGATAGTGCTCCCACTGTCTATGCTAAAATTTTGCCTAAGAACAAGGCAGATGCATCCTCCAAAAAACAACATGCCTAATGTTGAGCACTCGGGTCCTGAGAAGGAGAAGCTGCTGAGCTACCACCTTGCCTTATCCCTGTCAATGTTCCTCCCATTAGGGAAGAGTAGGGAGTTGCCCACCCTCCTGATCAAGATGATGTTCACGCAGTCTTACATATGTTACAAAAACATAAAAATTCTACTTTTCTGCTGGACCTATACTAACATCAGCTAGCATATTTTGCACAACTATTGTAATAACCAAGAAAACCTTCCTTAGTAGGAAAACGTTTCTTTACTTTCTTCTCTCTTTGCCCTGCCACTGCCCCCCGCCAAACCCCCATCAAGCCGTTACAATATATTGTATGAGAATAAGCCTAAGATGCAAAAAATATACCTTTTGGCGAAGTGTCAAGACAGACCTGACATCGTATGGAAGAACTGTCATTAAAGCTACAAACTTACCTACAAGTGACCTTATGCATTGGGCAACCCATGCTGACGGTCATCAGTGACCATCAAGACCCAAACTGAAAAGAAACAGAGTAAACCTATTTGGAAAAGGACGCTTTGGTGAACTATGTGGTCAGTGATCAATTCTTTTCTACATTTGTCCTCCACCATCTTTTCTCTATATATCACAAGCAACCACTATCTAAATCAGCAAAAATCTTCCCTTGTATTATAAGTTTCCCAAACTCAGGCGAAAGTCTCACCCATGGTCTCTTAAGTGTGTAGAATGACAATTTCTTTTCAGTGGGTATGGGGACAAGAGGCTTGCTAACTTTCACTGGCTATAGCAGAAAAACTGGTCATAATTTAGAAGACCTGAGTTCTAATTATGCTCTTTTGTGAGGTTTTTTGTGTGTATAATTCCGTGTACTTCAGTTTCCACTTCTACAAAATAGAATCTAAGATCCGTCTTACCTGCCTCCCAGGTTTTGGGTTTTTATTTTATTCTTTAGTATTTATTTTTATTTTATTAAATAGATATAAATGTACTTTAGAAAGTGTGATGTTCTATAAACATCAAAGCAATGGGTCTGAGGATAAAATCAACAAACTACATGAAATTTTAGGCACTCTCGGTCCAGAGCCTTACACATTCAACAAATATCTATTGAGGGCCCACAGTGTGTAGGCAGATTGCTTGGTACTTACCTACGTACAGACAGGTTTCATCCCTCCCCAGGTTTCCTTCCCCATGAACTGAGCTTCCATCTAACTGACACGATGCACCTCTTCACAGAATTAAAGCACAAGAGCAGAGCATTGCTACTAGAAGCTGGTTAACCTCAACTAATGTTTGCTAAGCACAGACTGTGGCTAGTGTTTTCACTTACAATAATTCATTTAATCCTCATAATAACACCCTTATGTAGATGTCATTATTACTATTATACAGATGAGAAAACTTAAGGTCAAAGCTGTTAAGTAGTTTGCCCAAAGCCACATAGCTAGTAAGAGGGCAGACCTGGGATTCAAAGCCAGGCTGTACTCTAAGCAAGCTGTTCTTTTCGTTTCACCATGCTCCCATTCCAGGGTGTTCTCTTCTGCTGGAGAAGGAATGAGGCGGGGGATCTCCTTACCTTCCACCAGAGGAGCAGATTTTATTTTCATCATACCCGTCTAATTAAGGTGCAGCAATAGGAAAGTTTTTGGAAGCTCTTTCTTCTTGAACATCCCTTCTAAAGCTTCTGTATTTAGCATATCTGCTTATATTTTCCAAGGTCATGAACTTTGAATTTCTTTTATTAACAGACTTTATTTTTTGGAGCAATTTTAGGTTTATGGTAAAATGGCACAGAAAGTTCCACATACTCCTCCTTCCAACTTTTCATTTTTTACATGATTTTTCTCTATTTCTATAACCCAATAAGCATGCTTTTCATAAATTCTTGTTGTACCTTTGATTGTTATATTATCTAGTTGAAATGGTCATACCCAGGCCATTTGCTAGAACTGGGCATGGGACTCAGAAATAAATCTGTAAGTTTGCTTTTTCGACTGACTGTGGAAGAGCTACCTATGGAGCTATGTGGAGGTCAAAAGTTTGCATGTGCACTCTGCTAAGCAGGGAGAGCCTTTAGAGAAAGATGCTCCCAGGGGAGCACTACATCTCTCATCACTGGGCCAGGGCGAGCAATTCCTCAGGAGCAACCTTAGGAAGAAATGCACAAACAATGGTCAAGGAGAAGATTTCAGCACTTAAAGTTCATTGTCTGTGTTCACCTTGGAAGTCCAAATGGAGTACAAGGGATTCTGAATACGGTCACATTGCTTTTACATTTGCCCAACATTTCTAGGATTTTTAAACATTAAAATAGAAAAAAATGTTTTTCCAGAATTGCTCTTTGGCACTAAATTATTTGTGGAGGGTTTGTGATTTTTTCTCCCTTCAGGGGAACTGTCATGGGGAGATACGGAGACATGAGTCCCTCCCCCATGCTCTTGGTGTTTTATTGGTCCAATTGGCACCCACACCCACTATATAAAGACTCCGAGTGCTCTGAGTTAAGGCAATCTATTAGGTGTAGGAGTGAGAAATGGTCCACAGACGCAGAGCTGTTCTCGGCGGAGTCACTCCTCACCATAGTGACAAAGCTCAAATAGGGGCTGCGATGATCCATCCTGTGATCCACCAGCCTCAAGGACTTCTGTTACATGTGGTTTTCAGAAATAATGGGGCCATGGAGGAATTGGCTTTCTAGAAAAGGAGCAGCGAAGTGTTGAAACCAGGGTGCTTTCTCTCAGTTGAACAGCTGTGGGCTGACCAGGTGTCTCGCTGCAGGTTTTGCCTCTCTTTTTAGCCTGTTTTCAGTATGTTTTCACAGGTGCCAGCGTAGGAGGGTGCCGCCTTTCAGGGAGGCTTGACCATGGCTGTGGGGGCTGAGCACCGGGTCTTCCACAGAAAAACTGCTGTCAAGGAAATTACCCATGACTGGAGGAATGTTCACACCAATTCCTCAGCCTTGTTCCCTCAGTCACTGCTACCGGTTTGGGGGCCTAGATCAAAGTGTGGGCTGCAGACCAGCAGCACTGGCATGGTCTGGGCGCTTGCTGGAAAGGCAGAATCTCAGGCACCGTCCCAGACCTAGAGGAGCAGAATCTGCACTTTAACACGACCTAGGATTCATATGCACAGGGCAGTTTGAGAAGCCCACACGTATGGAACTCACAAATTCCTCCTTTCTGATAGATGGCATAGTTTACTTTTCGATTTTAATAATCTGCGTCTGATACCTGCACACCAGAGGAAATTATACAGCAATAGAGCATAATTAGGTTTTGCTCCTAAATAAATTATATATTAGCTTTTACAAATTGCCTATCAAATCACAGGAGAAACAGAGTACTTTTTGGAGTCCCTGGAATGGACAGATGCACAAAACTGTATTATAAAAGTGGTATGGGGGGTGGCAGGAGGGGCTGATAGAAAAACTGCTGTGTGAATGTTAGCGACCATGTGAGGTACCTCACACGCATCATCTCATTTCCACAACACCTCCACTCTGCAGGAACTATTCCTCTCCTCATTTTACAGATGACAAACGGATGCAGAGAGCTTGAAATCACCTGCTCAAGGTTACACAGGTGGAGAGTGTCAGAGTGGCAATTTGAACCCAATTGTTTCTGGCTTCAGAGCCCTGCGCCTTGACAACTATAGTTCATTGTCTCCCAGAGAGAGAGACTTTTTGCAAAGGTTTTACCATAAGCACAAAATATCACAAGCATATCTGATTTGACAGATGCTACCGGATTCAAAGAAATAGGTTTCACTGATTTTAAAATCGTAGTTCAAACAACTAAACAAATCTGACTAGCACCTAGCACCCTGCTACTGAACTATTGTCTGTTCCTCTGACTTCCTGGTACCCTGATTCCTTTCATCTTATTCCAACTGCCAGTATAGTCGGTGATCTTCTGAGGGGCCTTCTTACCTCCAGGCAGCAGTCTGCTCCTGAGCACTCATTTGATTGCCTTCTCCACCCCTTCCTTAGAAGTTAAGTGTGATAGATAAATGAGATAACATGTAAAACGTGGTACATAGTAGGCAGTTAATAAAAGCCACTGTTACTTTAGTTATTATTGTTCAAATATAGATTCCAGGTTCCTATTTTTCTCAGAACTTCAAATTATTCCATTACCCAGGTCAAAAGAAATGTATTTGGAATTTCCTTGAATTTCACTTATTAGGTGGTCTAGAAATATTTGCATTTTCAAAGGATGAACAAATAAATGAAAAAATGAGGGGATAAACAGTTTCACTTAAGAAATCACTGCCCATACTATCCCAGGTTGCCTTGAAGTAAATGCTTGAGCTCCCAGTATCATTTACCCAAAGTGACTAAGGATTTTGAAATGGCAGGATCATGTCCGGGAATGGGCCACTCATTACCGTTCTCCTCTGCTCTGGTATTTCTCACACTGATCTATGGACTAAGCACTCCAGAAGAGGCGTTTGCTCCTGCCTCCAGCACTGTGCATACTGATTAATCTGGCTGGCGTTGGGCCGGGCATTCATGTGGCCGAGGTATCCTTGGCCTCTGGTTAAATGGAGTTGTCCCTCTGATGTTTCTGACTTGGCAATGAAGTCTTGGTAACCAGAGTCATCACTACAGCACCCTGCTATTTAATCTTTGCTGGAAAGTGATGAAAACAGACCTCACTTGTATGAGAACTCTTAGGTTTAGTGAAAGCAACGTGGGGAGTTGCCAAGTTTGTGCTTAGAAACAAGCACATGTTTGAAACCTTAGTTTTCTTTTTCTTAAGCTTTGCTGAGTTGGAAGCTTTTAACACAGATACGAGAGTCTGATTTAAGCTGTTCCTATTACCTTCCTAATTCAGTTTTTAAAATCTGCTTTTGCTTGCATAGAAAATAGAAAGCAAACAAGTCTTCCCCCGCCCCCACCCTTTCCTGAATAATCCAGATACTTGGGCAATCCTTTCCTTCCCTGGGGGTGTGACTGTAGAGTAGTATTTTATTGACTCATAATTAAGAACTTCTGATGGGAAAACCAGTCAACAGGGAAAAACGGCTTGGGGGGGTCCCACAAGCAAAGAGAGAGCATATATTCTTATTGTGGCAAGCACAATAAACAGGAATGAGGAGACCTCACGAAGAAAATGTTCTCGAAAATATTAAGTCCTTTACATGAACTGTATGCCCTTTATGAGGAAGCCAATTTTTTTCTCCATAATGTGTAATGAAACTGTGAGCGGTCGTTTGAATTGCTCTGAGACTCGAGGAGTATATAAGCGAGTGAAATTGTGCGTGGGAGGGGACTGACAATGGAAATTCGGTGGTGAGCACGAAGTGTGGGCAGAAGGAAAAAAGCACATGTGAAACATCACTGAAAGGAAGTGCCACAGGAAAAACTTATGAGGCAGCATTCTACAGGGCGAGTCAGAGCAGCATCAAAATGCTGTGCATTTGTTCAACATTAAAAAAAAGATCCTGCTAAACAAACAAGCAAAAGATTTCAAATGGCCAAAGAGCCACCGATGAGAAATCATTACTCTTTTAACTGAAGTAACATTTCTGGAATTTAGTCGTATCTTATTAGCCAAGAGAAGATTCTAGTTCAGTGTTAGGGGGTGGATTTTTTCTGCATCTGGTTCCACTCATGGAAATGACTACCTTTGCACCTATTATTCTCTTGACACATCTACTTTAATAAAATAGGTGATTTCCCTATTGGTTTCCCGAGGCATGATCTGATGAGAGTTTGGTAATGCATAAAAATGGATTTCCATTATACAATTAAAGCCAATAGCGCCAAGTCTAGACTTCTTATTGAAATAGGTTTTTTTTTCAACTAGTGGACATTTTGTACAGTACAAATTTTATGCTTACTAATTTACCACCTTGCAAATATTCATATAAGATCTCCGTGTTTTTAATTACCAAGAGTTACTCTAAGGGGAATACAGACTTTTAAAATTCATTTAAAATGGGTGTATTAAGTTCTCCATTGGAAATATCTGAAACAGGCTTTGACACTGTTGGGGGGTAGACTAGAAAGAAAAGCAGTCTCCTATCACTATGACTAATTTCAGGTAATTGAAAATCTACAGCCTTGAAATTGCAGCACAACAGGTTAATTGTGACAGCAAATCTGTTTTCCTCTTGACGGATTTACTAATTTATGTCATGTTTCATCATATTCATTCTGTAGACACACAATGTAAGCTATAAGAACTCCAAATCTACTCGCTACCTTGTTTGTTATAGATATGATTGTAGGTGTTCTTGTTGAATTATCCAGGAACATTTCTAGAAAGTGAAACCTTCATTCATAAAAGAATACATCACAAGAGGAAAGAGCTTTAAAAGATGGAAGTAGGATGTTTATATTTTTTATTCATTTGGCTTAATTTATTATCGTTATAAAATATTAAAGACGACTAAAAGAATTTTTCTTCTAAAGTTCAGAGCCAAAGCATACTAGGAATGTATATGACTGGGGTTAGTGGTACATGTTACTAGATGGCATAAAGAAAGAAAAACAATCTTAATTCCTATTTTTCTTACCCTCTTTTTTCAAGGCATGATTTACACTGAAAATTTGCAAATAAGAAATAAAAAAGCCACGACAGATGAAGCGATAGATTACTGAATTTTTACCTTACTGATGAACCTAGAGTGTGTGATACCCTTGTAAATGAGATGTAGACATTTTATGCGAGAAAGGGAACTGGGGGGACATTGATGGGAGACAAACATGTGCCAGCACTGGTCCAAAATTCATAGGCATGATATCATTTAATCTGCTCAAAAAACCTAGGAAGGAAGTATTAGTACAAATGAGCAGTCTGTTGGTGAAGAAATTTTAATGAACTTGTCCAAGGCCACGCCATCAGTGAGAGAAAGGGCTGAATTTGAAATCCAGGTCTGCTTGACCACAGAATCCAGGATCTTACTGGCCATCTCTTTTAGAGGGATTTGTAATGGTTTATATATCCATATCTAGAGCTGATTCAAGGAAGAATGACAATCCATACGGCTCTTATGGCATGCCACAGAACTTGGATCTCTTCCCTGTCTTTTTTAATCTTTGTGTTGATAACTTGGTTAAATTTGTAAAAGCACGCTCAGTAAATTTATCAATGACATGAAGCTGAGAGCAATAAGAAATATTTTCAGTAACAGAAAAGACCTCAACAAGCTGGAACCATGAACCAGCCCTAAAATGATGATGTTTAGCAGAGATAAATGGAAGTCGCTGTACTTGGACATAAAATATCAATTGTACGAAATGAACAGGACTGGAGATAAGCAATCTAGCCGAGGCTACTGTATAAAAAGGATTTAATTTAATTCAAGTTGTCACAATTTTACTGAGGGCCTATTCTGAAAGAGACAATGGGGTACAGAGAGTTTTAGTTGGCAGTAATCTCAATACCAGTCAATCATATAATGTGGCTGCCGATAACATAACTAATGTGATCTGAGGTTGCAAACATAGGGTTAGTCCCCCTCTACTCTGTTCTTGTCAGACCTCACTGGGAGTATAGTGTTCAGTTTTCTGTATCGCTTTTTAGAAGGGGGATACCGAAACTGATACTTGTTTAGAGGACATGCCAGGCTAGATGGAGGGAGAATCTGAACTATTTTTATATAAAAAAAGATGAAAAGGACTGAGGATATTTAGGCAGTAGAAGAAGTACCTTAGGGGAAACATAAGAGTTATCTTTAATTAGCTGAAGCTCTAGCCTGTGAAAGAGGGGTTCAGTTAATGGGGTGTGGACCCAAGTTCTTATCTAGGACCAACTCATGGAGTTATAAGAGGCTAGACTCAGAAGAAAGTGACTGCTTGTGGCATATGAGTTCTGTCAGTGACAGTGTTAAAACCAAGCTGGAAGGCCACAGATGGGCTGTTCTGGCAGGAATCCCCGCATGGATTGATATCCTACTGGGTGGCATATAAGGTATTTTCACACAAATCCAGATAAGTATGTGAAGGTCGGACTTCTGCAGTTGCCCCGCTCATGAATAAACAGAGTCCAAGAGAGGAGAATAGAGGCTTCAAAATCAAGCGAGGCTGAGCCTTCTGCAAAGCTACCGGTCAGATCTGGCTGGAGAACAGGGCCAGGAATCTGAGACCCTAGAAGATGGCTGGGGGTGAATGGGCAGCCAGGGAATCACATGGTTTCTAGGAAGGATGAAATTTGCTCTCACTTTTAAGAAAAGTTACATGCAACACCAGCAAGACCCTCCAAGACCAGGTCCTCACAATCCTTCTCGCTGGTCCTTCATAACAAGGAGCATCATTGTGACAGATCCATTTCTAAACTGGGTTCAAGGAAGAAGGAGCTCATCAAGCAAAGAGCCCTAGATGAGGAGTTAACGTCATCCAAACACAGATATTTTAAGGGTACAAAGACCTCTAAGGATGTTTCTAATCCTAAGAATCTATAATTTTAAGAAAAATGGAGGTTATCTGTGATGAGGCACTTTGTGATGTTATAATCATATCTCGTGCCAAGACTTCCATCCCAAGTGTTTCTAGCACAGCGAAACTGTTTAAAGACAACTGTTTTCAAAAGATTAGGAAGAATTTTGTCTCTAAACTAGTATTTCTTGGAATGACCTCTTCTAGCTACTTACTCCCAGCCTTCAAACTAACTGGAGGCAGAATAAGACTATCCTCCAGTTTATTAAGAGCAGACAGATTGTCCACACTTGGGATGAACTTTACTTGGGACATATGCCAGCATGAACGATCAACTACAACTAGACATTGCCTAGTGCCCATGAATCATGGAAATTTACCTGGCTTGTTTCATGCAGGCCCTCTGACCCCGCCCTGTGTCCATCAGAACTGAATTATTTTAAAATAAAAATTCTGGTGGAGCATATGCCTTAGAATAATTTACAGTACTGTAAACTCCAGGAATCACGTCTTAGGTACACCTTTAAAACCTGAGTAAGTGTTTCAGGAACCATGTGGTTCATTCTCTGGCTCTTGCCATCTTCCATTGATTAAAATACGATGTTGGGGGAATGGAATTGTGTGGCATTGTGTTTCCCCAGCGAGAAAGACACTGTCAATTTGATCAGACGGCAGTATTCACTTGGCAGAACACCATGTTAAAGACATGCTGATAGATTTTTGTGAGCTCTCCTACTTGTATAACATCTTTAGCTCCAGAAATAAGAAGAAACAGTAATAAAACAGCTAATCCTGTGAGGTTCAAAAAGACAAATAGTATTTTCTGGAACATATGCAAAGCAGCAATGTATTTACCAATTTCAAATGAAGCCTTCTCCTTTGTAAGAAAATGGAAATTTCTCTTTGAAGAGTGAGATGCTTTATATTTCATTGGTCTTTATCCTTTTTCTTATGAAATCTGAGGAAGATATATTTGACTTATCCATTTGCTTTAACCAGACAATCTCCTCATTTTAGGTGTCTGCATATACTCCTCTGATCTGCATTTTAAGAGACATAGCACAAGCAACTGACAAATTCCACCACGTGGTCTCCTTCTCTTTTCTGTAGCTCCTTTCTTTTCTTTTTTTTTTTTTTTTGAGGAAGACTAGCCCTGAGCTAACTACTGCCAGTCCTCCTCTTTGTGCTGAGGAAGACTGGCCCTGAGCTAACATCCGTGCCCATCTTCCTCTACTTTATATGTGGGACGCCTACCACAGCATGGTGTGCCCAGTGGTGCCATGTCCGCACCCGGGATCCGAACCAGTGAACCCCGGGCCGCCGAGAAGCAGAACGTGCGAACTTAACTGCTGTGCCATCGGGTCGGCGCCCTGTTGCTCCTTTCTAATTCTCTCTGTAGCTGTGTCTGCAGAGGGGACAGTGCCCAGAGGGGAGAGGACCCAAGCCCCCTGTTATGTGGACCCCAGCATCCTTTTTACACCCCTACTGTTTGTCTAAGTGGAACCAAATGAGAAGCACAGGCCTATCCATCAAAGGGTAAACAATCTAGAACTGGCCTCAAAACAAAAAACAAAAATTGACAGTTGCAGAAATAAAAGAAAGACCAAGTTTCTGTAATAGCAGGCCAGGTGGTCAGTCCAATAAATTCATGTAAATAAACGGTCAAATGAATCGGAGGCTGGCGTGGAGGAGTCAGGAGTGGCAGAGTTGGGGGGTGGAAGGTATGGGTTAACTAGACCAGTTTAGTTATTTTATTACTGAGTCAATTTAGTCCTAGTGTTTAAACTGGTAATACTGTGTATACATAGTTGAAGCCTACATCTGAAGAGTCAAAGTAAAGGTGAGAGGTTAAGGAATTCTCCAGGTAATTTGGGAAAGGGAATAGCTGAGGGCTGAAATTATGTGTTAGTGTGGCTCTCTCCCAGTTTGAATCCGCTAGATAATTTCCTCCATTTCATTTTGTCTGCATAAAAAGCAAGCCACCCTAATGTAAAGCAGTTTACTGCAAGGAGAGAATAAATCTGTTGCATTAAAAATAATTTGTTCTCTTTAGTTTACAACCTTGAGTTGGATGAGATATAAAATCTAGAAAATCTACAAGTAAAAGAACCACATTTTGAAATGTTGCTTTCTTTTGTTCAGACGAGCTAAATGTGTCTCTCTTCTTTATTAGCCAAAGGCACGAGAACTAAATACAAAATTCCTTGGGGAAAAATGTTGCTATAGGGCTGAGTCCATTGGCTCCTTTCCCTCCCTTTATTCTCAGGAAGAAAAGACACCGAGGGGAATGCATTAAAATCCTCCCGAGGTTCAGTTCAGATCCCTCCCTGCCCCTCAACCTCTCCAGCAACTCTGACATTTAAAGGAACACCGTCAAATAGGTGAGGTTTTATATTTAGAATTAGAATGCTTAGAAATTCCTAACGAGAATAGATAAATTCTGTGATACATATGCCTGATTGGGAAACAGGAGATTAAAAATATTCAGACTCTGAACTTTTTTTCTCCTGATTGTTTCTATGTGGGTAAAATGAAATTAGGAGAGCTAAATATTCTGAGCAGTGCAGACATCCATGCTATATAAACCAAATCTTTCTACCTCATGTTTTTCCTACAGTGTAGGCTTTTTACCCCTAGACTGACTACTGATAGAACTAAGAGTCATGCTATTGATCATTCATGCATTAGGAAAAGAAAATATATATATAGTCTTTCTCTGCAAAGACCTGTGAAAGCCTGGTGCATCCACGAGAAAAACATGATTAGTATATTTAAATCTACAGAGTATGCCACAGTGGTCTCTTGGATTTTACCTACATTTCCAGAAACACCTCAGTTCACCACTTGATAGTTCTGGGGAGCTCCAGCACAGGGGTATTTTCCCAAGAGCACCCAAAGGGCTTAGTGGCCAAAGGAGAAAAGCTCAGAGGATGAGCTTACAGGAAGGACGCAGGGGTGGTAGAGTTCTCCATTTCCTCCAGTGCTAAAGTACAGAAGAAGATCAATGCGATTCTTCCATCAGCTCACAAACTCAGAAAACTACAAGTGAATTGTCTGTATCTTCTGTGTGTCTGCTTCCCCAAGAAAATAATGACTCATCTCCTCTATCAAACAGACAAGCAGAAAGTAGAAGAGAGAGGCATGATTTACTAGGATCCAATGGAAGTGAGAGAAAACTTGCAGCAAGTAATCAGGACATGCACATCCAGAGTGTGGAGACAAGTCCAAATAACTCAGTAAAAAGGCAAGGGCTGGATTTGTATACTTGAAAATGAGGTATTGGGGGTTTATGTGAAAATTATACTCTGATTGCTAAACTATTGTCAGTTTTTAGATAGCAAAAACAATATGCTCTGCCATCTTTCCCCTCTTGCTGATTTACAATAAGTCACAAAAGAGTTAACATTCTCTCTCTCTCTTAATCCCCAAAGCAAGAAGGTTAATGATTAATCGCACCAGAGGGTTTTGTTTATAGAATTGAAACACTGTCATTGTATGTGTCAAGAGAATTAAACCTCTCTGATCATCTACACATTTTAAAATGTCTAATATCACAGCATACACACCTACAACAAAGATGAACAGACTGAGCATTCTTAAAAAATCAATGAGTTAAATTTTTAGGGGGTAAATATAAATAAAAAGTGGCAATTGTTAATTAGTGCTCTGTACACACAACATTATTAGCACCTACATGTCTTTTAAACAAAAATGGAGGAGACAATAAGATCGTTGTTCATGTGCTTTCTTGCCGTAATTGAGAAAATAAATATTTCATGTCAGTTGGGGATTTTCATTCTAGGAAAAGTTAGTTATTTCCAATCAGCCTCAAAAAGGTCTCTACTTAAAACACCTTTGGCAAGGTGACCACTGTCCCAGGCTGCATGAGCATAAACCCTTCCTCTTGGGGAAATCGTATCCTGTTTGACTAGTCACCCACTTTCTGATGGTCTGTGCATACCGAGGCAAGGAGACCAGGCCAACAAAACAGCATGCAGGGACCGACTGCTGAGGCCCAGCAGCAGCAATACAGATACAGGGCTGTATGTCTCACCCATTCAAGGGCAATGGCAGGTCAGAGCATCCCACAGTAGCTCTAGTGGAGGAGAGAGGATGCCCATGCTGGAAGCAAGAGGTCCATTCCCAGTCCGAATTATTCCTTGGCTGCCCCCTCAGCCCCAAGCAAGAAACCGCTCCTGTCTATTATGTTTGGGGGACATAAGGCTAAGCAAAATTACACATTAAATGTGGTTTATCTTCTGCCTGCTCAGCCTCCTTAGAATTTTTAACCTCTCCTGTCTCAAACTCTTCTCTTTTTTCTCTCTCTTCCCATATTTTCTATAGCCCAACAGTCTCCTCTTTCTCAAAAGGATCCCACACATCTCCATGTGAATTTAAACCATGTTATTCTTGTGGTCCTTGTATTTGAGGCCTCATCTCTAAGTGTGGAATGCTAAGCATCAGGAAGCAAATGGCGGTAGGCATTTCAGGGCAGCAGTTTACTCAGTGCCTGTAAAAATCACTCCAAGCAAAGGCAGAGATGGGTGGCTGGCCCAGGTCACTAAGGTCTGGGAGGCCACAGCAGCTCATATGCAAATTCTGCTCTTGCTGTGGTCAGGACCGGAAGCACTGGCCCGCTCACTGAGATTCACTGTCACATTCTCCAGAATAGATAGCAAAGCCAAGCAAGATTTAAGTCCAGGAACACGTTGGTGATAGTCTATATACCAAGAAGCCCCTTGCTCCTCCTTCAACATAACTATTTTTGAATAATGGAAAATAAATCTGGGTCAATTTTTGGAGCTGTAAATCCAGTCTTGGTAATTCTGACCTCCATTAACATAGCTAGTATTTCAAATTCCACTGTAACAGTAGCTCTGACTCTTTGGGGGCTGGGAGGCAATCCAAGAAACCTGAGGGAAGCAATTCCTTCACAGGCCTCTATCCCACTACTCTGGAAAGAATGTAAGGGAGGCTAGGGCTAAAGACACTCTTTTATTTGTTCTCCATTCCTCATTACTCCTACCTCTTCTTCTCCCTCCTCCTTAGCCTGGATCTCCCCTCAGCTGATGCTTGAACACCTTCTATAACCTTCAATCTTACTGTTATCACCTCCTATGACCAGGCAGTGTGCTAAGTCTGAGGATACCAGTCACTGCCTACAGGGGGCTTACAGTCTAGTTGGAAAGGCAGATCATTAAACAAGCAGTTGCAGTAATTGTAGTCAGTGCTGTGCTAAGGGAGGTGTCGGAAGTTATGGGAATCCCCCGTCTGAGTGGGTGGCAGTGAAGACTTCAGAGAGGAAGTGACGATTCAGAATGTGTAGGAGTTAGCCAGGTGAAGTGAGAGCGAGTATGGAAGAGAGTGTTCTGGAAGAGGAGACAACTTGGGTAAAGTTTCAGAAAGGAGAGAAATTTGACACATTTGAGGAAGTGGAAGTTATGTTTGGAGACTCTGGGTGAGTAAGCCAAGACCAGGTCAGGAGGAACTGGGCGGTAGACAGGAAATGGGAAGCCATTGAGAGGGATTAATCTGGCAGGTTATTTGATCTACTTTGCATTTAAAAAGATCGCCAAGGGCAATAGGGAGGATAGCCTGAGTGGTTGGTAAGACTACAGCCAGGATGACATGTTAGAAGGCTATCAACTGACCCTACAGCCACCGCCTCAATCCCTTTGACCATAGCAAGTTCACTCTCCCCAGACACAGCTCATGCAAACTCAAGGCCTCTCTGAGGATCAGAAAACGCTCCTTTACGTGGTACCTCAAGTCAGACTCACTGATTTGGGCATGTTCTAATTCTACCAACTGGGAGCATTTGAATAGCTCTTCAGACGTTCTGAGTCAGATATCATGTCATCCTAATGTTTTTTTTCTGAGAAAGGAGAAAGTTCCTGGCTAAACATCACCAGTTCCCTCACTTGTCCCTCATATGACCTGTCCATTCAATTCTTTTAGCCAACACTAGGGTAGATGGAGAGTCCTGGTTCTCCCACCACCCTGCTAATTTACTTGTGAATTTATTTGCTTACATATGTTTCTTTTATAGTGTAGCTCTTGGAACTGAAGAGCATACCCTAGGTGTGTTGTGAACCAGACAGAGCAGAGAAGCCTTTTCACTTCTCATGGAGAGATCACTAGTTTTCTGGGAAGTAAGGAGAACACTGACAAAGTTCCAGAAGGGAAGTAAGGAGAACACTGACAAAGTTCCAGAAGGGAGAACAATATCCATTCTTTCCTTCTTCATTAGTCATTCCATCCCTGATTTTGGGCTGGCCACATAACCATCCCAAATAAATGTTACATTTTCCAGGCACTCCTGCAGCTAGGGGTGACCATGTGACTAAGACTTGCATGAAAGTATCATGCGTGACTTCTGGGAAGAGTCCTTAAACAGAGGGGCAGTCCCTGCTGCTGCTGTTCCCTCCTCCTGCTTCCTGACTGGGCCTCTAGCAGCCATCTTGTCTCACCACATGGAAGCCACATGCTGAGGCTGGTAGAACAGCAAGAGAGAAGGCATGTAGATCCCTGACGCTGTGAAGCATCTCCCTCTCCTGGACCAAACCTTGGAACTTCTTTTACAAGAGAGGGAAATAAACGCTTTTGTTTAACTTACTGTTAATTTGTGTTTTCTGTCACTCACAGCCAAAGATAAGTCTAACTGATACACATTCCTTATTTCAGATCATTTATTTCCATAAACCCAGGCTAAGAATTTGCTCCTCCCACCACACCACATTATGAAATGCTTTTTAGCCTTTTCCCCTTGATCTGCTATTAAGTCATATGCTTCTTCACTGGAATGACATGCTAAAATTCACCAGGGATCTTCATCGAAAGACTGGCTTCAAGGATGGACAAAGTGAGACGTGAGGCATTGCACTGCAGCCTCATTTCTCAGAAGCTACGCCACCCTCTCTGAGATCCAGGTGCCAGATTCTTCTGGGGCTGTAGGTCTATGAGCAAGTGATGACAACACCGAGCTCTTCTTTGTCTGTCTACCATGTAGAACTTGTTCTGGGGAGATATGAGGTGGTGTGGGGCTGTGGTGACTCCATTGTTTTGGGAACCTATTTGTCAGTGCTTCTGTCTGAGGCCCCACTGCCCCTTCTTATTCTTGTTTCCCCCACATCCAACACCCTGATGCAAACAGTCTTGCTAAATCTAACTCTGCTTAGTCAAAAAAGCTTCTGTTGACTCATGTGAATATGCATCACAGGAAAACAGCGGCAGCACTAGTTGGCAGAAAGCCAAACCCACGCAGCAGTCTCCACATTTTTCTATAAAAGATGAATAAAATAATGAATGTAAAAGTCCCTCTATGTTTCATCAATTTGGACTAATGCCAAAATAAAGACCAACCATTTCATTAAGCAGGGTTCAGCTTCTAGTTCCATTGGGAAGGGAATCACTTCTTAGTGTAGAGAAAACATTACTGAAAACTATCTCTTGAGGGATAAGGAGAGGAAGGGTGACCAGGAATCAACTTGGGTAAAGTAAGAAATAAAAGTATGAGTGTTTCATACACGTCTGAGGAATTGAGGTACATTGTTATCACCTATGGAAAGATAGTAAGAACTTTAGTTCAAATCAAATGAAAGATTAGTCACAATAAAAATGCAAACGCGACCCTAATTAGTGACTTTCCTGACAATTAGTCTCTATGTATATACTCATTAGCCCACTTCGTGTTCTAGATAACTGTAACAGTCCCTGCTCAGGAGAATCCATGGCTGGACTCTACATGGCCCAGCTGCTAAATGGGTAAGTTCTAGCTCGGACTTGCTGAGATGCCAAGTCCATTTCTTGAATCAGATCTCAGAGTAAACACAACTCTCCTAACAAGCTACTAGCTCAACTTCATTCTTTCTCTTCTGTTTCTCTACGAGGAATGAATGGAATCTCTCTTGGGAATTATCCTGTGCCGAAGAGGAAAACAAGTACAAAAGTTCCCACATTTGGAAAACTAAGAGCCTGACAGATTTCATCAGAGAAAGATGTCCTAAGTTAGTATGTTCCTCACAGCAACTCGCCTGCAAATTATTATTTCCTTCAGGTCACAGTTATGCCCCCACACTGCCATCTCTTCCTGCGGACATCTTAGGAACGTCTGGACTCTGACAAGTTAACATCTGCAGTAGTGCAAGGGGTGTGTGGTGGAGGGGAGGGGCTATGGGAGAGGGAAATAGGGGTGGAGAAATGCTGAAACAACATTAAGGGTCTGACTGAAAATGGCCATTTCAGGGAAAGCACCAGTGTACAAAGTAATCAAGGGGCAATGGCACCATCCCTAAGAGGTGACAATGGAGGAAAAACATAGGAAAGACAATTCCATGTAACAAAAATGACCAAGATATGGTAAGCTTTACTTCTGAACGTCTTTGGTTTCATGATTTTGGAGGTAATACTTCCTAAGATTACAATGACTTTTACCTCATTTGAAAAAAAAGACTGGTTTTTCACGTCTTGTCTTTTTCTTAATTAAAAAAAAAGGAAATCTGAAAATACATTGTAAAGAACTATTTTCATGGATGAATTCTTCAGACCAATAGCTATTTAGATAGTTGTATATAACTACTTAAAATAATTACTTGTACCTACTTGATGGATCTATAAAGAATTTCTCTCTACGACATAAATGTGAATCTTTACAAAGGGAAATGCATCTCTGGGTATTAAAAAAAAAAACAAAACAAAACAAAGAGAAAGAGTAGGAGGGAGAAAAAGGAAAAAGAAGGAGGAGAAGGAAGCTATTTCATTGCCTAAAGGGAATGTGCACTTTCTAATCATAACAGCGTCTTGCCATGTACCAGTCCCTCATCAACTCTGCATCCTCTAGAAGTCTATTTAGATTAAGGAACAATTACTCTAGTTTGGAGCTTTTTCAACATGTTCCACGTTCTGAGACTACCAGGACTACTCCATGAGACTGACTCACATCAAGAACCTATTTATAGTCAAACAAGTAAAAAGCGTTTGTGAATAAATCTAAACGTCTATGAATACAAAAGCCTGTATAGACCAACTGGAGTCACATGAAAATCTAATAAAAGGACTTGGGAAACTCTCTAATGGAACTGTGACACCCTGAAAGCTTCATGCAAATCACAGACAAAGAGGAAAGTTCTGTTTTCTACCATGAGGTAGAAAAACATGCAAGAAGGAATAGCTTTCCAGCAGTTTTACTAGAGTAATCGAGTCCACTTGAAAAGGCACAACATGGTCACCAGCCACGGAATCCCAGAATAGAACCAGGCACTCTTTAGGAAAGTGATAATTGCTTCAATATATTTGTGCAAAGCTGGCAAAAATCAGCGATTGAGAGGGAGGTAAAGGCTTGCTTTGAGCAAAGTTACTTTGATATGAAAGAAAAGCCATTGAGACGGAATCCACCAATGACTCTGTTGTGTTCAAGAGGATATTTTTCACCTGTAGAATGTGAGCTCCCAAAAGTGCTTCTTTGAATAGAGTAAGAATGCAATAAATATCTGTTGAGAATATGAACCTAAATAGTCTTTTTTATCATTTATGAATGACAATACAGCAACCACAAAAACATAAAAAGACAACGATAATATAAGCAAATTCCCATATATTCTTTTTTTTTTTTTTTTTGGTAGGAAAGATTGGCTCTGAGCTAACATCTGTTGCCAATCTTCTTCTTTTTTTTCCTTTCCCCAAAGCCCCAGTACATAGTGGTATATCCTAGTTGTAAGTCCAAGTACTTCTATGTGGGATGCCACCATAGCATGGTTTGACTAGTGGTGTGTAGGTTGGCTCCCAGGATCTAAACCAGTGAACCCCAGGCTGCTGAAGTGGAGCGCACAAACTTAACCACTACGCCACCGGGCTGGCCCCCTAATATACTCATTTAATCAACAAATACTTAGTGAACACTCGTTAGATGCCGGACTCTGTTTCATGCACTGAGGATTCAGTAGCATGCAAAACAGAAACAGGCTCTGACTTCACAGTGCTTACATGTTGATGATAAAGCCATGACCTATCTGGACCATTACCTGAACTAATATGTTAACATTCTCTAAAGGATGGACATTTTAATGATTCTTCAAATTATTTCACCATGAAGATACTAATCAACTGGTTAGATACTCCCTTAGGAATTGCTGGCTCTAGAAAAGAATGTAACACGTCCTATCAAATTAGATCTAAAAATGTTCAAAATGTTTGTTGTCAGATCTGGCTCTACATTTATTAGGCCATATTCATAATTTAAATATCTAGATTTTTTTTTTCAGATATCAGTCAGCCATAAGACTGCTAGCTGTGGGACATTTCCAAAAAAAGAAAAAGATGGCACCCTTTCTCTTGGGGCACTATGTTCCAATGGAAGAAGTCACAAGTCACAGAGAAATACTTGAAACACCAATGACCAAATGTAAACATAAATAATTACTAACTCAAATGCAAAATCCATTTGTGGTGTAGACACTGAAATGAATGCGTAACATCATACTTAGGAATGAGTAAATCAGTGAGGGTCAGCTGTGTATAAAAATACTTAGGCTACACAAGGATCTATTTGTCAAAATGTTTACCAAAAAATTCAGTGTGGCCATTCTCAATAATATGAATGTGAAAACACATTTTAAAATGAAATCTTTTTCCTTTCTTATCTACCGTATTAGTGAGGGTCCTGACAGGAAATAGGTGGTGCCCTCCCCTTAGGACAGTTCATGAAGAGGTTAAGGATTAATCATCCAAGTGTGGGGAGGGTGTGGGGGAGTCCCAAGTGTTAGAGCAGGAACCTAGGGTTAATAGCAGAGACTCTGTCACCATCCCTAGGCCTGAAGGACGGAAGGAGGAAGAAGTTTCTAGAACCAAGAAGGAGAGAGTCCCATAAAGTAGCTGTTTTGAAAGCAGCAAGAACTTCCTGGCCAGAGCAGGGTGGAAAAGGGTGGAGATGGATCCAGAGGGGCAAATGGAAGGTATCTGACACATACACCACGTACGCTATCGCCCAACTAAGTTGATTAAATATCCATTGACTATTTATTGAGCACCTACCATGTGTCAATTCAATCCCTGTAGTATGCAAGGACTCCAAAACATAAGTCAGTCATGGCAGCTGCCCTGGAGGAACTCAGAGTCCAGTGTGGAGGACAGACATACAAACAATCAGACTAAGTAAAATATACTGCTCCAGGCAAGTTCTGTAACAGAACTACCAGAAAGTGTTGTGAAAACAAAGGAGCTTGAGGAGGAGCTCTCCCTTGGAGAGGGACATTATCAAGGAATTGCGGACACTACCTTACCTGTACTATCAAGTTAATTATGTTCAGGATGACAAAGAGGTCGTTGAATTACGGGCCTGTAACTCTATTGATATGTTTATAAAGTAAAAGCATATGCATTAAGAGGGCTCAGCAAAGACCCTAGATGTGTTTTCGGTTTTTCTCTTGTTAAACCACAATTCATATTAGAAATAATTCAGTGCCTTCATGTTACAGGTAAGGAATTTTACTGAAGTTCATACAGCTATTTAGAAGCAGAGAGACTACAAGGACCCAGGTGTCCCAGTTCCCTGCCAAGGTGGGCCTTAGAGGTTTTACATGTTTTAGAGGTAACATTAGCTGCACCTAAATTCAGTCAGTTCTTTGCCCCCTCTCATCACTGTTCTACTACATTCATTTCTTGTTACCCTTCATTTTTCTCACATTGACTAGAGGGCCTCTCAAAATTGGCATCAATGAAATTCTTAAGAATCAGAAGCTCAAATCTCTAAATCTGTTACTAAGCAGTAAACTTCAATGATGTGTGTTTCACTCTACTATTTGTGGTAGGCTGTACTTTCCTGGTGTGATTTCTTTTTATATAATGTGTGAATTTTACAGTATGATGTCAACATGGTAAAATGCATAGCCATATGGTTGCCACATAATTGCTCCAATCTGTGCATTGTTCCTTGAGCAATTACTGTAGTGACCTGATTGTTGCCATTTTTTTTTGTTAGTAATGATTATTCAGAGGACGTTAACACAACAGATCTACCAATATATTTCATTTAACTATTTCTACAAGACTGTGTGTGAACTTCCAGGGACCATCCTTACGGCCTTACACGATGCCTGGTATATTGCAAATGCTCCGTAATTGTTTTATCATTAAACATACAGTTAGTGTCTAGTACCTAGTGTGTTTCAGGCACTGCATTTGGGATATCAATAGAAATAAGACATGGTCACACCCTGCAAGAGGCTGAAGCTAAGTTTAATTCAATTTTACTAACTTTAATTGACTTACACGATGTGCCCAAGCACCAGGCTGGTGAAGACATGGTAGCGAATGCAAGCGTGTGATTTGTGTTGCTCAGACTAGAACCCACGGCACGCGCTGTGGCTCACAGGCTGAATTTACTCGGCAAGATAGATAATTACTCTTGCAACAGCCCCAAAGTCATTGCTTCCGAGGGGCTGCATTCTATCTTCTCCTAATTTCCAGGCTGATGGCTAGAGGTCTCCTTGCTATCCGAATCCTTTTCTTTCCTTTCCCCTCAGAGGTCAAAGATCTGCCTGCCTCCTTCAATCACTGCCTTCTTTGTTTCTCCTTTTGAAAGATTCCCCAATTTCTGGCTTAGAGCAAAAACAGCTGGATGTTGAGGTCTTGATTCCTAAAAGAAAACAAAGCTGCATTTTGGTTTTGATCCTTCAGGTGTTTTTTTTCAAGTTTTCCATGGAAGTCCTCAACAGAAAATTTTACATATTTAAGGAGAAATAAGGATTACTTATATGTCTAAATAAAAATTGATATCTTTGGTAATAACAGTAACTTCTATGAACTTTCTGGTTCTAAATACCTATCTAGTTTGTGTTTTGATGGAGTTAATTTTTTGTTTTGTTTTGTTTTTGTTTTTTTTGTTGCTTTTTTATTTTATTTTTTCCTTTTTCTCCCAAAGCCCCCTGGTACATAGTTGTATATTCTTCGTTGTGGGTCCTTCTAGTTGTGGCATGTGGGACGCCGCCTCAGTGTGGTTTGATGAGCAGTGCCATGTCTGCGCCCAGGATGGGAACCAATGAAACACTGTGCCGCCTGCAGCGGAGCACGCGAACTTAACCACTCAGCCACGGGGCCAGCCCCTGATGGAGTTAATTTTTATTATTGAGCAGGTTAAGCAATAGAGGTTTTTATTGGTTATCTAGAAATACTTCCTTAGTATTTTCAAAATGGTTTGTGAACAGGGAAAACAAATTAGCTTATATGTCATTAAAAATTAGCTTATTTCAGGCAAAATGGATAATTACCGTAATTGATAAGTATTAATAAAAGAGAAAAGTAAATGTTCTGTTGAAAAGTTTTTATTATGTAGGGATACTGAAATTGCCAGAAGGTCAAGAGGCATCAGGTAATCCATCTCACTTTGTTGTCTTTAGACCGAAAATAAAAAAAGGCAAACGCTTTTTTCCTTTATTCTTACCTGCAAACACCACATACAAACAGAGGAAATAAAGCCTGTGTTGAGTGTGGATTTGGGGGCAACTCTGCAACTCTATGATATTATTTATCAAATACTTCAGAAATTTTTGGAAATAATGGAGGTATAAAAAGGAACACTGGGAAAACATATGGTTTTAGAAAGATCTTTTTAAAATATTAAGTTTGGTGAATAAAAGAAGGACAAAAATTACATAGACCATGAAGTGTTAGGAGGATACAAAAAGGGAGGGAAAGATGCCATTCAACCTGCTGAAAAGAAGCAGTAAACTTGGACCATAACATTCTTCAAGGTACCTTAAGGAAAGATGTTAAATCCACTCCCCCTTTTGTTTTCATAAAAGAGATTTACTCTGCTCTCAGTGAAAAGGGACTTGTTTTCTTGTAACTGCACCAGTTAGATTTCTCTATTGTAATCTGGAAATCTATGGCTTTGGGGTACTCTGAGCATCGCTTTTTGCAGTGTGTTCTTTCTGCTGGGTAACGCTGCACTGCAAAGGATGTCATTTCAATTATTTGCTGGCCCATCTTTTCAGCCCCTTAAAGGTTACAGAGCAAATTCTGTCCAAAGATTCAATATAATATTAAAGTTACTATTTAAATGTCACTGTACGGTATCGTCTTTGACTCAGGGATCTTGGTTAGAGTGGTTCTTGGTTAATGCTCACAATTCCTCAAATTGGTTAGTAAGCATGAGGTTGGTTATAAACAAGTTTCAGCCAGTAGGTATTTTATATACCAGTTTGATCACAGATGATGCCCATCTACAACACCGCCTGGGGCTCCCTCGTTTTACCTAGTCACACAGAGCAGGCCTTTGGAGGCGGCAGGTCCTGGCACGCTGGGCAATACCCAGCCCCTCCACTGCTCTGCCTGCTGGGTGGTGAGGTTCCCTCAGAACATGCCAGTGTATTCAAAATAAGAGCAGCGCTGAAATGCAGTTTCTTGTGTGGTGTTTAACTGCTGTCCTTTAAAAACCATCCGGGCAGCTTATGCTTGGCTGTGAGTAGATCAATGAGGATCACAAAATACAACAAATTCCAAACCAACGCACCCAAGAGGCTTTGATCCTTGCCATTATCAGAGAAGGTGCTTTCAGGATTATATATTTTTTAAAGGTCGATGTCCAGGTTGTATAAACATATAGAGTCATCACTAAATAGATGCCTCTCTGTTACAGAGTCAACAAAGAACTTTTTTTTTTTTAAAGCCCCCACTTCCTCCCCAGGAAATGGTGTATGTTCAGAGAGGAAGTTGTCTTCCTGTTTTCTCCATACTAGCACTCTCGCAAGGTTTATTCTAAGCCTCCGAATTCAGTCTCCATCGTATGGAACAAGCTCTTCTTAACAACGGGCCACATTTTTACTGCTGTGATTTTTAAAAAAAGATTTATTTCCCACAAGTCATAAAAAGTATTATTAGCCTAATTTGTCATCTACATTCTTCTTAAGTCCTAAATCCCCTCATCTCTCCCCCCAGTCTCGATCTCATTCAAGGTACAGTGAGGGCGCAGGATTCATCCATTGGGATTATTTTGTTAAAATTCTTTGCAAAATATATCAACTCTTAGTTTCCCAATTACAAAAGAAACTTGACAGGGCACCTGTTTTTTATTATTTCAGAGTTTTGTGATACAAACCCCATGTGCCTGGCACCCAAGAATGAAATATAATTCAAGAATGTTTTGTACATTCTGCTCCAAAATTTTAGCATTTCAGCACGGATTTCTGGGGTTATTAGAAAGAACCATTTGGAAACAAACAGAAGTCATTTTTTCCCCTTTCTTGAATTTTTACAGTGAGTTAAGGAGCTCTTGTTTCATTTATTTCACCTGTTGATACTTGAAGTAAGAAAGTTCAGATAAACCTGAGAATCAAGGCAGGGCTGGACCAGGATGGTATTTTAAATGAGATAAATTTTCAGTTTGGTAATTTCTCAGTTTTTCTTTTTACTATTGCTTCTATATCACCAGTTTGTTAACAAGTAGTTGCATCAATTATCCATTAAGTCAGGGTGTTTTCAAAGCGTTGTACAGAAGGCCATCTACATCAGAATCATCAAAGTGCTCGCTAAAATGCAGATTCCTGGGTCTCACGGCAGACCTATCAAATCAGAATCTGAGACTAGGCCTGGGAATCTGAATTTTGGGTAGGTGCCCAGTTTGATACTTAAGGTTGGGATAAAGACACAAGGGCTTATCTCTCCCAGGGATATTTATTTGTTAATAGAGAGCAACTAAAGACTTGAAAACATTTAAAACTTATAACTCTTCTTTTTTTTGGTCGGGGGGGGAGGCAAAGTTTTGCGACAAGGGAACTTTTTCCATGTCCCTCCAATCTTAAAGTGAACTCAGCTCCATCTTCATTTACTATTCATATATTGAACTCTGGGGATCAAACATCAATAAAAAATAATTTGCATTCTTCATTGGCAGCCTGTAACATACTGTGATGGGCAGATATTCTGAAGATAATTCACCTGGGAAAAAGCATTATAAAATCTGCAGGCTCTTTCAATTGTGATTATTTTGAGTACATTTACACTTAGTGCCTACAGAATTCATTATCAATTACTTTTTAAATTACCCTCCAGCAGGAAACTCCTACATCAAGAAACAGACCTCAAAATCTCCAATATGCTTTAAGAACATATTAGTGGTCATTCCTGATAATTGTCCAATTTTAAAGAAATAGTTTTTCTTACATTTCTACCCAAGAAAGAGTTCTAGATCCAGGAAACACAAACAGGCATACTTTATAGTAAGTGCTCAAGATTTTGATAGAAAAGCAGACTTTAAAGCAAAGTAAAGGGTTGGATTTAGACAACCAATAGTTAACTATACCTAACTTTGATGATTCTCAATGAATTTTATTTCTCTTCTCTTCTCAATAATGACTATAGCATGTGCCAGATGTCTTACTATTTTAGATGCATCGAAACACAGTTTTTACAAATTTATTAAAGGATTTATCAATTAATTACTAATTAGTATAGTACTAAGATGATTAAAAGGCATTTATTCATTTAACACAGAACAACCAGCCAGACCTATGTTCAAATAGCTCTAAAACTCATTGCTTACTGTGCCCTCCCACAAGTCATTCAATTTCTGTAAGACTCATTTTACTCATTTGTAAACAGGAGTAGTAACAGGAACTGCGTCAAAGAGATATCGGGAAGATTAAGTGATAAATGTAAAGTACTTAGCGCAGCATCTAGCATATAGTAAGTGCCCAATAAATGTTAATTATTACATGAATACAGGAAAGTTGCAGGATGTAATATCAACCTACAAAAATCAGTTGCATTTCTATACACTAACAATGAATTCTCAGAAAGAGAAATTAAGAATACAATCCCAAATACAATCTCAACAAAAAGAATAAATTACCTAGGAATGAATTTAACCAAAGAAGTGAAAGACTTGTACACTGAAAACTATAAAACACTGCTGAAAGCAACAGAAGTCACAAAGAAATGGAAAGATATTTCGTGCTCTTGGGTTGGAAGAATTAACATAGTTAAAATGTCTATATTACCTACAGCAATCTACAGATTCAATGCAATCCCTATCAAAGTTCCAACAACATTTTTCACAGAAACAGAACAAAGAATCCTTAAAATTTATACGGAACAACAAAAGACCATGAATAGTCTAAGGAATCCTGAGGAAAAAGAACAAAGCTGGAGGTATCACACTCCCAGATTTCAAAATATACTACAAAGCCATAGTAATCAAAACAGCATGGTACTGGCACAAAAACAGACACACAGATCAAATAGAACAGAATCAAGGGCCCAGAAATAAACCCATACATCTATAGAAAGCTAATTTTCGACAAGGGAGCCAAGAACATTAAATGGAGGAAGGAAAGTCTCTTCAATAAATGGTGTTGGGAAAACTGGAGAGTCACATGCAAAAGAATGAAAGTAGACCACTATCTTACATCATACACAAAAATTAACTCAAAATGGATTAAAGACTTGAATGTAAGACCTGAAACCATAAAACTTCTAGAAGAAAACACGGGCAATACACTCTTCAGCATTGACCTTAGTAGCATATTTTCGAATACTGTCTCACCAGGCAAGGAAAACAAAAGCAAAAAATAAACAAATGGGACAACATCAAACTAAAAAGCTTCTCCACAGCAAAGGAAACCATCAACAAAATGGAAAGGAAACCTAACAATTGGGAGAAGATATTTGCAAACCATATATCTGATAAGGGGTTAATATCCAAAATATATAAACAGCTCGTACATCTCAACAACAAAAAAACAAACAACCCAATTAAAAATGGGCAAAAGATCTGGACAGAAACTTTTCCAAAGAAGATATACAGGTGGCCAACAGGCACATGAAACAATGTTCAACATCATTATCAGGGAAATGCAAATCAAAACTACATTGAGATATCACCTCATGCCCTTCAGAATGGCTATAATTACCAAGACAGGAAATAACAAGTGTTGTAGAGGATGTGGAGAAAAGGGAACTCTCACACACTGCTAGTAGGAAAGTAAAGTAGTGCAGCCACTATGGAAAACAGTATGGAGGTTCCTCCAAAAATTAAGAATAGAACTACCACATGATCTAGCTATTCCACTGCTGAGTATTTATCCAAAGAACACAAAAACACTACTGCGAAAAGATATATGCAATCCTATGTTCATTGCAGCATTATTCACAATAGCCAAGACTTGGAAACAACATAAGTGCCTATCAAGGAATGAATGGATAAAGAAGATGTGGTATATATACACAATGGAATACTACTCAGCTATAAAAAAAAGATGTAATCTTGCCATTTGCGACAATATGGATGGACCTTGAGGGTATTACACTAAGTGAAATAAGTCAGACGGAGAAAGTTGAATACTGTATGATTTCACTCATAAGTAGAAGACAAAAATAACAACAACAACAAACAAACAAACATAGATACAGAGATTAGGTTGGTGGTTACCAGAGGGCAAGGGGGGAGGGAGGGGGGCAAAAGTAGTGACTGGGCACATGTGTATGGTGATGGATGGTAATTAGTCTTAGGATGGTGAACATGATGTCGTCTACACAGAAACTGAAATAAAATGATGTACACCTGAAATTTACAAAATGTTATAAACCAATGTTACCTCAATTAAAATTTTTTTAAGTTAATTATTATTATTGTTTTCTTATCTCTAGGTACTGTCTTAGGCAATTAATTGCATACCAGGAGACTTTTATAAAACCAACATACCAATGTAACATACGAATGTATCATTCAACGTCTAACACTATTTTATGTTGTAGCATATGTAAATATAATTGGTGTAAAGTCTTACTTTTCTATAGCTTCTTTTATGCAGTACTTCCTAAAATTGCATGTTAAGCTGACTTCATTCTATCCGTTTATTGGAATACCTTTAGATTTACAGTTCTCCACTTATCTTTGGATCTAATACAATAATCAGAAATTTGGGGTCAGATTAGCTTAAGTATAGTGATTACTTTTTTAAAAAATTTAAGTAAACTAAAGTTAAATAAACTTTAGGGAGACCCAAAAGTTGCCATAAAGGTACACCTGAAACTCATAACGGTACACAAATATTTTTGAAATCCTAACTCTAAATTCTCAACATCTTGATGTGATATCCAGGCCATTTATGAAGGTTCTCTTTGTTAATTAGTTTGTAGGGGGCTAAATGAATTATTTAGTAAAAGATTATCAACAATCAAATATTTCACTATGGAAAGAGGACGATAAACAATTAATACTCCTTGGGTCTTAATAATAGTCATAAGTGCATTCATTCAATAAAAATTTATCGAATTCCTTCTGTGTGTAAGACATTGTCCAATGTGACAGGGTCTTTGAGATAAAAACAGAAAATTATTATCCAATTTGATGAGCTCAAAATCTTGTTGGGGAGAGAGAGATAAAAAGATATCATAATATAAAGTTATGAATAAAAGGCTGTGAATGCACAGAAGCGGGAACAAAAAAGTATGCATGAGAGGGATCTGAGAAGACTTTGCTTTCTTAAAGCCTAACTTGCTGGGACCTAAGGGAGAGTTGTAAGAAGAGAAGATGAGAGGTATGGGCGGGCCTTTGAGAAGGAAACCACACATCTCATGGAAGGCAAGTACTTAGGGAAAAGTGACAAATTCATTGTGACTGGAGCACGGTGGACCACAGGGTACCTAGCAGAGAGGATGGAAGCTGTTTGGAGTTCAAATGCAGGAAACATTGCTAATATATCAGTTTGGACTCTCTTCTGTAGGCACCAGGGATCCAGTAAAATATTTCTAATAGAAGATCAGCAAAGACAAAATTTGGTTTTGAAATTTACCTCTGGCAGAATACAGAGAGCAGATTAGATAGAATGGAGACAACTAGGCCACAGAGAAAAGTTAGGAAGCTATTATGATAATACAGCAAGAAAAAAGATGAGTACGGAATGGAGCCAACTGCATTAGTGATGGAGAAGGGATGCCAGAGTCAAGAGATATTTCAAGATAAAATGAAAATGATTTGAAAACTAGATGGATAGGCAGCGTGGGTTAGGGGTTGAGAATGACAGATTAATTAGCCCACAGGAGGAGGAAAGCAATATTTCTGTGCGTGTCTGTGTGCGTGCGCATGTTTATGAATAGGGATGGCTAGTAAGCTCATTTTTGGACACAATGTGTTTGACATGCCTGAGGGATATAGGCAAAGATGCTCAAGGGACATCTGGATCTGAAGGTTAAGAGAGAGATTCAGTGCGAAACATAATGGATTCAGGAGTCTGTATCAGACACATGGTAACTGAGGACACGAGTGTGTATGTGATCACCCGGGAGAAGAAGCAGAATAAAAAGAGAAGACCAAGGGCAGATCCGCAAGGAGCACTAACATTTAAGTGTTTAGCCAAGGAAAAGAATCCAGCAAAGAGGGAACAATTAGAGCAGAATGAGGCAAGTGACAATTGGAAACCAAAGTAGTGAAGGAGACTTTTTAGGAAGCAGAGATTGTCTTGTCTTATCAGTCAGCAGTAGTGGGGTGAGTCTTCTTTCTCAAGAGATGGGGCTGCTAACAAGGAGTTAATTCACTGCCGCTCACCACTCTTTCACAACCTCCAGGAGACGTGCTAGCAGAAAGAAAATGGTCCCATGATAGAAATGGCAGGAGAGAGGAAGAAAGAAGGAACAAGACGAGTAGATAACTCATAAATGAGTCATCAGCCTGTAAACAAGAGAGAGTCAGCAATATAACCATTCCTCCTGAAATAAAGGAGCAAGAAGAGCTCTCAAGTAAAAAGAAACAGTCTTCTTAAGAATTGAGGCAGTGCGATAATTTAAGCAATAGTGTGTGAATCTCTGCAGGGACACCGCTCGGTATAACTCAGTATTTGTTGACTTGAGTAAGACACTACCAAGTGGGCCTCAGTTTCCTCATGTTACAATTAGAGGGAGTAGTCCACCTGGTGCTCACAAGTACCCAGTGTGCTAGGGATTATTTACAGATGAGGTAGCCAAGATACAGAGAATTAGGGAACTTGCCCTGACAGGTAATAAGTAGTAAAGCTAAGTTTCAAATTTCAGGCTTTCTGTGCACAAAGCCCATGCTTTGCTCCCCATTGGGACCCTTAGAAATTTCAAGGTACTTAAATAGTCTTCATTTTTTTCCTTTTAAATGTGAGGCTATGAGAAAAGCTGGATAAGTATTGCTACCTCCACAACAGGTAAAGAAGTTGAGCATTTGCCTACAAGTATATGCCCAGGAAAAGGGAGCCCTAAAATCTAGGTTTTCTAATTCTATTCTATTTTATAGGCTTTTAAAGGTCAGTAAATATGTTACATTAACAAACATCAACTTTAAGACCAAAATTAACATCTTGGAAAGAAACTACTGGTACTCTTAAAACTGTGCAAAATATCTTTTCTCTCTAGAAATTATGGCACCATGGAAATAAATCATCTGAGAAGAGATTTTTGTCTTAAGTGTAGACGGCAGTTTAAGTATAGCTCTCTAAAAAGTAGCAGCTTTTCCTCCATCATCTTACTAGTTAATCTTCCTGGGAACAGGCTGATATTTACTCATCCCAAGAGAGCGTTGAATTGTCTGGACTCCAAAAGATACCAAGGATAAGGTTTTAAGTTCCCCACCATTAGTCATCACATGGAGAAAAGTGACAGAGCTCTTTACAGACGCATTGCTTTCTTCTTTGCCTTTAAAATGGCAGTTGAAACAACATTCAATGGGTTTAAATTGGGAAAAGTCAGCAAAGAATGCCCTCCCTTCCTTAAAAGTGATCGGTTCCCTGGGTAAGATGTGAAATACTTTGCGGTCTCTAGACGACAGGATCAGATGGGCCAACGATGCGTTCGAGAGCTTTGCAAAGAAACGTTAGACAAAATAGATCAGGTTAAAGTGGACACAGATGCCCAAAAGCAAATTCTAATTATTTTCATTCCCAGTCTTGGAACAAAGAGACAATTGTAAAAAAGATATATACATATAGATTGTATATATATGCTCAGAATTTTCAAGTAAATAATACAAAAGCAGCTTAAATAGTTGAATAATAAAAAGGGAATCCTTCCTTAGAACCAGGAAAAGGCACATTTCCAGCATAGGTCTTTTGAGGCCATGTCCAAATTATTCTGGTAAACTGATGTTGTGGGTGAAACATAGGTTTTTGAGTCAAGAAATTCTGGATTCAAATTCCAGCACTTCCATTTCTAGCTATCTAGATCCTAGACAAGTTACTGAACTTTTCTGAGCTTTAGTTTTTAAAAAATCTGTAAAATGGAGAAAAGAGCACTAACTTTTCAGGGTTCATATGAGGATTAAATGTGATAAGGGCTATAAACTCTCTGGAATCATTAGTTCCCTTTTCCTCTATGGTTTCCTATTCCTTCTGTGAAAGTGTCCAACAAAATAGGAAACAGTTGCTGATGTTGGTAAGCCATGAACTCAGTTCCAAGGCAGAAGTTTTAAATAACCAAGCAAACTCCAGGAATTGTTGATGTAGTTATCCTCCAGATGAGAAATGCTCATAGTCATGTGGAACACACTGTACACTTGCTTCTAGGTCGTTGGCCAAAATTTCTGTCTTGAATAGCAATGGTTGGCTACCCACACTACCCTCTAAAGGCAGCTATGTTTTAGTAGTTGTCAAGTGGCTGATGTGTGCTTAAAACTGTAGAAAGTTGTCTTTTCCTCCTTAAATTCTTAATCACATCCAGTTGTGCAAAAATGCCTGACATGTACATGCTTTGACCTGTTGTAGGAACTGAGATTTTGAACTCAGTTCAATTAGGAAGTATAGGCTGAGGATTCAGAAAGAATCATGTGCCTTGTTGAAGTTAGTTACATGTGTCATTCTCTAGTTGATCTTGGAGCATTGAGCTTGAGTCTAGTTGTTCGCTCACCTTCTTTGCTTCACAAATCAAAAAGATCTAGCCTATAAGAGGTGTGCCTCTGCGTGCTCCTTTCCTGTACTGGGAGCAAAAAAAAAAAAAGCTTCTTAAGGAATTGCTGCTTGTAGTTCATGAAATCATGAGTCATTTGTGTAGTAAAGTGAATTGGCCACTTAAGTCTGTACAAAGTTGAAAAGGGGATGGGCTGAGGATGGGGCAATTGCAATGCAGAAATACATGTTCTAGGAGGAGTATATCCTTCTGGAGATGCAGGAGCAGGTTACCAGGTGACTCGGTCCCCAGCATTACCATCCTCCTAAGTAACAAATCTTTTCTGAGGCTTTATGACCTCCCTGACACCAGCATATGACACAGAACATTTCAGGTCACAGAGTGCTCTCTCTTCCATTTCCTGTTATTTTTCACTTGTCTGCTTTGCTTCATGTTTTCAAAGGTCTTTGGTACCACTTCTATTAGCTGCTTCTAAGTGAGACACCGGTCAGTAATTCCTCTGACGAATGCACATTGTTATTCCCTCTTTTGGGACGAGGAAATCCGAGGGAGGAAATGGTCAGTGGCTTGTTCAGTGTGTGAAGAGAGGTGAGGCAGACTGTCTCAGTGACCAGTTCACTAACTAGCCCACTGAACCCTGTCGCCACCTGGACCTGCAGCCCGACTCGCTCCTGTACTTCCGCCTCCACACCTGCCGCTGAACAGGGTGCAGCTGCTCCCACGGCCCCTCAGCTGCCTCAGCTTCTCTGGCCTTTCTCTCTCTTTAACCCATTTCTTCTCACCCTTGGACTTTTTATCCTCCATAATCAGATGATCTTTCTGAGTCCAGAAATTGAAGAGCCACAGTTTAGGACAACAAAGGCAACAAGAATGTCTTTCTCCTTTTAGTTTAAGGCCAAAAGGGATCCCTAAATACACTTCATAAAATTATAAAAGAAGAATAAGAAAATTTAAGGCTAAGTCAAGTACTGCATATTTTGAGGCAGTTATATACTCAATTCGCTAAAAAATATTTTGCATCATCTTTGCAGATCCCCGGTCCACAGGAACTCCACAAACGGTGTCTACACAAGGTGTTAGTGAGAGCCAAATTCCTTTCAGGTGTGTCACCTAGACCCGAGGAAGAAGATACAAAACTAGACAGTGGAAGAAGATTCCCACAGTTGCCTAGAATGAAGACTGGGAAGATTTTAACCTACTCTTCAACATAAACCCTACACTCAGACTTGGCCTTCTCTTTACAGTCTGTGTCCTGACTTTTCTGTCCTAAAGTCTATGTCCCTGGTGAACCTTCTGGAAGAAAAGGCCATTGCCTTCTCCCATTCTAATGCCTCTGTCAAAGCCCAGCTTGAATTTCACTTTCTCCATGAAACCTTCCCCAATCCTTCCCACTGAATTTTACTCTCCCTTCTCTCAACTGCTATAATTTTCATTGCTCCTACCATTAAGTTCAGAGCTTTGTAATTTAGATGCTTTACATGGGTACTTCAGGTCTCTGGTATTAGATTTGTCATATACCCCCACAGAGTGTCCAGGCCAGTTGCACACTCCGGGTTATTCATTCATTGAACAAATGCTTATCAATCACTTGTGTACACCATATAGCATACTGTGTTCTGAGAATCAAAAGCAGAAAAAGAATGTCCCTGATCTTAAAAAGTGTGGAGCCCAGTGAAACAGGAAAGTGGAGAAACAACTAATTGGAATCCAACGTTATGTGCTTTCTCATAGAGGGTATAAATACAGCAACACAGTGGAGGGGCACCCAACTCTGGGTGATATTGGGGAGCAGAGGTCAGAGGGTGACTTTTGAATTAAGTTTTGGAGTATAAGCAGAGGTTCACCAGGGAGACAGGCCAAGGGGAATGTCAGCAGGGGCAGGAACATGTGCAAAAGCAAACAGGCATGTGAGAGGCCATGTAGTGAGGTGTTCAGAGGATTGTGAGTATAATTGGAGACCCAGGAATGTGAGAATTGGGGGTGTGAAATGAAAAGCCAGACCAATACTGTCTATTTAAATAGACGCATGAATACACCCAACATAATCAGTTTACTCAGCGCTTATCACATGTTTTATTGCTGTTCTTCTTAAAAGTATAAACAGAATCTGCCTAGCTATTTTATAATTTGTCAATTTATACCTCCATGTCATTGCAATCTCACAATCCCAGGAAACTCAGTGAAGGGGAACGAGAATGTTCGTTCCTATGCATTTACTAAAGTATTGTACAAGTGCAAATGCATTGTCCATCCAAAGAACCAAACACATCACGTGACTCGGTGACGGTTGCTTCTGCTGATGGTACACTTCAGACAGCACTAAATGTTGCCTGTATTCTTCCCACTCGGGGCGTGGTAAGTAGATAGACTCTGAGAGACACCATCTTTAAAGTGGATGCTTCAATCCAAAGAACACCATTCACTGACAATGTATTCTAGCATCTTCCCTCATTGGGATTCTGTACTTTTGCTTTTATGGTTTCCTCCCTACTTTACAGACCCAACCTTCAAGCCCTCCTCTGTTTTTGAAGGTAAGAAGATGACAGTTTAGAGATGATTGCAGGAGTGGATGAAGACGAACATTAACTGGCAGCTTTCCAGGTAATTAACATAGCTGAGAACAGGTCGCCCTAATGGGGTGCTGTATCTTTCGCTAACCAAGCCTGGTTCGGATACGTTACAAATATTAGATTTTACTATGAGTCACTATATTAATTTATGCGTCATTTTCTTGACTGTTCATTCTTAGAAGTATTAACCCAGGGTAATTCAGTGCTTCCTTGGTAAGCCTTCCACTGGAAGATTCAAACAATTTTAGTGATTATAAACTATCTAGGCTTAGCAGATGCTGGTAATCTATGGGATTGTGACCTGAAAGGATTTATGTCTAAACGTGATTTAAAGTCTCTCCCTCATCAAGACTCCATTTTACCTTTCATGCTTCACATTCTCTCAAAGCACATGATTTCTCTTCAGAATAGTTTATCTTACTTAATAATTACAGGCAAGGTAGACATTACATAGGTAAATATATTTGCTTTCTGCTTTGGGGGCGCTTATATTAATTTCAAGCTGTTTTGAAAAATGCATTAGAAAAAAAGGTTTGAGTGCGCCTTTTGAATTTTTCCACAGCGGTGTCGGTGACAGAAGGCAGCCGCAGCATTGACTTTAACTTGCTTTAAAGGCTGATATTTGACTCCAACTCCAAAAACAATCATCATTCTTAAAATTCAATCTGAAGGCATATGCCTCCTCAGTGAACCCCACTTAACTGTCATCTTTAATGGGGGCATTACTTGGAAATCCAGTTTTCAGCGTGTCCATTTTTATCCTCAGGGTATATGGCATGAAATGTGTTTTTATCTTGATGCAGAGCAAGTGACTTACTTGAGCCCACCCTGACTATTATTTTAATTTTAGAGTTTCTTGAATGATATGTAAGGTATAAAACACAGAGATTTTATATCGGCTCCACAAAATTATCTTGTGACGTAACTCTTTCCCTGCACCGTTGGTATCATGTTAAAATGGAACACATTTCATGGGGGTGCACAGCACTAGTGACAACTTTTTCTTTTCTTTTTTTTTTAGTTGATTTGATGTTTTCAAACAGAGGAGTATTTATATCTGCTAAAGTTTCAAATCTCAGAATTTTCCCTCCAATTCCTATCTGGCTGTGGTTGCCAGATAAAAAATAGGGCCAAGTTAAATTTGAATTTCAGATAAAAAACAAGACACTTTGTTAGTATAAGTATGTCTCATTCAATATTTGGGACATACTTGTATTAGATTATTTGTTTTTCTGAAATTCCAATTTAACTGAGTCTCCTGTAGTTTTATTTGCTAAATTTGGCAACCCTATATCTGGGGGCAGTTGAATTATGATCAGAATTACATTATCTCCAGATTGCAGGTCTGCAGAATTCCCAAGGGGTCATTCTTTTCATGGGTATGTGCGAAAGAGGAGACTGTTCCCCAGGCCATTCCCAAAGGCCCCATGGAGCCATCTGGCTTGGGGGCTAATGGATCTAGATGCTGGAGACTAACCAGTCCCTCCTTGAAAGAATGTTAAAAAGCTTTAAAGCAACAAAAATAATGCCCTTCACATAGTGGGCACTAAATGTATTTTTGCTGAACTCTTTAATGTTCATTAGTGCCAGTCAAGATGAGTAGGAAGATAAAGTGTGACATCTTAAAAACAGTTCCTGTTTAATCCTCACCTCTCAGTCTAAGCACTTCTGATTCTTCAGAAAAACCCTCTGGAACAAGGTCTTCCACCTTGTCCCCCAGGTCACCTCAGCCACAGGTTCTCTACCACCCCATCTCTCCAGCATTTCTCGTTCACACCATTCGACATTTAACACATTCTGCTTCATATCTTAATCAACCTCTCATTTATAAATTCCCTGAAGAAAAAAATGGAGATAGTGACAGCACAGCACTGTGATTTAGAGCCTGCACCCTGGAGTCTGACCAATTTTGGTTCCAAATGCTGTTCTGCTTTGTAACTCTGGGCAAATGCATTCCCTAAGCCTCAGTTTACTATTTTTATTCCTCAGCAAAACGGGACTAATAATACTTCATAATGTTGTTGGGAGTATTAAATGAGGTGATGTATGTGTAGCGTCAACTCTTCGTGAACCCTGAATGGCGGTAGGTAGTTATTATTATCACCATTTTATTATCTCTTTTGAAGCCACACTCCCCCAGGGTCTGTTGCCTATCAGGCCCCACGTGAACTGACTGAAGAATCGGCATCGGAAAGCTGGCAGAGACCCCAGATTCCCTGTTGCCCCTCTAGTGGAAAGCGCTGCCTGGAGGCAGACGAGGGAGCCTCACGGATTCCACAAGGTAAAGACTTCATTCTCTTATTTCCCTGTTTCCCTGGACTCCTCTAAACCTACACAGTTAAGCCACTGCCTTGTGCTCTGTTTGGGATTATGTGAGAAGCAGGAAAACTTTTAACTGCCTTAGAGATTTGTTTCCTTAGTGGCACCAGCACAGTGAGCCCTCCTGGGACTCGAGTCACCACACGCTTCCTGCCTCTCTTTATTGACGATTTGCTGTCTCTTTATTTTTCTCTCAGTCATCAGTGAGGAAGTGGCCTAATTTGAAAGCTAAGTGGGAGCCTCTTTCCTGCAATGTGAAGTCACACATACTATTTTTCCTTATTGTAACTTTTTAAAAAATGCTATAGAAAATGCTCTTCTAAATGCAAAATGATTTCTTTGGCATCCTGGAGTATGTGTGAGATTGGATTTTTAAGGTTTTATTTCCAGTTGTACTATAATCAATAGAGTAACTTGGGGCATGTTGACCAAAACAAAACAAAACAAAACAAAACAAAATACAAGCTTCAGGTATTTCCTCTGAGTTTTCTACTGGCTTTTTCCAAAATCAAATTCAAAATCTTTTATGTGAAGAATGAAAAAAAAACCCCAAAGCATTTTGGGTCATTCATTCATCAGCGTAACATCTGTAAAACTATAATGTCTTGGAAGGCTCCAGCTAGAACAAATTCCCTTTGTTTCAGGACCCAGTGCCTCTTTCATAACAGGCATCCAACGGACATTTGTTGAGTCAATTAGTGAGCAGGTATTTTTTTTTAACAAGCAATTATTGAGCACTTGAGATGGATTACCCGAAAATACGTCGTAGTGTAGTGTTATCATCACTATGGTAATTAATAAATGTTGATTTCACCACCACACTGTCTAGAATGCAGCCATCCAGCAAGCTAGTGACATAAACTATGGGAGTTTAGGTGAGAGAGTCCACAGTTTCTGATTATTTAGACTTAACAGCAATTACCTTGCTGTTCCCATTGTTACCCACAGAGACCAACATGTCCCCACTTCCCACCTATCTTTGTTTTTTAAGAAGATTAGCTCTGAGCTAACATCTGCCGCCAATCCTCCTCTTTTTGCTGAGGAAGACTGGCCCTGAGCTAACATCCGTGCCCATCTTCCTCTACTTTATATGTGGGACGCCCACCACTGCATGGCGTGCCAAGCAGTGCCATGTCCGCACCTGGGATCCGAACCCGCGAACCCCAGGTCACCGAAGCCGAATGTGAGAACTTAACCGCTGCGCCACCAGGCCGGCCTACCCACCTATCTTGGTTTATTGATTAATAACTTTAAAGTCATCCCAAACCCCTCAAGACTTGGAGACAGCCCTTTCCTTCTCTAGTGTCCGAGTTGGCCTCAAGAGCAAAATTCCACTCCTGCAGCCGTCAGTCTGACCCATTTGTTCTGTATCCCCTGTCATTTTGGGAACAGTGTAACACTGTGGGGGCCAGGCTGTACCCGAGGTTAGAGACCCCACCTTTAAAATTATTATTCTGGGAAAAGCGGGAAATATTGTTTCAATTATAAGGATAAAACATGGACAGCCATGAACCACTTAAGATGTTGCATAGTAGTTGTCTTTAACCACAAAACCAAAATCACTATTTAGCTGTTTGCTTCTGCACAGTACAGGGAAGATCTGAGTGGCAGTTCTATCCGGCTAATTTTTTTTTTACTGTTCTCTGGTCCTGATTTTGCTATTGAAGATTTCCAAAGTGTCAGAGCACTTCAGTGTTAATAGAAAACAGCTAAATGTTGCCACATTTGCAGATGTGAGTAGAAGAGCAAGGTCAGTACACAGAAGACCAGGTCTCTTGTACAGCGGGAGTGAGTGAAGTTTCCAGAACTGCTTTTCAGGTGTTTCCATTCCTGACTGGTTTTCATTCCTTCTTTCCAATATATCATTCTCTTGTGTTTCACCTCATTTCCTCCCAGTTTCTGTCTCTACTTTGTCACATATTCATTTGGACCCTTGTAATCTTTCATTTTCTCCTAGTAGAATCTGGTGACTTTATTAAAACCAGACTACTTCACAATGGGAAAGTGTTTACAGGTAAAGTCTTCATGCTGGCAGCCTTTCCCTCCATGCCCACTCCCACCTACCAACTTGCCCTGACATGGAATCCCGCCCACTGCAGCAGACTGAAAAGAGCTGAATCACAAGTGATGCTCAGGAACAGCGCCAGCCTTGGAGCCCAAGCCTTGCACTTTAGAGAGCCATGGGTGTCACAAACTCATACAAGATAAATTAATTAAAGGACACGTGGTTGCTCGGAATTTGGCGCTCAGTGCTGCACAGCACCACGAGTCACTCTAAACATCCACTCTTCTTCGTGAGTAGCTCTGTTCAGGCTCCAGAGGAGATGCCTCTCCATATCTCCTGCTTTGGGTCTTGGGAGCCCAAGGTAGCTTCCTCCTGAGGGGGGAAGTTGTCTTCTGAATTGCGAGGCTGCCAAGGTCAGAGGGCATTTCTTTAGAGGGTGGAGAGGATTTAGGTAGCAGAAGCGCTTAGATAAGAAAAAGACAAATTAATTAACTTGTCAAGTCTTTCCTCTCAGCGCAAATGCAGAGGATAATGAGGTATCATTTCCCGAGCTTCATTTTGCTGCGTCTTTCCATGTTCTAAATCCTGGTTCCAGAAGCACTCACCTATTAGCATGATATTCCCAACAGTTGCACATTGTGGCAGAAGAACATCTTCCAGTATTAAACAATTCTTATTACTCTTAAAGCTAAATATATGGAAGGCCAGAAGTGACCTGTGTGATGGAGATTCTTTGGGAATTAGATCAACATTGAATGTTAGAATTGCTAATAGATTTATCTCTATAAAAATTTAATTTAATAAATAAAATTTAATAAGATTTAATTAAATTTTCAAAAATAAAATTTTGGTTTCATTTAAAGCATCTTTGTTTAAATTTGAGAACACAAAAAATAAATTTTATTTTTTCAAATTTAATTTATAATTTTGATGAAAATATATTCAAACTGTGTATCCTTTGAATAAAATTACATTTTACTTTTAATATTCAAGAATCTAAAGTTTAGATTACTATGGTCAATAGAAAACAAGTTATATGAAAATCTTTGTTATGACAAAATTAGGGATTTTGCAGAAAGGAAGGCCGTGAAATAAATTTTATGGATTAATAATTTATTAAGTGTGTATAACAATTTTATTATTCGTGGAAACATCACCAACCCAACAATAGACTCTTCAGATGTGCACAATAATAATTAAATCCAGTCATTGGATATTTTTGTTGCCTTTCACTCATATAAGAACCACAGTTTTCTATATATTTTTCAATTTTGTCATTATGAACTTATATTTGTCACAGTAAGAAGATGGAGAATATTTGATTTAATTGTGTTAGCCTGATTTATAGCTTTTTAATATTTAGACATATGGTATGTAGGCCTCCATTTGTCTTGCTCTGAGCCCTGCAAATGTTAGGGGCAGGTCTGCTCAAGTATTTCCTTCTTTTGAAGCTTTTAAGAGTACTGTTCTTTTGAACGATGTCCTTATGGTCATTGGTTTTGGCAGAACAGTACTGTATGCTTTTCCCCCCAGCAACCTGAGGTACATTCTTCACTAGTAGTTTGGCTTACAGATAGAGATAAAGGGGTAAGAGACAAGAATACCAAGTTCTTTGGTCTCATAAACAGTTTCCTATTTTTTGACAAACTACATGTATTCTTCAATAGGGTCTCATATTTTATTCGTAGTATAGGAGAGAGTTACAGATGCTTGTTAAAAACATGGAGCTTTGGAATGAGACAACACTAGATTTGAATTGCAGCTCGACCACCCACTATCAGGGTGACTTATTTCAACTATTTAAGCCTCAGTTTCTTGATCAGTAAAATGGTGACAAAAATACCTATACATAAAATTGCACTGAGGACCAGAGATAATATATGCAAAGTTCTTAGCAGATAGTAAGTATAAAATAAATAGTTATTATTATTATAATTTCCATATGTTTTGATTCTTAAACTATCAATCTGTTCATTCATTTAATAGTCCCCCTGTTCAAAACCCTGTGGTAGCTCTCGAACGCCCAGAGTTACCTTATGGCATTCAAGCTGCTCCGATTTTTCCTTCCAGGCTTAAATTTCAGCATCCCCCCACAACCCCATGACCATTCTCCCGGGAGATTTATATTTTCCTACCTCTATATCTTTACTACCACAATTCCATCTATTTGGGTGGCCTTTCATCTTCCATGGCCAGTTCAAGTGGCACTTACAGAGAGTCTTCATATTTTCCAATTTCAATTAAGTTTCTTCTGTGTCCCCATAGTACTTCCTCTGCAGCTCTATTAGAAAACTCATTACAGTGAGCCTAGTATTACACTAAGTTTTGCATGTGTCCATCATGTCTGCTCCACTATCAGCTTCTTTGGGATACATTGGGATTCATTGTGTCTTGTTGCACACATGCCTGTCCACTTCCCACAGCATGTAACATAGTACTTGGTACAAAGTTAATGCTTTTAATTTTTTTAAGATTTCAATTTGTTGAAATATACTTCAGAGGAATAAAAAGAAAATAAATGAAATTAAATTAAGGTCATTATGTGGATTCTTCAAGTGCTGGTGATTCTTGTTCTCGTAATTACAAAAGTTTTTGTTGTTTTTTTTTTTTGAATGGCATTATTTATATTTTAAAACAGTTTACTAATTTCCAGGAAAAACCCTTTGTCTAAAAGCACTTTTTATTGACAAATTGAACATTGTAACATATTGTGCCACTTAAAAAAACACACAATTTATGTTAATATATTGGAAGGATTTCAATATTTAGATATTTTAGTAGTTTCGAATGCCCACAAATTCTTTGATATTCCTCCCTTCCGAAGCGGACCTAATTACCCTCCCCTTGAATGTAGGTTCAACTTAGTGACTCATTTCTATTCCAAGGAATAGAGTAAAGTGGAAGTGACAGTATGCAACTTGGGCAACTAGATCATTAAAGTAATCTCTCCTGGACCACTCTCTATGGGGAAAGCCAGCTGTCACGTCATGAGGATAATCAAGCTGCCCTGTGGAGAAGCCCAGGTGCTGGGGTCTCCTGCCAACAATCACAGGAATGAACTTGGATGCAGATCCGCCAGCCCCTCTCAAACTTTCAGATGACTACAGCACTAGCGGCCAGTGTCACTACAACCTCATGTGAGACCCTGAGCCAGAACTGTCCAGCTAAGCTGCTCCCAGATTCCTGACTCTCAGAAACTGTGAGATAATAAATGTTAGTTTCTTCAGCTGCTAAGTTTTGAGGTAATTCTTTATTCAGAATAGTTAACTGATATAGATATTACAGAAATAGTATGAGCATTCTCACTGTAGATATTCATAGTTTAAAATCTATGATCATTAATTTCTGAAAATAGTAAGAAAATTTGAGGTGGTTACCAAAAGTCGTGATCCAGAACCCACCTTTGGCTAACTGCGGTGGACATGACTCTCATTCATTTGGCCAATTAGTTATTTAAGACATACTTACTAAATTGGCTGCTATCAACCAATCTCTGTTCTAGGCCCTGGAAATACAAAGATAAATAAGATAGAGTGCATGTTTTTAAAGTCCTCATATTCCAGCGTTCCCCAAGATCTTATCCACTACAGGTAACAAAAGGATTGATGTCAATCTGAAGAGTTCTACCTAATTGTGTAAAAAGTTATTTAAGAATTTTCTCTTGTAATAGAGAAAGAATATGGGTGGAATTCAAGAAAAGGCTTTGGGCCAATTATGATTTTAACAGGTAGGGTCCCAAACAACGCCAGGCCTGACAAACTGCTTTGGGCTTTAAACCAAAGACAGTTGTCTCAGGGTGTGTGACAAATGGAATTTTGTGAAACGGTCTGTCTGCCTGTGGTCTACCACAAGTAAGAGCAATCACTGTCAATAATGCTATCCTCAGGGATGAAGGACAGTGACATCAACGGCAAGAAAAATATTCCATTAGTAAAACATCCCCTAATTAATACTAATCTGTTCCCTGGAAAAGCTGCTTTAGAGGAAAGACTTTTTCCCCTGCATGCCAAACTGCTGAGCATTAATTTGGAAAATTTTCCATTTAGTTTCAAGGAATATTAAAAAGCTTCACTTAACAAAAATTAAAAATGAATCCATTTCCTAGCTCACATAATATATACAGATAAGATTTTTTACAGGCAATGTCAATTCGCAATTGAGCATATCAGTTAAAAGCAACTAAATTCTGTTATTCTCTGAATTGACATTTATGAATTGACATTTACTATCGCGTCTTTCTCTTTATCATAAAAACACATTTGTTAAGTACCTAATTGTACGTAACCTTAGAAACTGTAATACAAAACAACGTATTACAACAACGTGTTACAACAATGACAGATGTGGCTCTTATTTCTCTAAAACCTTGAAATCCAAGTCACATAAAATTAGCAGAAAACAAACATCAAAAATGAGTACAGAACAGTGAGAGAATCTTCATATCAAGGCATTTGGGAAACAGTAAGAAATTTTGGGTTCAACTGAGGAATATGAAACACAATAACGGCGACAAACCAGTAATTTATATTACCTGCCAGTAAGTATCCACAGAATCAGTAACATGTCAAGCTCCGTCCAGCCTCAGGGCTCTGGTACCTGCTAGTGTCCTCCTACCCAGTGTGTTCTCTTCTCTGCCTAGTTACCATCTTGTAATCCTTCAGATCTGAAGGCATGTGTCTCTTTCCCTGAAAACTTCTCCTTGACTCCCCAAAATAATATCACATTTTCCTTACTACTATTTCTTATAGTTCAAAGTCTCCTTAATGGCAATCTATGCTTATCCTAGTACCTAGGCATTCTCTTGCCCCTGTCACCTTACCTTACTATTACTTATCACATTTACAGTTACATATTTACGTGATTCTTTCCTGAATATACATCTCATCCATGACTAGAGTGTAAGTTTCATGCCAACGATAAAGAGCTAGGGTCTCTTTTCTTATCCTCCTGTTTGAGCCCAGTCCCCAGCACATTGTTGGTACAGTATACTTAATGTGAACACATGAATAAATGAATGAATGAGCAGCACAGTGTGTGATCAGAGCTAGAGCTCTGACGTTAAACATTTCTGAGGACAAAGACCGTACTCTCCCTGTCCAGTTATGTGACCTTTGGTATGCTTTTTTCCTCTCTAAGATTCAGTTTCCTCATGGGGAAAATGGAGATGATAATAGTTTCCTCACAAAACTGTCATGCGTTTAAGTGAGAAAATGCATATAACGTATTTAGCTTGATATGTGGCATAGAATAAGGGCTTATCATTATTGTTGTTGTTATTGTCTCTGTCTCTGCCTCCATCAAACGAAATCATTACAGACTCAATTCTCCGATCTTTCTTCTTGTTCCATAGGGTAGAGGAGAAAGGACTAATTGAGTATAGCTCTGCTAAGCTTCTGGACAGCCTAGCCTTGGCCACTTTTGGTTTTCTGTCACCTTTGCTGCTTGGCTGAGTCCTAATGGCATCAGCTACTTTCGCCCACCCAGACATCACCAGGTTGCATTCTTGGTTTCCTACAACTCTTGATAGCTACAGTTCTTTAATTTATCTTACTTTTCTCCTTCAGGACAGCACCCAGTTCTTAGGATGGGGCACAGTTTCTCTGAAGGGCTAGGCCAGAAGAGAAACGAATTCACACTCAAGAGTGGTTCCACTTTCCAGACTTCCAAGTACTGTCTCTGGAACAACCATGCATCCCCTGAGGTTCCTCTAGGATAACTGCCTGCCCCAACTAGGATAGTGTCTGGCAAGCAAACGGATGGCCACTGTCCCTCTGCCCCTTGGGACATTTTATCTTTGGAGACAAACATGTTTAGTCACCGACTCTGAGGAAGGCCTCATGCAAAGAGAAGGCGTGCTGGCTCAGTCAGCCGGACCAGACCAGACCAGACAAGCCTGACTTGCCTGAAGGTCCTGCTCCCGGACCCTCACTGTATTTATAAGTCTTAACAGTGTAACTGTGAATTCCATTCTGGTGATGTTGCTTCTGGCTGGCAGAGGGCCATGGTTTCCAGTCGTTCACAAGCAATTTTCAGGCCTGCTGATATGGGCATCGAAAGCACTAGGCTCTTTTATGTAACCATGTGCATGCATTCTCTTGTAAGGTTGCCTTTGATATCTTTTAAATTTATTAAATGTTTTCTGAAAATATGGCTACTTCCAGCTGGAAAAAAAATCTTTTCTATTCTTTCTGTTCACCTCCAAAGATACTGCTTTGCAGGACAATCTATAAAAACAAAGAGCTTTTACTGAGTTCAGGGTTTAAACAAAGAAAGAGAAAAGAAAAAGCAGTTTCTAAGCAGAAAAATGCAACAAAGACTTTACTTCTTACCAAATAGCTTAAGAATGTCTGAATGAAAACATCCCAAAGCTGGCTAGTGCCAGAATTTCTCAGATAAGTCAAAAGAGGAGAAAAACACAAATCGAACCCCAAACCACCAAGAAATCTATGAATGGCAAAAAGAAAAAAAATACAAAATTGAAAATGCTGTTAAATACTTAAATAAATTGTAACTGCTTTCTAGAAACAGGAATTATACCTCTGAGTGTTTTCCAGTTAATTTTCTTTTGGAAGCAGTTGGGAAGATCCTACAAAGGTCCCATCTCTTCCTCCAGGAGGCCTTCCACACCCCCAGGAACCACAGGCAGTTCTCTGAAGCACCACTTTCTCCCTAGACGCTCCTTTATCCAATAATGCCTTGTGTGTTGTGTTGTAAAGCATTTCTCACCACGCGTCTAGTCTTTCTAACTAGACTGAAAGCATCCTGAGTGTAGAAATATAAACTTCAATTTGGATTATCCCCGTAGCACCTACCACAGTGCCCTGAACACAAATGATCAATACACAGGAATTGTTTAATTCACTTAGGAATTGACAAATGTTTTCTTCCAACCGATAGAGATTAACAACCTGAAAGAGTACTTTATTCCATTATACCAGGAAAAAAGTAGAATCTGCTATTCCAGAAGTTTTCAGTTATGTTGGGTGTTTATTCACTTTTTGGCGAAACTGTGGAATCCTTGGGCACCAGAGAAGCATAGTCACTTGGTATTCACTTTCATATAACATTCTGTCTTGCAAAATCACAGATTGATCTCAAAGGCAGGAAGGTGGGTGTGGACATGCAAAACACAAATTTACTTGCTGTGTTTTGGTATCCTAGAACCAGAGAAACCTTTTCTTAAATAAAAAAGTATTATACTTAGGATACAAATGTTATTTTTATCAGCAGTCAGCACGTTTTCAGAATTGTTATCCTCAACAGGATAACATGAAAATGGAAATAGTTTTAAAAAACACTTTTAATAATATATGGGCTGCTTAATGAAAAATTTTGCACACTATGACTATCCCTTGGTCCCATTTTTAGAAAGAAAATTGTGTGTTATTTAGAACATATATATGATGACGACATTTGTGCAAAAATTTCCAGTTTACAAAAATGTATCAAAATGCATTAAAATCTCTTTCAAGGATTTATACATATTTTTCTTTCAATGATTTATGCATATGTCTTTTTAATTTAGGAAACTGAAGTCACTAAAATGTCAGAAAAACAGGACTACATCTCATTTACTTTATAGCATCCTAGTTGCAGAGATTAAGACTTGATATACTAGCTCTCTTTCTTCAAATGGGTAAATGAATACACAGCGATGTTAAATGATTTACTAAAAAGCATATAGGGATGGCTGTCTCTTGGATTTCCTGATTTTCTGACTGCCAACATCAGATTATGCTGATTCTGTTCTGTCCAACCTGAGATCTAAAGAGTCCCCAGGTTCTCTGATTTTATCCATCTATCTCTTTGGAGATGGCTGTCAGGAAACAGGATGATACTAAGTTTAATATGCTGTGATGTCTGTAGAATGGATGTGACACTCGCCTGCCTAATTAAAACCCTACCTCTCTACCCCAGATAGGGCTTTGTAAGAGATCATTATATTCACTTCTGCACTTCCTTCCTTATTTAATGTTCTCATGGTCACATGAGATCATCAAATGCTCAGGTCCTGAGCTACATTTCCATGTTTAGTAAATCAGGAAATAGTGAAAGAAGTGTCTTGTGACACTTGCATTCCAAACTTAGACTAGCCATGAGTATTTAATGACAACTGAATGACATAAATGAGAAAGAGGTCAAGATTTTAATAATCTGAATTGATATCTAAGACAATATATAAGTAAAAAATGCACACATAAGGAATTTTAATCAATCTATTTCTCCTTCTATGAAAACTCTCCTGATTTGCACGAGTAAAATCGATTATTTCCTCTTTAATGTCCCACCATCTATTCTCATCAGAGCACCCAAAACACTTTATTGTATTTGTTTTACATACTTGTCTTTTAAATGTAAGGTCTTTAAGAAAGGAACTGTGTTCGACTCATCTCTATATTCCTATTAACTTCAATAATACTAGAACATAGTAGATGGTAAGTATGTTTGTTTCTTAAATGCTAAATAAAGAAATGTTTGTGCATCTTATGCCATTAAGGATTTCGTACTGGAGTTGAATAATTAATCATTTAATATTTAGTGGTACCTACTGTAGGAGGAAAAAGAAGGCAACAATGAGATGCACCCTGAGAACTTAGGAATGACAAAATGAAATTTCCCTACATGCAATGGATCAGAGCAGAGATGAAAAAAAAATCAACCACAAGAGACCAAGACCTGACTGGAAATTAACCAGCTATATTTAAGATCCTATGATGAAATTTGCCAGGAAATAAGGTTAGTCACTCATAGGATCATTGAGAGAGTCAAAGAGTAATCATCCAAGTAAGCATTGCCTAGTTTCTAAGCTTATCCCACCAAAGGACACCACCTACTCAGTTCTGTGGGCAGGTGTATCTTTACGTAAGAATATCACAAGTCTCCTTGTTCTAATCCTTTGAACATTCAAATCATTTGACCAGCCACTTTTGCATCAATTCCATGCTCACCAAGAGTTCGGATGGTTATAACTGAACTCACAAAGACTACTTATAGGTGGATGATGCATTCGCCTGAGGACATGAGTGTCTAGTTATATTAGAAAGTCATACTTTACATTAAAAACTAATAAACTGACATTCTAATCAGGCTCCATGAGTCACGTGAAGGTGAGTTTGCCTCCGGTTGATGTAGCAATATGCGGTGTTCTCACATTCCAGTCATTGTGCTTGTGAGTCTGAGGGCCAGAGAGAGATTTTAACAAATCCCCCAAGATGATTCCTCCTTGTGGGCGTGGCCTTCCTTAAGCACCACTTCTCTGGCTCCCCATGAGCCATTTGCCTTTTCTTCAAATGGTTGCACAGATTATGTGCTTAACACTATGCTTTAAACCACTAGAGAGTGATCCAAGATAACGTATAATTAAATGAGGAATTGTTTGGCACAAACTAAAAGTGCTGCAGAAATTCCGAGAGAGTAAGGATCATTACAGTGGGCAGTTATCCAAGGAGAGATTCCTAAAGGCCTATGGTCTTAAGAGGGGACTTGACATCTGCGTAGGACGTAGGTGGGTGGAAAGGAGGGGAAGGGAATTTCTAACAGGAGGATGCGGGTCCACAGATACGGCGGCCAGAATACTGTGTCACATTACTAGAGTATCAAACTACAGATTGGTCAACATGCCACCCCTTTACTCCCTTCAGAATAAAACCTGGAGATTGATGAGAAAAGTAAGAAATGTCTTATTCTTTAAGCTTTGCATGGTAAACATTAACAAAATGAAACAAAATAAAATGAAACCCAACATCTTATTATATGCTTAGTTTCAGAAGGACATTATCTTTTTAATTATTTGCCTTTAAAGACCAATTTTTTTTTCTACTTTATTTCCCAAACCAACCCCCCCCCCGCCCCCGCCCCCCCCCCCCCCGCCGGGTACATAGTTGTATATCTTAGTTGCAGGCCCTTCTAGTTGTGGGATGTGGGACGCCACCTCAACGTGGCCTGACGAGTGGTGCCATGTCCGCGCCCAGGATCCAAACCCTGGGCTGCCGCAGCGGAGCGTGCGAACTTAACCACTTGGCCAAGGAGCCGGCCCGTAAAGACCAATTTTTTAATGCCATCATTTATGCAATAAGGACATTTATATGAGCTTTTAAAGCAAACTGAAAAGAAACAAAAGTTATATCCGTCATCAAAACAAAAGCAAGTTTGAATGCTGGAGTAAAGTTATTTATTATCCAAATTTGTTCTAGAGACTAACAGGACCACAGGAAGTGAGGTTTTACGGTAAATTCCTAATAAAAGAAACTTTTAAATAGATAACTTTCCTTTCAATTATTCTTCAAATAACCTTTACAGATAGATTAAACTATTATTTTTGAAAATGTAACAATATATTGAAAAAGGTTAGATATTTATGTGCTTTCCTCCATTCTTTGTAATACCTATGAAGAAGGAAATAGAAAAGAACTAAAATGATTTTCTCCCAGATCAGTCCTGACAGATCACCCTTTCACCTGCCACATTAATGTTTGGTTAGAAAGAGAGGAAAGTAAAGAGCAGCAAAGAGGAACAAAGAGGAGCAAGAGGAACAAAAGGAAACTGGGGAGGCAGGGAGAAGGAGCAGTCGGTGCCTGCTCAGATGAGCTGGTGGCAAGTGGGCCTCTAAGTTAAGCGCCTCTCCCATTCCTGGCCTCAGTCAACACTGCCTCCATCTTACTCTGTATGTCTTTCCGTCCTCCTTTTAAATCTCGCTTTTGGTTTGAGATCAGCAAAAACAATATAACTCCTAACAAGTCACTTGTCAAACAAGTATGTATATGGAATAGAAGAACCCTGTAAGTTTGCCATAGAAAGGGTGTGCTCATCTAACTCCTGGAAGTCTTAGGGCACTGACCCCATCAAGCAGTTTCAATGGGAAAGAAGCTTTTCATTCCAGGCCAACTATTGTTATGGATGTGGGTATCCCCGCTGACTTGCCTCAGAGAACTCTGTCCCTGTCTCTCCCTCTCTCTCTATCTCTCTCACTCTGTTTGTCACTCTATTTCTTTCTCACACACACCCACATGTGTGTGCACACATGTGCAAACTTTAAAAACTTCAAGATTTCTTTAGGTTCCAAGAGGAGTTTTACATAAAAGTATAGGGATCTTTTAGAAAACCTTTACTTCATTTTCATTTCTTGACCTCTGTTAAACTGGAAAACTCTTTGGAAGCTTGTTTCTGAACAGAAGACATAGGCTTAGATTTTTAAGAGCTTACTCAAGTTAACCAAATCCAAGTGAGAATAGAAGACCTCTGTTGTGAGTGTATTTAACTTTTGAAAAGCATATAGAAACACCATGAATCTTCCACATTTAAGTGGAACAATAGCGACATGAGGACAATCCTAAAGAATGACTCTTCAGTACTTTGAAATTATCATAAACAACGTTTTCTCAGGAAAGCTATAAAACGAGTCAGTTTTGCCTGAGTCAGAGCAATTTTATCTAACTAATAGCACCCTCCGGACCTTTGAAAAATTGGCATTCTCCACAACAGATCAAATTTGGATGTGGCTCATAAAGTAGCTCCCAAGGAGACTTTCATGACTGTTTTTCTCCTTTAGATCAAGAGCAAAGGTCAGCAAACTATGGCCTGTGGGTCAAATCTGGCCCACTGAGTGTCTCTGCAAATAAAGTTTTATTGGAACACAGACACACTCTTTTGTTTACATATTGCCTATGGCTACTTTAAGGTAGAAGGACAGAGTTGGGTAGTTCTGACAGTAGCAATATGGGCCACAAAGCCTAAAATACTTACTATCTGGCCCCTTACAGAACAAAGCTTTCTGTCTCCTGATCTAGGGCAATAATTTCCCTCTTGCATTACTCCTTTAGACTGACAGTCAGGATACCTGGATCTTAGACTCCATTTTGCCAGTAAACTGCTTTATGATCTTGGCTAAGTAATCCGTTTCCTCAGCTTTGACTCCTTATCTATAAAACAAGGAGAGTTAGCCCAGATGATCATCCATTCCTTACCAATTCCCTCTAAATGTCTATGTTCCAAAGAGGTTAGGACCTTTCTTCATAATAAGATTTTTAAAAGGAACCCAAATCAATTTAAAAAGAAGTCTTTCTTCAAAACCCCAGTTTACAGTGAAATGTTTCACATCATTTCAGGCATTTAACAACGAAGTAATACCCCCTCGCTACCGTATCATGGACATGCCAAAAAGCTGCAGATTAGAGCTGGAGAGAGAATGTAAACAGCAGTAAAATCTGTTTCAGACAAGGCAGCACATCTGGCCCACACTCTCCTTGAACAGATGTGCTGCACTGCTTGTGCCAGAGAGGGATGCTCTTCTCCGTCATGGTTTTGGTAAGAGAGCGCTCCATCTCTGCTGCAGCTCTGAGATCCTGAGGGAAATGGCAGGAGTATTCACACCAAAAAGGCACTTCGAATTGATGACAAGTTCAAACTTCTTGTTTCAGTAAGAAGGGGGTTGTGCACTGTCAGAACTTGGGTGCTATGGGCACATTCGCATTATACAATTTCTCTCTAGACACACGACATAAGGCTACGCAATTAAAGAAATGATGGTACAGCAAGAACAGTCTCTTCTCTTCCGAACTCTCCACAGCAACCAAAGGATCTTTTGCAATTGCCATCTTGACAGAACAAAAGACTTGAGATGTTATGTTACCTTAAAAACAAAATCACCTAAAGTGCTTTAAATAGAGGGCAGAAAACGCACTATACCTCAATGAAAATGTCTGTGATTTTAAAACCAGAAAGCCTGTTATTTTTAAAATAAACATTTTTCTCCCACTTCTTTTCTACCTGGAAAATAAAGATGTTTGGAGGTATCACCGAGGCTCTGAACCAGAAATGATCGGCTCTTGGTCTCCATAGCAGACTCTGAATCAGATTGAGCATCCATGGTATTTAGAAAGCAGATAAAGAATGCTCACTTACTTTAAAACACTATATTTCAAAACAGAGAGGAGCGCCTAATAAATGGAGCCACTTTAGAGTTTTTACAAAAACCCAAGGAGAACCAATCCTACAAATAACATTCAGAGCTAGGTTACCATATTCTCATAAACACTGTCTACGGCATGCTGAGTTCTCTGCATTTACCATGCATTATATAGTTCGGCTGGCACCTTTGTTTTCAACAGTGCTTTTCTTTTCAAAAAAAAAATAAAAAGACACTAGCGGATACTGTCTATCATTTCTGCTAGATCATCTTCCAAAATCCCAAAGGACAGCACTATCTGCTTTTCTCTCTCTCTTACAAAGAAAGCCCTGAACTGGATGCTAATATTTTGCAGACCAAGCATGAGCCAAAATGGATTAAAAAATCTAAGCTGGCATATCTGCCTCAGTATAAGGAGTTTCAAAGGAAGAGCTGCCATGTTAAGCTGATTATTGTAGCTGTGGCTCTCCCTTGCCTGCTTCCCTCCCCCGAGTTCTGTATTTTATAGTATTTTACCTTCGCTTCTTGGCCAGTGAGTATTCTTCTCATCCTCTCAGATCCTGCTTAAGTCCCATCTCTGTGACCACACTTCTCTCTACCTCTCACAATGCTTTGAACATAGAAAGAGCTTATGAATATTGTTGGTTTGTTTTGAAAGTCTTCCTGGATGACCTCAGCCCATGTTGATCTCCACCTTCCTTAGCTCCTTTGAGATTTACCGTCTGTCCCACACAATTAACACGTTATTATCCTTGGCTCTAATAACCTGCACCACATAGTACATTTCATTTCTTCTTTATAATTGTTTCGTGTGAGGTGGTTTTCTTTCTTCAATTAGATTGTCAGCTCCCCATGGGTGCAACTGCTTTCCATAATATCTAGCAAATAGGAACATAGTAAATATCCAATAAATACCTATGGTTTTCTCAATCAAGAGGAGTTTTCACATTGCTTGAAAGGTTACATAGCTTGTCAGTTGTGTTGTGGGCAATTGGAGATCAAACTTTTATATCCAAAAATAAGAATAAAGTAGTAAGCTGAAACCCCCAATGGAATGATTTTAATAAATATATATGGAACATCAGGGCCAAATGAAAGGGATTGATCCAGTCATTACTTGTGGGGCAGAATATCTAAATATGTAAAAGGAGAGCTGAGTAAACAAGGAAGGATATGTACAGAATTCACTTATAGGCAGAATATGAAGTTTAACTAATTGATCAAGTACAGGCAACAATAGTTACAGAATTGAACAGTTCATTCCTTCCTTCATTAATATAATAATCATGTAGGGAGTCTGGCTGTGCATATGATCCATTTGGAAAACTACATAATCTTTCAGCATGCCTCATTCTTCAAGGTTCACAGACTTCCGCAGTTTACACCTTGCTCATTGTTGAGAATGCTTCTGCATGGAAAGGAATCTGCTAAGCTAACGTTAATTTCAGCAAACATTTTTGTTTGGATGCATCCTGACAACTCGAACATCTGTTTTAACTAGAAACATCAAACTGGGTTGACTTACTATACTGATAAAATTCGGAAAATTGCTCAATATTCTCCTTCGTTCTGCTTGTATGGACACAGCCTAATGCTCTCCATTCCACGAAATTAGTAGTTAAGTGGTTAAAGTAACCAAAGGAGGTTTTGCATACTGCATACCAGCTGTGTTCCAAAGAGAATTAGACGTGAAATACCCAGCTCTGAGAACAAGCAATTAGCACACGGCTTTAGTTGTTTAGCTGTGGGTTCATTAATATGGAAGAGACAATAAAACTGTTATTTACACTATTATAAAGTTTGATTTAAGCATTTCATGCTAGGACACCTCACATATGAAACCGGTGATGGGTTTGTATAAAGGAGGAGAACAATATTCAGCTCATCAGACGTAAGACAAAACTGACCTGACGAATATTTGTGTTATGTTTCAAGTCAAATAATACAATAATACAGCCAAGTGAGAGAAGATTTCTTTTTTCTGTAAGTGGTTAACCCCTGGAAATGATTTGGGAGACCAGAGAAAAAGACCCCAATTTTGAATCAAATCTCAGTTGTGAGTCCAAGCCTTGCTGTCTCCACAGTGGCATTTCCACGACTGTTATGATTGTCACTGCTTCAGTCTCCCCCACAAATGAGTTTAGTTCCAGCTCCTGGATCAATAAGTCTTTTTCCAAAGTTAGGTGTCATTGTAGCCATTATTGCTGCTGATAAAATTTCTTTTCTGGACATGATATGTTCAGGTAGGCTCGCTAATGGTTTTTTTCTCTCAGTTTTATTGAGACATAATTGACATATAACATTGTATAAGTTTAAGGTGTACAACATGATGATTTGATACACGTATATATTGCAAAATGATTACCACAATAAGGTTAGTTAACACATTCACCAGCAAACATAGTTACCAATTGCGGGTGCGTGTGGTGAAAACATTTAGGATTCACTCTCCTAGCAACTTCAAGTATACGTTACAGTGTTGTTAATTATAGTCACCATGTTGCGCATTAGATCCCCAGAACTTACTCATCTTATAATGGGAAGTTTGTACCTTTCGACCACTATCACTCATTTCCCTCACCTTCCCAGCCCTGTTAAGCCAATCTACTCTCTTTTTCTATGAGTTCGGTTTTTTAGATTCCACATATAAGTGAGATCTTACAGTATTTGTTGGCTAATGTTTTAATGAGCCAGAAATTACTAGAAGAGCTAAGTCAAGAAATGTGAACATATTCAAGTGCCTCATATGAACAGTCATATAAAGTCAGTCAGATAAAGAACCTGTTCACAAAAAGGGGTAGAACATTACTGAGTCACTAATGGAATATAGTCGATGGAAGCTTCTTGGAGAAAGAGAACTAAGCAGGAAGGAATTTAACTAGGGATTTGTTGAAGGGTCATTTTCCAAAGGAGTAAGTAGCCATTTGGGGCCTCAGGAGTCTGTGGAGAAAACAGAGAATGAAGAGAGATTTTGGCCAAAGTCCAACTCAGAAACAGCATGTGACACCAGGACTAGATCTAAGAGGCACAGACTGGCCAGGCAGGAATAAAACAGGTTGACACAAGTACAATTGCAACAAAAGATGTAAATTATGCTAACATTTTTAAGAATGCCAGAACAGGTTTATTAAATTCTCAAGCTCCCACACTTGAACACACTGAGCTGGTGTTCCCCAGTCCTTCTGACTGCCATATTGTAAGTGCTGTGCTAGTCTCTAAATGGCTGGCAGATAGCCTTGGGCCTGGATGGTTTATTACAGTGGAAGGAGATAGAAAAGGCTGTAGGCTGCAGCTCCCTGAGGTGACTTTTCTTCCTTCCCCTGGGTGATGGCAGTAGAAGAGTTGAAAGCGAATAGCTGTTGACTCCTATTGGAGGACGTCACTGTCAGTGCTGTCATTTCTCTAAGGTAGCTCTCCTCAGGGAGCCCAGAACAGAGGGATACAAAAACTTTGAATGTTCTGGCCAAATTCAGAGTAAAGGCAGATTCCTGGGACAGAATCAAGAATTTTCAGAGTTTTAGTTTTTCTAAAAACTGAGGCCAGATATAATGTGATCACACTTTTTCACGACTAAGAGTTTATACATTATTAGGTGTGAACTGATACACCTTGAGTTTCTTTTACGTTTTTGAATTCAAGGTACAGGGGAATCAAGAAAACAACAACAAAATCATAATCCCTGGTTTCAAATTCTAGGGCCACCATTTACATGCTGTGCACTTGGAGTTTCCACTTGGAGTCTGTATTTTATCATAAGGAAATAGACTAATGAAACCTTACACCTTAGAGCAAAATGGCTGTCATGCCACAGAGCAGAATGGCAGTCAACGATGTAGATAGACTGGTAAATTCTTAAATATTAGTATTCCTCACTCCCTGATACCTGCCCCCTGCCGACTACCCACAGCCATGCTGACCTGCCCATGTCTTCTTAACATTTCTGGGCTGCAGTTTTCTCACTGGTAAAATAGGAAAACTATTGATTCTTAAGAGGGTGGTTGTGGTGATCAATTGAGATTAAGGGAGTGTTTCTTGTTAGCATTGGCTTCATAGCCATCATCATCACTTATAGTCTACGAGAAAATAACTAATAACTTTTTTCTTTGTCACTATACAGCACTCTGATTTACAATCTACATTAAAGACACAAGCTAAACAAAAGCTAAGGGTCTGTGCCTTCGAATGCTCAATCACCACTAAAATAAACCGTTTGGAAAACTCGGTTCACTGTTCAATTTTATACTGTGATTATCCTTTTCCCAGATTTTCCTCACAGACGAAAAATAGAAAATTTGGCTTGTTTTTCACAGTATTAAGAAAACTGACACACTGTCTATGTCAGTGTTATATATTTAGTGGACGTATTATTATTTTTGCAATGCTTTGGCACAGCTCAATTTTAAATGAAATTACCACATTATAATCTTGGCAAAACCCACTGTTCCAAATAATGCTCTGATGTACAAATGAGTCTTCCTACCAATTGAAAACTGCCGAAGGAAAGGTACTATTACATTATACAAAACTGAAAAGTCTCATTGAAGCACAGAATAACTATAAATTTCATTTCAAAGGCATACACTATATACACACAAACTAAAAAAAGTTATAATTAAGATGTCTAATTCTCCTGAAATAGCACTCTAATATATAATAATTCACTGTAGGGTATGTAGGCAGCCTAAATCAAATAACATCTCCCTACACTGTGAACTAGAAACACTATTAGACTCAACGTGTTGAAATATTCCTACAGCTTTTTTCAGACTATGAGGATAAACACTGATTGCAGTATAGGCAGAAGAGTCTCTAATCACTTTACCACCAACCCCGTTAAGTTGGTATGGGGTAACGTTTTTATAAAAGTGTGTATTTATAAATGTTTTCAACAGCTTACAGTATTTTCACTAGTTCTGCCTCACAATAATACCATACGTGATCTTTCCAACATAAAGGGTTTCTTGCTTCAGTAGCGAAATTAACCCTGAAATGAGAACTTACATAAGAGACTGGCTTTTATTTTCTACTATGATCCTCTGGGTAGATAAGTGTAGAGCTTTTCTGTCCCATATCTACTGGAAAATCTTTTTGAAACAATGTAGAAGGCTGATGACTGTTGCCCTGTTGTAGCGGTTCTCAACAGGGGGTGATTTTGCCCCCTAGGAGATATCTGGCAATGTCTAGGGACATTTTTGATTGTTAAAACTGGAGAGGGGAGGCCCACTGGCACCTAGTGAGCAGAGGTCAGAGATGCTGCTAACCATACTACAATCCACCAGACAGCCCCACACAGAAAGGAATTTTCCTGTCCAAATGGTCAATAGTGCCAAGGGTGAGAAACCCTGTCCCCTGGTTTATATCTCCGTCTGACAGCATAACAGGTATTGCCCAGTGACACTCACTGCCTGAGTCAGTGTCCCTGGGACAGTCATCATTGTGAAGGTCAACATAAGAGCAGAGTCCAAACCCTTCATTTCCTGCTGGAATACATAAACAAAGCCAGTGCACAGATCCAACCAATGGGTTCTTGGTTTGTTTCAGATTAGGTTTGAGGAAGTTCTGAAGTTCTAGTTTTGCTTTGTTCAATCATTTTAGAAAATACAGGGCCAGCCCCATGACCTAGTAGTTAAGTTCAGTGTGTTCTGCTTTGGCAGCCTGGGTTCGGTTCCTGGGCATGGACTTACACTACTCTTCAGCAGCCATGCTGTGGCAGCGACCCACATAAAAAAACCAGAGTATTGGCACAGATGTTAGCTCAGGCCATACCTTCCTCAGCAAAACAAAACAAAAAATGATAATGAGAAAATACGTAAGTGCTCTGGTTTAAACTGTTTATTAGGTCTATTTTTGGAAATGTTTTGATTCAGTTACAACATTAATATTTGGGTTTTGTTCAGTTCAGGGTGTAGCACATTAGTGCAATTCTGGTTTTGATTGTAATTGTTTGGTTTATGGCACTGCACTGGTGCCCATGTGAGTGTGACTGGAAAGAAAGCTGAAGCCCATCACTCCTATGGCCACCAGAACCTTCTGTCTGCCAAAGGAGTTCATTTGCTCTTTACTTTGTTTTGCAGGAGGACTCAACAATGCAAGAACCAAAACAAGAGTTTTTAGGATGCACTGAATCTCCCACTTTCTGTTGACTGGTCTAAAATGATAAGACTTGACTAAGAAAAGTAACTTATTTCATATTATATTTATGAAAAGGTACAACAGTCTCAATGTTTTGAGTCTTCCTGAAACTGTTTACTTTAGTACACTGGGAAGAAAAAAGAAAGGAAAAAAGTTCTTAAAAATCTCCAGGGATTAAAAAAAAAAAATACCCACTTACTCTTATTTTGCAATGGGCCTGGTTGTGAAATCATCAGACTGAAAAATACTGGAGGAGTACTGAGGGTGGATTTTAGTGACAAGATTTCCTTAAGGCTGTAAACAAACCAACTTCATTAAGAGAAGGAAACAGAGGTGGCAGATTTCATCATAAAATGGGAAAAACATTTTCCAGCTGAATTATAGGTACAGACTCAAGCCCAGTTGTTTCATTTTTTAAAACAGAACATTTCAATTGGCTCACTTCGTGAAAGCCATCTGCACCTGCTCACAAAACAGCTTAAAGAAAAAAAAATCTGCAGGAAGGATTTCAACTTACACAGACAATAAGGAAAAGCCTCAGGCACACATGCACTGATACAGGAGGAGCCGTAGGAAGTGAGGGTATCATATTTTTTAAAACTACCAATAAATAACAATCTAAATTCAGCTTACAGCATTATTTCAGTTTTACCTGTGGCAGCTACTCTTGGCTGCTCTGGTTGTATGTTAAAAAGTTAGGCGATTAAAATTCAATTATGTGGGTTTTTCTTTTCTGTAGCCTAGGGTTGAATGAATTACTGGCAGGAAACTTTAGCTCATGAATTCAATCAAAAATCCTTTCATTTGTCAGAGCTGCTTCCTGTCCCTCTCTCCTCCTCTCCTTTAAACATCTGCTTCTCCAGTTCAGGGAGAAAAACACACACACACACACACACACACACACACACACACACTCACTCTCTCTCTCTCTCTCTCTCTCTCTCTCTCTCTCTTTGTTAAAATAATAAGCAATCACCAAAACTTCCCTTGCAAAAGTTACAGATTCTCTCTTAAACACACACTTGCTCCCAGTAGAGTTTATTTAATATATCTTTAATAGCTTCCTTGTACTCCTCTCTTCCTTTCCGCTTTTAAATTCTGGAAAATCTCAAGCTGACAAAAGAAGACATTTTTAAAATGCGAACCTTCGCAGGGATAAGCCCCGGCCAGTCTCCAGGCCAATGAGAAGGAAGCAAAGCGGCGAGGCGGGGGAGGGGGTGGCTGTCGGGAATTGCTAGCGCTCCTTAAATGGCAGGCACTTCCTGCCAGAAAAGGCCAGCTCTGCACAAACAGAAATCGGTGGAAAGAAAGCAGGCGGCTTTGCTCAAGTTCAAAACAATCTGCGCGTGTCCTTGCGCGCGCCGAGCCCGACCGGGCCGCGCGGCTCAGGCCACGCCAGAGCCATCACCTGAGCGATCCACAGCCCTTTCTCATCAGCCTCAGACTGGTGTTTACCCCACGCCTCCAAGAAGGAAGACCCAGATGTTAAAAGTTATGGGAAAAGCTGAAAATGCCTTCCGAACAGTCATTCTTCTTTGAGCACGACATCAGTCCTTGAGTCTGCCAGCCCGCCCTTTCTCTGCATTGATGGTTCTCTTTGGGAGACTGACTCAAGGGCCGACCTCAGCGGCTTTATTCCTTGGCCTAAACGTCGTGCTGTCTCTTCCTTTAGAGAAGTCTGGGGTGAAAATTAGTAAAACTTGGGGCTATGCTGCCTAATGATCTCAAGGCTAGTTCAGATTTTCAGATCTTTTAAAATGTGATCACCCCACTTGAAAGCTTCAGTGTCACCCTAGAGAGAAAGACATCTGCTTTAAGAATGCTCACCTAGAATTTATAAATATTTTAACAGTGCAAAACATCGTACATCATGCAACCAGCTTTTGTATCATGGTGCAGCATAAGAATGTTTTCATATCTAAGCTATGCTTGTAATGCTGTGTAGATAAAGAAGCTTACTATTACTATACTCTTCATATTCTTATGGATAAAAGAGCTTGAGCTTAATGATTAGAAAATCACTGGTATTCCCAAATGCGCTACAATCAATATATTCATAATTTCTACATGTTGTAATTATTCATCCTTAAGTTAAAAAAAAAGAGTGATATGGTTAAAGCCATTTATCATTATAACAGTAATAACAACAGCTAACATTTCTGAGCACTCACCATGTACCAATTGTGGTGCAAAGTTCTTTGCATGCATTAGTTCATTTAATCTGCACAACCCTATGTAGAACTATGATTATGCACATTTGAAGAAACAGAAGTTTAGATCATTAATTTGCTGTAGGCCAGAAAGTCAGTAGGTAGCAAAGCTGTGACTTGTACCTCGATTTTCAAAGCATACACACACTATTCAACCAGCCACTCATTCATCCATCCACCTGTCCATCCACCCAATATTAAACTCCTATTATTTGGAAGAAAAGGTCAAGCAAATGAGATAAGATGTACACAAAACATTTTTTTAAAAAAACTTATACATCTATTTTATCCAACTGAAGCATAAGGAATACATGATATCTTAAAATTTCAGATGTCAGGTTAGTAACACATATATACTGAATTGTAGAAACAATGAACAGTATAAGAAAAATTAAAAAATCAATGAAACTGCTATCAACAAGAAATCCAATACTCCCTTAACATACAAAATATGACATTCAAGGTATTTCTCAAAAGACCAATTTTCCAAAGAATTTTCAAAAATAAATTCAGGGAGCATTTGGGAATAGCAAGTTTCCAAAACAAAACGTGAATAGCAAGATTAGTTTGTCAGTTTTACCATTTTCTCTTCAGTGGAAAATTCACTGGACAAATTAAAATTTCACCCTAGACAGGATGTAAGAATGTTTTTGTAAATCACAATTTGTGGTATATTAATGCCATGTGAAAGTTTTCTTTCTCAAATAAGAACCCACATGAAACTTGGTTATTAAACCTTAAATAAACTTTTTTTCCATACGTATAAGTTTCAAATTGAAATGCCTATAAATGGATTTTTGGATTTCTTTTTAGTTTAATTCCTGAATGTATATGGCAAAAAGTAACATCCTTTATATAAACTTCTGCTTTGAGCTAAAATCAATATATATCCCTATTTTGAGATTTCATCGTGCATCAAGTTGGTTGATTTACTTCAATATGAGCTCGTCTGAGCTATAAAATTGTGTCCCAACTCCAGCTATTTCTATATTCATCTGAATTACATGATCACACTTAATTCTTTGCATTTCATGTTCAAGAAAATGTGAGAGCTTGTCATCTGTCAGGTACTATGCTAGGCACTAAGGGCAAAGAAGTACATCAAACATGGTCCCCATGCTGGAGAAAATTATAGACTTGTGAACGAGACCAACAGGCAAAGACATCCTAGGAATTGGATAAGTGCCACAAATGAAGCATAATCCATATGTATGTATGGGGACTCATAAAAAAGAATGATCAATTCAAAGAAAGCCCTCTCCTCTACAAAGCATCTCATTCATCCATTCAACAAATATTTACTGGATTTTGAAGGATAAGGTGGTGTTTCCAAGTGGAGATGGTGGAAGAAACATCATATGCAACAGCATGAAGTTCTGAAGGGATTTCATGTTCAGGGACATGGTTGAAATATATACAGAATGCGATAGAAGCACAAGGGGTCAAGTGATTGATTCTGTCTGAGGTGCCAGGGAAGGCGTCAGAGAAGGGAAGACATCTTAGCTAAATCCTGAATGTATCCACAAACTCCCTGTGGAAACTCATAATTCTGAAAGCCATCTAAGGTATAGTACTTATTATGGGCTCCATCCTTTTAATATCAAACCAGCGAGACAATTCTTGTGACTTTTCAGTGAAGGTCTGGATGGAGTCAAATGTATCTAACTTATTTGGTGAGGAACAATGAAGTGTTCCCATATGCACCGAAGAGAAAGTTCAGACTGCACTCACTGCAGTATCACACCCAGGAATGTCGCTACCCATGGTCACCGACCAATGTAGCATCTAAGGTTTGAGGCCTACTCCGAGGACATCACTGAGGATATGCACAAGTCTGTCAATTAAGAATGGAGAACCACCTCCCTCAGACCAGCAGTTCTCACAGACTCCTCGCCCCGTCTCAATTGTTAATTTCAAGTGAAACAAGGACATGATTCATACCCCCGGTTGCTTTTCTTTTCATGTGTAGCATGATCAAAAGAATAATTATACAGTGAGGAATTCTGCAAAGACAAAAATTGCGTGTGATCCTCCTTACATAAGGACCTCAGTGTGCTGCTGGAAACTCTCTGATTTGTTCTGTTGACTGGCAGCTTCAGGTTACAAGCAGGGAACAGAGAGCCCTCATTACCATCTTCCTAGCCTCCAACAAATATAGAGTCAGCTCAATACACCCATTTAGTCTTGACAAGTACATATCAGATACAGACCATGCAAAAATAATAAACCTTAGTAAACAGTTTGATGACTTCTAAGGAAAGAGAGAGGGAGCAAGTACAGCTCAGTTAAGCAACTCTAGAGAGTTCAGAGAGCTTGCTAAGAGAAGAATTCTGAGCTAGTTCAGTGGCCAAAAAAAATTGTCACTATGCTTTTAAACTCTTCCCACACACTCTTGCTTAACATCTCTTACTCCTACTCCAACCCACACACATAAAACCTAGATCAGAAAGGGAAAAGGGCAAGCTTCCTATGGGGAAAGTTTAGCATTTTTTACTGGATTGGCAGATTGGCATCAGCTTTCCAATTAATTTCACCCGGGGTAAATCCAACTTTATCCACTCTGCAGATGCCCCTGCCTCTGCAGAGCAGAAGGTGGCTGAAGGAAATCACATGCATGGGATTGCTAGTCTCACTTTAGATTCTGGACCACAAACCTCAAATGGGCCACCAGTGCTGCACCAATTTTACTACATCTTTTTGGTTCTGTTCATTCTGTCATTGTCCTACATGACTACTTCGCACCTTTTCTTCTCTTCTCAACCTTCCAGCACCTTCTGCCCAATTCTTACTCCTAGTTGCTGGATGAACTTGATTCCTATTTTACCAAGAAAACAAAAGCAAACAGAAAGAGAACTTTCACAACCTCCCACCAACACATCTGCCCACTTCACTGAATATTTATACCTGCCTTCTCCGATACGGTAGTCACTAATCAATATGGCTAGTCCAAATTTACATGCTTTTTTTGTGTGTGTAAAACACACTGGATTTTGAAAATTTAGGATAAAAAAATGAATGTAGAGTATCTCCTGGATAATTGTTCCATATTCGGTACATGTTTTAATAATAATAATTTGCATATGTTGGGCTAAATAAAATCATTAAAATTAATTTCACCTGTTTCTTTTACTTTTTTAAATGTGGCTACTAGAATTCTTAAATTACGTATATGGCTCACGTTGCATTTCTGTTGGACAGTGCCACCCTATTCTCTGCTATTACAATGAAAAAACTGCCTATGCTCTTGGCTAAGACCAGGCCGCTCTCTCCCTATGCATTAGAACACTTTCCTCCCTCCCATTCAAGGCTCTCACTCCAGCAATTCTCACTACTTTCTCCTTGTTCACCAATTTTCCCTCCTCCTTGAATCATTCCCATCTGCATGCAAACATGCTGTTATATCTCCTATTTAAACAAACAAAGAAAAGATGTCTTGACCACACATCTTGATTCAGTTACCACCTCATTTCTTTATAGTATAACTGCTCAAAAATGTTGTCTATAGTGCTCACTGTCTCCAAGTCTCATTTCGTCTCTTATGAATCCGCTTCAATCCTCACTCACTCCACCAAAATGGCTCCTCTCAAGGCAGTGTGTGCTGGAACTAGAAGAGGCCAATTGTTGAATATTCAAGAATTTTGCAAGCTGCCTGCTAAGCCATTGGTAGCTTGAAATTGCTATGATGGGAGTATTTACAAGATGGAAATTGGTAGACACTACACATCAGGAGAGCTAGTTCACCAGCACAGCACTGATTGAAAGTTACTAATGGCCTTCAGCAAACTTCATAATCAGTTATCAGCTCTCAGCTTATCTAATTTATTTGCAACATTTGACATGGACAAACACTCCCTCTTTCTTAGCGTTTTTATTCACTTGCCTTTTGGGGCAGCATCTCCTCCCATGTCTTCTCCCTCACTGGACAGTCCTCCTCTGTCTCCTCTGCTGGTTCCACTTCATCTTACTGACCTCTAAACATTGGAGAGTCTTAGCACTCAGTCCAAACACCTCTCTTTTTCTTTATCTACACTTCCTCTCTGGTGTTTTCAGTCTTGTGACCTTAAATACCCAAATGCAAACTTTTAGACTATATCTCACCCTTGAATTCCAGCTTACCTATCCCCCTGTCTACTTGACATCTTCACTCGGATGTGTAACAGGCATGTCAAGTTAACATGTCCGAAATGAAAATTCTAATTCTCCTTCCCCTTTTCTTCTCCTGTTGCCAAACATCACATTCTAATAATATTTCCCAGCTCAACAAATGATAATTCTAGTTATACAGGCCACACATTTTGAGTTATCCTTGGTTCTGCTCTTTCCTTGACACCCCACATCCAATGTACTAGCATTTCTATTGCCTCTATCTTCAAAACATATCCTATCTTACTTAGGATAAGGGTGAATCTTTCCAATGGCTTGCAAAGTCTATGAGGCACCCCTGCTACCTCTCTGACCTTATCTCCCACCAATTTCCGTTACCTAATTCTGATCCAGCTGGCTCAGAGGCTTCACACTTGCTGTTCTCTCTGCCTGAGAACTCCTCTCCCAAATGGTTGCACTGCCAACTCCCTGACTTCCTGCAAGACCGTCCTATATGAAATTAACCCCTTCCATGGCACTTATCACCATATGACACTCTGTGTTGTTACCTGTTTGTGTGTTTATCATCTGTGTAGCCTCAGCAGGCAAATTATTTCTCACTGCTATACATCTAGCATCTAAAAGAGTGCTTGGCACAGTGAAAGCTCAGTAAATGTTTGTTGAATGAATGAAAAAACTGATATCACATTACCAGCTTTGGATCACGGAGAAAGCTACTGTCACTTTCTGTACTGTGTAAAGCATTAAGTGGTGGACACATCTTAAATGGTAAAGTCTTCGATTTCTCTGCCAGCCTGCCTTTGGGTGCAGACTCAGGTAGTGAGGGAGGGTTTATGGGATAGCAAAACAATTAAATCTGACTCAATTCAGAATTAATAGTGACTCATCCGGTGACAATGATATTACGAATCTTTTAATATTGGTTTTTAAAAGGGGAATTTCAGAGATGTCTTGATCCAAAAGCCCTCTCAATTTCATACCAGGGGTTTGTGCCAGGAGAACTCTAATGGAAACAACTAGAATTATGTCCTAGGACCATGGCCCTGGTTAATTTGTGGAGTGGTGGAGTGGGATGGAGGGAGGGTAAGGGACAATGAAACAAATGCCATGGGTTTTTAATTTTCTATCATTATCAATAAAGTAGTCTTTAAAAATTACATACATAACAACGGTTATTTTCACCTCACCACCCATTTTTCTCTTCTGCCATTGATTTGCCAAAAAAACTGATGCTGAAGTTGCCCAATGAAAACCGTGTCCCCAACACTCCAATCTCTCTTTAGTAAACTGAAGGTGGTCGGGGACAGGTGGGAGGCAAGCCTCTCATCTCATCATCTCCAGGATTTTCACAGGAGGAGTTGCATTTCTGAGCGGTCTCGAGCTAGAATTTAGAATACATACTGTGCCTCATACATGGTGATTGGCAGCCTATAGTACCATTTTTTTTTTCTTCAAGATACTGGGGTGATTAGATAGGTAGGCTTAAATTTTAATTATCTCTTATGACATTATTTTTATGGGAAACTGTATTATGAGATCCAAATTCTTGCCTTATAACTGAATTTTTGGAATATAAATTGTTTATAAATTGGAAATGCCTGGATTATTATTATTATTAATTAGGTTTCTAGTCAAGTTCAAAAGCCAAGTATGTTTTAACCTTCTATGGTGGTAGGAACAATCAGCAGTGGTTATCCCTTTGATTTATGAGGTATTAGATGTTCCATCCACAGTTGAAAATGTTGGAGAAGCATCAATGGAAAAAATAGGCCTACAAATATGGAAAAAACAAGTCACTGAAGCACCAGATAGTGTAGCTAGCACTCTCCTAGATGTATGGCCTGGCTAATATCCATTCTGTCCTATATATTTTGACTGATAAAATTGTGTTTTTTATGTTGTTGGGGAATATGTGTTTCTTTCTCTCTCTTTCTGCCTCTCTCTCATTACACACACACACACACACATAATAGATAATGAAGTCAACCAAAATATTGAGTACTGAAAATGTACTACACATTGTGTTCTCTATTTAAATAATATAATAGTTGGGTTACCTCCTACATATGTATCAAGTGTTTCATATGTATTATATCTAATCCCGACAAAAACGACAGCACACGCTTACATAGTGCTTTGTGCAGAGCATCATTCCCAGCCGTTTACCTTTACTAACTCCTTCAAGATGCATAGCAGCTCAGGTGGGAACTAGCACCATCTCCTTTTTCAGAAGAGGCAGCTGAGGCACAGAGCCTGTATGAGACTTACCTAGGGTCATATCAGCTGTAAACAGTACGGCTGGGATTTCAACATGAGCAGTCTGGTTTGGATCATGTTCTTAGTCAACCGTACCTTGCTGCCTTTTTCACAGCAACCTATGAAGTCCCTTGCCTAAGGTTGCTCAGGCAGTAGGCAGAGGCCGAGTCAATCCCGGGGTGCTGACACGAAAGCCTGGCTTCTCACAACACTCCTCTCCCACTCTCACAACTCCCACTATAATGTCATGTCTCTTTAAAGAAATACTGGTTCCTCAAAGCCTACTGATGTGCCTTAAGATTCTTTGGTATAATCCCCCAAGCACAGAAACGCCCAAGGGTCTGACTGTAGCAGCTATTCAACACAGGAAAGAGACTCACACAGCGTGACTTTGCGTCGTGTGTAAAGATGAGCAAAAACCCCCTCCACACCACAGCTTCCCTTTGTTTCTGAGAAAAAGCCAAGGAAAACTGACTTTGATTTTCTAAATCTTCCTTTGATTTACCCAACTAGAGGAAAATCAATGCTAAAACAACTATTGAAAGCCACCCGAGATGTGCTGATCTAACATGACAAATGCCAAGGCATTTAGACATCAAATTGATCTTGGAATCCACGCTCCCTTCCTTAACTCCAAAAGAAGAGGAATCGCAAAATCCACACAGAGTGGAAATCATATTTAGACTATCGGGCTCGTCATTTACTAAAAGCTGATAGAGATCTCCAATGCATCTTGTTTACGAAGCAGCCAAGTTTGTTAGTTCTGTACTCAAGCAAGTGCTGCCTCTTTGTAGGATCGATTGCTGGCATTTTTGCTGGTAGCTCAGACAGAGATTGGCCACCAAAATGTGTCTAAAATCTTCAGAGGCTCCTTTAATATCTTTCTCTTGGTTGAGAAGAAAACCTGGGATGTAAACTTCATTTTTCCTCAAGAAAAGGTGAAGCTGTTCCAGCATATGTTTTAAATGATTTATATTGTCTGACAATGGAAAGGTAAATTCTCTCACAGGATTTATGGCACAATTCTCAGCCATCTGAGTTCTGTTTATTTCACCTTGTCTCATTGCTCAGAGAATTACAATTAGATGGAAACACCTAATGTCAAGGCATCTAATAGTTCCAGCATGGGACATTGGGATTATTACAAATATTTTTCTCTGCGCAAATCACCAAAATTTATTGATAGTCACCATGCTACCCTCTCATTATGGCACTAGCAGACATGTTTAAGGAAAAGAAAATAAACTCTTTAACCAGGTATATAGGAATAAACAGAATACACTGAAAGAGTCACTTAAACATGTTTTTTTCAAGATAAGAATTTATGTGGGTGAGCATTTACATGGGACTTCTGAAGGAATTTTGATAGGTCCTATTAAGATAGCTTTAAAATACATAGGGAAAATCTATTTGAAGTTAAATAGTGGTAAAATCCACCTACAAAAACAAAAATAGCCATCTGAGACTTTCCCTCAAGATAAAGTTCTACTAAATCTATGCAAATAGCAATAACACTTTCTAGAAAGAGTTCTAAAGTAAGTCACACACACAAACCTCAGTAGCAGCACAAAACATCCTTTGTTGCCGGACGTGAGAAAAACACACTCGCTTCTAAAAAAAGCCATAGGAAGGAAGTGGAAGAACCTCAGGGGCGAGTGGGAGTGTGAAAGGAATGCTACAGCTTTTTTTTAAGACGTGTAAGCTTGCTGTGGCCCTTCATAGTAGGGCAGTAGTTCAAGTAAGTGAAGTAAAATCTCTGTGATATTTTTTTCCTCTCCTGTAGGTGCATTATCAGCCAAATAGATTCGAAAATCCTGATAAAAGCATGTTGATATTCTGGCATTCAATGGCCCCAGGTTAAACATTTCTTTCAAAAAAAAAAAAAGAGAGAAATCAAAGGAACTCAAACACCTGCATTTTTTTTTTTTAAGATTTTATTTTTCCTTTTTCTCCCCAAAGCCCCCCGGTACATAGTCATGTATTTTTAGTTGTGGCTCCTTCCAGTTGTCAAACACCTGCATTTGATTCTAATTTCACACATCTCGAAACAACTTAGATTGCCAAAAAAAAAAAGAATTAAGAGAAAAGTGATCTGAGAACAAAGACGGGTAAGCAAGGCATTGTGCTGAAATTTTGCAATGTAACAAAATGGGCAATAATGTTAGAGGATAAATTGAAAGCTCTTTTGAAAACACAAATACGATCGTGAGGCCTCCCTGCTTAAAATCCTGTTATACCTTCTCATTGTGCTAAGGATAAACACCAAATTGTCAATGTGGCTTACCAAGCTCTTCCTGATCTGGTTGCTGCGTATCTGTGAAGCATAATGTTGGAGCTCACGCTGATTGATTGCTTTTTACAGAAATTCTTTCAGTTAATCTTATAACAACCCTTTGAGGTAGAGACTCTTTTATCCCCATTTTTCAGATGATGACCTGGAGAAGTTGAGTTACTTGCCTAAGATCTTAAAGCTAGAAAGTTGTTGTGTCAGACACGGTCTACTGAGGAAGTCAATACACATTCCCAATCTCCTGTCACTTGGCTGCCTCCATTATCAGAGTTGGAAAATCTACATTCTCACTTTTCCTGTTTTCCTTACTATTTGCTTTGTATTCTGAACAATGACACCTAGGCAGAAGTCCATTAGAGAATTTCTGAGAAGCTTTTAACTTTTCTTTTCTTTTTTTCTTTTTTTTTGAGGAATATTAGCCCTGAGCAAACATCTGTTCCAATCCTCCTCTTCTTGGTGAGGAAGATTGGCCCTGAGCTAACATCTGTGCCCATCTTCCTCTACTTTATGTGTGGGATGCCTGCCACAGCATGGCTTGACAAGCAGTGCGTAGGCCCGCACCCAGGATCTAAACCAGCAAACCCTGGGCTGCCGAAGTGGAACGTGCAAACTTAACTGCTGTGCCACTGGGCTGGCCCCAAAGCTTTTAAGTTTTTTGATGAAAGAAGCTGGCATTGCACATCTCTCCCCTTCCTCCTGCCTCCAATGGGGTCATCATGCCTGGGGCCACTTTGAGACTCAGAAATGGCAAAGCAACAGGCTAAGAATGCAGAGCAGAAGATGACAAGAGCCTGGACCTGTGAGGAACTCACTGAACCGTGCACCAGTCCTGGACGGCCTATTTTCAAACGTTTTGTTTTGTGGGGACAGTATACCTCAATAAGGCAGGCTTTCTCTTATCTGGAACCAACTGATACCTCTGTGAGACCAAGATTCTACCTCAGGAAATCTGATTCCAGAGCCCATGAGTTTACTCCCATCCTCCCTGTTCCACTGTCCCTTTTGCTGTCTTTTCTGTGGCCACACTAACCTCTAAATTCCTCAAAACCACCATGTTTCTTCCTGTCTTTTCCTCTTCCCTCTGCCTGGAGGAATCCTCTACTCAGCCTTCAGATCTCAGCTTAAATAGCACCTTCTCAGGGAAGCCTTTCCTGATCTTTTTCCATCTTCCAGACAAAGTCAGTTCCACCCGTACGCATGTTCATAACAACCTTTGCTTGTCCTCTGTAGTACTTATCACAATTACAAAAGAAGAAGTATTTAATGCTTGTCTTTCCATGCTACATGGTCAACTTATGAGATTAGGAATTGCGTTCTGATTGTACACAGTAGGCAGTCAGTAGATATTTACTAAATGGATAAATAAATATAGGTGCTCCTCACCCTCAGTTAATTCTTGAACTAGAAGGATGAAGATAGGAAGTTACTCAACTTACACATCTGGAACCACAGAAGCATCTCAGGCTGGAGTACAGCTTGTTTGACTCTATTAGCTACCATAAATAGCTCAACAGAAAGGAAGGTGGGAAACTGAGTTCCAGAAGCTGAGTGTGAAGATAAAGGAGACCCAGTCAGAAAGAAAGGGATGCTTCCCATTCTAAGGTAGTGGCAATCCCAGACACAGAAAAGAGCTGCGAGAAGAAAACAGTGAGTGGCAAGATGGAAACTACAATGAAAGCAGGGATAACCTTGTAAAAATATGACTTTCAGCCGGCTAAATATACACATAATATAGTATTTTCTCTGATCTCAAATTTTGTATTCAGCATTTTGGGAGGCTTTGCTGTGGGAAAACATTTCCAATGTTATAGTGGAGTTGTAGGAAAATGTTTGACTTTATATAAACTTTGCTTTATTGCCAAATTTCCTGTAGGCCGTCTATTCCATTAAGCAAGAGATAACTAGTTTGTACCACCTTCTTAAAATCACAGCTCTTAGTGCTATTAGAACACTCTCTTGTCACCCTGCAATTGATCTTTTTATACTCCTTTATCCTCCATTGGACTGTAAATTCTTGGGCGTAGGAATCTTGTGACTTATTTAATTTTGGATTTTCAACATGGAGCATAGTGCTGGCACAGAATATGAACTCACTATATCTTGTTATTATAAAGAATAAACAAAATGCATAGGCATGTTAGGCATTTAGTAAATACATGCCAAATTGCATCTTTGATACATGACTTGGAATTGTTTCCCTTTCAAGGTATTCGTTCAGTGAGCATAATTACAGAGCCTACAATCCAACAAAGTCTTCATTATGGAGAAAAACTAGAGAAGAGTCTTTGAGTTTTCGAGACAATATGAATTGAAATGGCAACCTCCTTTTTATCATGTGCATATTTCAAGTGCAGAGACAACTCCAAACTTGAGATGAAAAAAACCTACAATATTTCTCTGCTGACCCTTGTCTGTCTTCTCTTTTCACTCTGTATCCTGGGGTTAGGGGGAAGGAGAAAGCCACATAAGAAGAGAAGGAGAGACGGATGGGACAGGAAAGGCAGCCAGTAACAGAGAGGAAAAGAATGAATTGGGATGAGGAGCAAATGGGACAGTGAAGAAAGGGTGAGGATTGGAATGACAGAAAATACAAGAACGAAAGTTGATTCTTTCTCATTTCCTCCAGTCTCTAATTTCTCCAGTCTCTGATAAAAGTGCATGCAGATTTGGCTATTTGATCCTTATCTCATGGCCTGCTCAAATGTCACAATTTCTTTTTCTTTTTCTTTATTTATTCATTTATTTTTGAGGAAGATTAGCCCTGAGCTAACATCTGCCACAAATCCTCCTCTTTTTGCTGAGGAAGATTGGCCCTGAGCTAACATCCATGCCCATCTTCCTCTACTTTATATGTGGGACACCTGCCACAGCATGGCTTGATAAGCGGTGCATAGGTCCGCACCTGGGATCCAAACTGGAGAACCCTGGGCTGCCGAAGTGGAAACCACTGCACCATGGGGCTGGCCCTCTTTTTAAAAAAATTAATTTAGAACTAAACATCTTTAATTTTTCCAATGACATGCTTGTGGTTTTTGACATCTTTGGGTCCTGTTCGTTAAAACCATCACCTAAGTCCAGAGTACCGCAGTGGAGTGGCTTTCGGAACCCCCTGAACGGATGATGAATACAATCTATTTCCACATTTACAGAAAGTGAAACTTCTTTAGTGTACTGAACATCATAGTCCACCTACTTCATAAATATCCCATTTTTAGTTACAAATTGTGCCAATTCAATATATGTCGATACCAATTCAATTACTGGAGTGACTTGTAGAAATGTGAATGGAATCCAATCCTGACGTGGCATAAAACTACGACAGAAAACATATTAGTAGCAAGAAAAAAATGTTTGCTTCAAATACATGGATTATATTTTCTCGGGCCTTAAAAAAATGAAACTGAAAGAGGCAGCTTGAAGAAGCTCACACGTGTTTAAAACCCACATCCTGTTGTTATCCACGGCCCTGGCAAAGAGAAGCTGGGAGGTGAACATTCTTACTCGGGTCCCGTTAGCTCTGATTTGCAGAGGGCTTCTCCAAAGAGAGAAGTCACATTCACTCTCAGCCTCCTCCACATGGCTGCACAATGGCCCAGGCACCACCTCTGACCAGCACCATTTACTGAGTAAACATCTAAGCCCAAGAACACAGTGGTCTAACCCAGTGAGCTTAGACCTTAACTTTAAAAGATTCTCCATGCTTCATTCCAGCTACTATCAGCAGATTCTAAATAACCCATGAGCGGAGGCCCATCCGCCTAGGGCCTACAAGAAATTATAGCAAGAGAGAGAGCCTAATGGGAGTCAGTCAGTGAGAGTAAGAGCAGCATGGTACACTCAGACTTTTGTTCCTCTTTATTTATTTGGCTGAAATGCACGTGTTTTTGCTTCAGGCAGATGTTGGTATCCCAGCCTTTTGTACAGGAAGCTGTAGAAGGAGGAAAGGATGATTCGTAGGAAACATGAGGAGACTTGCTGGGTGGGAGCGAAGAATATTTTATAGGTCAAATGGTATTTTTTTGTCAGCCCAAGGATTTTTTTTAAAACTATTTGTAACTGTTCAGAACCCTTTCAAAGAGTGAAAACTATCCTAACAACGTTATGGTCCAAACAATTGCAGAGCGTTGTTTTAAACTTGGATCTTGAAGTTCCTCCTTTATGTTTCTCCAGTGAACCACCACAGGCTCTCCCTAACGGCTGCCCCGTGTGTCTTTGTAATTTTCTAAGAGGAGACTAGCCCCCTTCAGGATGTTCCACCAACTCGGCCCTGTTTTCCTCACATGTTTCTTCTTGTTCTTCTTCTGAAAAGCATGTGCTGATAGCCTACAGGGAATTGATGAAGATTTATTTTTTAGACAGCGTTTTCCCCCTGCAACTGTGAGTTGGCCTTCCTTGGAAGGGAAGCCAGGGCAAATGATCCTAAGGCACTTTGCTCCAATGCTCTCATCTCAGTAACTGTTTAAAATGAAAACTGTAGAGACTGAAGTGAAAAACTTGTCTCCATCTGGAAGCGTTTACACACAGAGGTGTCTTGAGCTTCAGTTGTTTGTCTAGAATTTCCATTTATGAACCGACTTGCCTTTCTCCTGTGGGTATGCCGAAGACAACTGTTTGCAAAATCCATTTTATGCAACAATCCAGAGGCTCCTTCAAACTCAATCAGGCTGGAAAGGCTAACTATGACGCATAAGATTCCCCCGACACACACAAAAATGTCAGAAGTCAAGGAGAGAGCTGATCTCTGATGTTGAGAGTAGCCGCCAGCTTACCTGACAAGTCAGTGTATTGTCATCAAACCAGTTTCCTGCTTGGAAGACCTTGACTCCTCTCAGTAAAGGTGTCGGCACCTCTTTTCCCGAACAATCTCAACATAAATGACAGGGCCTGAGCCCAACAGAAGGTGTCTTTAATCTTTTTATACTTCAATATAAAGGTTACCTGAAGAAAAGCCTTACGATATACTTTCAAGATACTGACTTGTGATTTTTTTTTTAGACATCAGTATGTCATGTCAGATTCAATCATTCTTTTAAAGAAGCTGGGAGGAAGCGTTGCTGGACATCCACAGAGAGATCTTATTCAACAAAGCATCCTATAATGCTAGGGACACCTGTGCCACATTCCTAAAGGCCAGTCTGTTGAAGGACTTCTGCTAAATGTAGGTTCCTACTGTGGGCATGTCCGGGCAAGTGGCCACTCTGTGGGGGTTAAGGGGGGTGCAAAGTAGCAGAGTCTAGAAGGATGGCGGTAGAAGAGAAGAAAGAAGAGAGAAGGTCTGGCACTAGAGTTGCCTCCTGAGACCCGGCCTGTACTCAGGTGATGCTGGAATTACAGAAGTTTCTTCGAAAACCCTGAGAGTGGCAGACCCTCTGTCACACTAAACCCATTCTCAACCCATTTCTCCCTTGCCCATCTCCTTTCTAGAAGATAAAGCTGAACATTAATTTTCCCAGCTCCCCTGTTCTTGGAATGGAGGCATGACATAGTTCTGGACAATAGACAGACGTCTGCTGGAGGAGGGGTATGCTTCTGGGAAACCTTCAGCTTTTCTGATAAAGGCACACCTGTGCTGGCCCCACTCTTCCCTTCACCCTGCTTTGAATGCCAGTGTGATACCTGGAGTCTGAGACTACGAGAGAAAGGACAAGAGAATGACAGAGATACTGATGCTGAGCCTTGATATTACTGGGTTACTAAACTAATACCAACAATGACCTATCTCCAGAAATATTGTGATGTAATTAAAAAAAAAATCTCTATTTGTTTCAAACACCGTTAGTCACTTTTCTATTATTTGCAGGCACCCTCTTACTCCCCCCACCCTCCAAAAAATGCTAGCTGATTTGGCAGGGAAGGCAGATCAAATAAGAATGTATTCTTAGAAAGCTTTCCAGGGAGAGGGCAGCTTTGAAAACCTCAAGAGAAACCAAATATCCTTCAGAAGGTAAACCCAATTTAGCATATCCCGGAGTCTCATAATTTATTTCAAATTTTATGCCTGCAACAACTTAGCATCATTACTCCATCCACTGGCTCAGAAAATTTATTTAGATGAAAGGCAAGACATCATCTAGTCCTAACCATACAATTGCTTTTGTTACCTGTTTGTATTTACATTTATACAAATCTCTAACCTTATTTTTCTGGATAAAGCAAGGGTATCAGCTAATGAGATACTTGGCTTACTCTGAGTCCTTTTTATAATACTGGACCATTTTCAGAGAATTTTAAAAGAAATACAACAAAATGAATGGAAAGAGCAAAATAATCGTGGTTGGTCACCAGTGAGCTACATGACATTGTGCAAGTTCCTTCAATTTCCTGAGCCTCATACTGCTCATCTACAAAATGAAGAGTTGGATTGGCTAATTCTTTCAGCTTTATGTTCTAAAAAGTTTGATTATAAGCAACCAAGTTATCTAACCACAGGCAGTTTTATAATTCTTTTTATACTAACATGTATTATGTCTTATTTCCAATACATCTCCCCAAACAAAAATTTAAATTTTGGAATTTATATTTGATAAGATTAGAGTTCATAAATGGCATTCTCTGACTCCAGGAGCCATTTCCCTCCTGGGTCATTATTCTCCATATTAGTGTTTTCAAAAGGGGGTCTGAAGTCCTTGCATCTTGCTGAGTCCCACCCAAGATCTACTGACCCAGAATATCTGAGGATGGAACGCAGAAATCTGCATTTTCCACAAGCATCCTGGGACATTTGGACATGCACTAAAGTTTGAGCACCACTGATCTGGAAATAAGTGTCACTAAAAGCACGAAATTGAAACCTGAGTAGGTTAAAAATTACGTAGAGGACATTATGATAAAGAGGTCAGTCACAAATTCAGTTCTTTACTTTTCTAAAGGTGCTGATTTAAGGTAATTTACAGCGTCCTCGGAGGTAGACTTAACTTAACCCTCAATTAGTATAATCTATTGATAGACAAAATTCAAGGAATCAAAGCGATAAAACTTCCCCCAGGATTTTGATTACTGCTTATTTTGCTGCCTCTTGTTTTCCTTTCCAGTCACCATTTTTTAAAATTTTTTTAACTGAGGTATAATTGACATAGCATTTGTTTTTGTTTGAAATATTTCACTTGTTTTTTAAATCCTTGTTTTAATGCTCTGTTTCATTTATCTCACATGATATGGCAAGTTTTTAGATCAGCTGGTTGCAAGTGCCATAATTTCATGGTTTACTATAATCTCATCTTCCTACATTGGTTGGCTTCTTTTCAATCCTACTATCCATTAATAAGCCAAGGAATTTACGTTTCCTTTGCATGTTGTGTTTATCGATCTCTATTTGGCTAGGTTTGATAGTAATCACTACTCTGTCATCTACAAGTAAACTGCTTCCCCGGGAGTTTAAAACAAGTTTAGGAATTTCTATTCTAGTTTGTGTATTTGACTGGGTTGAGTACACCATACTATTACAACATCTGCATAAACAGTTTATTTCTCAAGAGTACTTTATTCACCCTAGGATTCATTGTACTGTCATTTCTTTAATCAATTGTGATTTATTCAGCTTTTCTTTTACTACAGATCAGTAAAAATGTTCACGAAAATACCATGTCTCACTCAGGTATGTTTTGAATATACTTCCTATGGTTGCTAAAAGTAGGAACTAGATCTATAAGAGAGACCAACATCGTTTGCTAATGTTTCAAAGCCAGTAAGAACACTTAAAAGGCAAGATGAAATAAATAGAAATAAACACACTGAATCAAAAAGAGCTCAAAGCCATTGTAATTTCAACCATTTAACAGCAATATTACTCATTATTATTTCATCACCATAATATGTTCGGCATTTCTAAAATGTTTCTCAATCAAAAAAAACTCACGTATCTTGCAAAAAAAAACTCAAACTATAATGAATCCTACATTGCAACTTAAAAGGAAGTCTGATGTCTACTGTGAAGGATGAGGACCTCAGAGGCACAGGGCCCTGTACTGATGTCCTGCATTCACCCAGAAGAAGAACTAAGAGCTTCTAGAAGAAAGGAAAGGTGCAATGGAGTCCTGACCTGTTATACACCCCTAAGCACAGGGGAATTCCTTTGAGTCTGTACTTTGGGTCTGCAGGTGTGGAGGGAAGCTGTGGCCACAAGAACACTTTGAGTAGTCAAAGTGGCTGGTATCATTAAAAGAGCGCCCAATTTGGAGTTAAGAGACTGAATGTATGTCCTGCAATTCTCATTTATTAGTTGTGTAATCTTGAGCATGTCACAGTCTCCCTGAGCCTGTTTATGCCCTCAGAGAGATCTGCAATATTGATATACTAACATACGTCCTTTTCGGGGATTTTGTGAGGAAAAATTCCTCTATGAGTAAATGTTTGTTATAGTCATAATTCAAATAAGGGCCAGATCACTTCCCTACATCCTATAACGTGAGCTGTGGTCAAGTGTGCCTGAGCGTCTCCTGCCTGGGCTGTGCTCCTACATTCGTCCACATTTGCCTCAGCAATCATTCACCCCCACATAAACGGGCTGGAGGTGCTTCTCCCAATGCAGAGTTCATAGGTCCATAGCATTTGGAAAGCCCCCTCACAAACCGAGATGCTGTCAGCGGAGGCTGCAGAATTGGTTACAAGGTGTGGACCCTATCTATTCATGTTTTATATGGCCCAGACCCCCGACTCTGTTCAGTATCCAGAAACTCTGACTCTTACATGCTGCCAGAGAAAAAATGATCTCCAAACCAATACCTACCGTTGGCAGGAATGTGTATTGGAACAGATCGAGGCAAAAATAAGTCATTCGAACACAAAATACAACAGTGTGTACAAATATGCTTTATGGCTGAACTTGAGTTCTTTTTGATTGTTAACATGTCCCGTTCTTTTGTGCCACCCACACAAAAATGTGTTCTATTAGGAGTCAGGTTCTATTCCTGACCCTCTTAGTCACACTGGGCAAGCTGTTTTAATTTCCCTCAGCTTTATTTTATGCATCTTGGAATCTCTCCTTCTCCACTCTACCTTACTGAAGTTTAGAGTTATATCTTATAAGCTAATAAAAAAAGGTCTGCAAATTAAGCATTAGAAATTGTACTAGCCATGGTAATAAAGAGTTGGAATTCTCATCATTTCTTAAGATGCTTCTGAAATGAAAAGGTTGAAACGAGTACAAATCATTGCTTCTAATACCCTAGAAAGTAGCTACCACACAGCATATCTTGTTTCTACATAGGGTACTAATTTGGTTTTGCAAGGACACATTTAATTCACTAAACATGCCTTCAGAGGAGTTCTGAAGAGCAAGACCTTCTGGCTTTCAAAAAGTTAGCAGTCGGCCAGGACTTAACAATACTGACACTGTGATGTTAACCTAAAGAAATCAATGCATTCAAATTGCTATGGAAACAAACCATATTAGTTACTCTTTAGTGCTCAAAACACATAGCGTCAGCTGACTCTCATTAGGAACCCGGTAAAGAGTGCTACAGAGGAGGACAAGCTACAGAAGAGCCAAGAAATTGCCGGACCAAGCACACTCAGTGCAAAGCATTTCAGTCCATGCAAATACACAGAAAGGTGGGGGCCCTTTCCTGGCCTCAGTGCTTGGAAGAGGAGGGGCAAGTTGGCAGGGGCAGAGAGTGTGATGGAAAAACAACAGAGATATTTTCCCCATGAATTACTCCTGCAAGTGGTGAAATCTTTGAAGGGAATAACTTGAAGATGGCTTATGGGGTAGCTGCACAGCACTGAAGTCTGCATAGTGGAACCCTATTCAAAAGAAAAGCAGATGACTCAGCAGTGAAGACCGTGTCCCTCCCATGTCAGTATTAAGATCGACTTTAAGAGGATGACAGTCTTTAAAAAACAGTATATTGGTGTCTTTCTTGAGTTTCACTGATAAAGTGAAATTGCCCACATCTTTTTCTAATTAATTGTATTTCAAAGTCTGCAAGTTTCAAATGCTGACTTGACCTCAAGGATAGAAGCTAAATACTGATTGACATATTATACTCAGGTGCTTAGTGGCAGGATGCACTTCTTCTGGGTTTCCTGTGCTATGTCAGCCTCTCACTCTTCTGTGGTTAGGTACGTTCCAGAGACATGCCTCAGTGAATAGCATACTTGTGAAGGTGTGTAATAGCGAGGCCCCTCTGTGATGGGATATTCAAGGCAGATAAATTTAGAAATATTTGAGCTTTACTAAATCATAAGCTTATTGAAAAGTAAATCTCCCATTGAGCACATCACATATTGTGTCACATAGTAGGTCCACGGGTTTTGTTTTGTTTTGTTTTGTTTAGTGAGGAAGATTGGCCTTGAGCTAACATCTGTTGTTAATCTTCCTCTTTTTTTTCCCCCTCCCCAAAGCCCCAGTACATAGCTGTATATCCTAGTTGTAAGTCCTTCTAGTTCTTCTACGTGGGACACCGCCACAGCATGGCTTGGCGAAAAGTGTGTAGGTCTGTGCCCAGGATCTGAACCAGTGAACTCCAGGCCACCAAAGCTGAGCACACAAACTTAACGACTAGGCCATGGGGCTGGCCCCCCTCCACAGTAATTTTGAAGAGAAGGAATGAATGCAGCCTTCTCAGGAATGGTATAGCATTCCTAATGTACAATTTTGTACACATGCAAATTCTAGGAGAAACAGGTTGAAGATTTCCTTGTAGATGTAACAAACTTATCAGCTTCTTGGATTTTCATGGAAAATACAGAGTATTTAAACAAAACGGTGAAAAACAATAATGGAGTCAGTCAGTGCAAAGCTGATGACTAAAGTACAGAAAAGCCTTCCAATGGAGAATGAGCTGGTCTAAATTAGCCTTAAGACAATAGAAAAATGATGTCTCCATTAAATGAAATTTCTGTCCCACATATTAAGATTGTGGCACAAATAGACAAAAGAGAGGAAATATATGATTATAGATGCTTAATTCAGCCAACACAAACACAGCATATCCATTTCAGCACAATGTGGAACTGCTGTTTCTAGCTAGGGGAAAAAAGAAAAAAAGACATCAGGAAAAAAATCTCCCCTACAGTTCCCCCCAGGCAACCAGAAAGTGAAACTTAATTAAACAAGCGAAATGTAATTACCTCCTGCTTATCGCACATGGTGCTGATTTGTGCCGCACATTCTAGGTGCATTATTAACCGCCCTGTGCTGCCCAGAGGTAGGAACAGAAACTCTGCATAGGGGTAACCATTGGCAGGCAGCGAGAGAAGGAACGCATTACCTCTTCTGCCCTCCCTGCAGGGGCTCAATTCCTCCCGTGGCTGGTTTCAGCTAGTCACACTTCAGGCTGCGACTGTGAGTTGAATCTCATTATGGAAGGGCTGTCCCTCAAGCATGGCGAGAGGTACCTCTACTAGTGGAGAAGAATCTGGGGCTTTTCACACTTCCTTCGGACCTAACTGTGCTTGTTCAGTCAGCCCATTTCTTCTTTTTATCCCTGTTTAGAACAACTCAGCGGTTTCTCTTATAGGAAGAGGCACTCAACATACGGCACCTGTTGAAACCATTTGAAATGTGATTTCATCGTGACTCTGGAAACATGGAGATGGCCTTCCCTTACTGACGGGCACATAAACCTAGAACCAGTAGGATGCTACCTCTGCTTTCTAGGATTTCAGTTTATTATAAAGGTTGATGCTATGCTGGAATTTGGTTATCTTAATTTTCTATTTCCCCTTCCACCAGAACATCATTAAGTTTGCATCTTAAATAGTAGGTAAATATATTTTCTTCCTTGAGGCTTCCAAGAAACAAACATTTGAAAAATCAAAAACCTGACTTTCAAAGAAAATTAGTATGTAAATCAAGCAAAAGCTGGATTGCTTGAATGAATGCATATTTGGATTGAGATAAATCTCCAAACACTGAGAAACATGCTCAGAAAGTTATGAATCAATAAAATGTTGGCATCATCATCCACTTCATTCACGTACCATAGTGGTCGCTTGGCCATTTTTATTGGAGCTGCTAATGAGACGAATTCAAAGGTGCACAAACTGTTTTCAGGAATTTGAAGTCGCCTGTTATTGAAGACGATTTAGAAGAGCTGCTAAATGAATTCATGGTGGCAATTTTGTATCGAGTGGATTGAACCAAGTTTCCTTTCAGGTCTTTTCCAGAGTAAGTGTGTATGATTCTGTGAATATGGTGAGGTTCTATGACAGCCAGTCAGTCACATGAATCACCATTGTGTGCAGATGCTTCAGCTCTCTGTTCAGCCTAAATGGCTGCTGTATGACATACTCCTCAGAAGGTATTAAAATGGCTGTTAACCGAAGGGACCAAGGCTAATCATCTTCTGTTTCCTTCTACTCATTTTGGCATGTCCTTGTAACCCATTAAAAAGCTCTTTTTGCTTTTCTTCATGTTTCCTTGAAATGCATTCTTCATTTGGCTTCCAACCTGTCCTCTTTCTTCACTTGCCACTCCTTCCTGTCTTCTTTTGGGGTTGCTCCCTGTCTCCTTGACCTCTAAATGTTGGGAATTCCAGGACTCAGCCCACAGACCTCTCACTGAGCCTCATGGCTTTAAATAATGTCTATAATTTTAGTCATTGCTGACTGTCAAATTTACATCTCTAACCCAGACATCTCTGAACTCGACTCACATATCCAAATGATCTCTCCTCTTAGATGTCTAAAACTTAACATGTCCAAAACTGAGCTCCTGATCTTTTCCCCAAAATTTGATCCTTCATGGTCTTCTTAGTAAAGAGCAACCCCATCCTTCTAGCTGTTCCAGTGAAAAATCTTGGTCTCGTTGTTGAGTCCTCCTTCCCACCTCACATCCAATCCATTGCAAGTATAGTCCTCCCTACCAGGTATCCGGAATCCAACAGATTGCACTACTTCTGACACCACTGATCTGTTCCAAAGACAACACCATTTCTTACTTGGATTAATAGGACAGCCTCCTATATAATCTCCTTTTTCTGTCCTTTCTCCCTTCAATCTTTTTTTTAAACACAACAGCCAGAATCATCTATTTAAAACCTAAGTCAAATTATGCCATTTCTCTGCTTAAAACTTTCCAGTGAGTTTCCATCTCATTCAGAACAAAAGCTGAAGTCCTTACAATGGTCTACAACGTCCAACATAATCTGCCTCCTACTTGCTTTCCCAGACCCCATTACTTCTTTCACATCAACTCCATTTCTCTCTCCCTCGCTTACTGCTCCAGCCATACTGGCCACCTTGCTGTTCCTAGAACGTGCCAGGGATATCCCTGTCTCAGAACCTTTGCACATTTTGCTCAGCCTGTTTGAAATGCCTTTCCACCTGATATCCACTTGGCACTCTCCTATACCTCCTTCAGGTCTTTGCTCAAATGCCACTCCTTCAGTGAGGCCTCTATGAGCTTTCTGTTTAAAATCGACCCCCTTCTTTGCCTTATTTACTCCACAGTACTTGCCACCATCTAACATTCTGCGGTTTTTTTACTTTTGTTTTCTCCACTAGAATGTAAGGTCCAAGAGACCAGGAGTTTTGTTTGTTTACCGTGCACCTATTACAGTACCTGGCACATGGTAGGAACTCAGTAAAAACTTGTTGGATGAGTTGATTGATACATATATGTTAAAACCTCTTGGTCCACACATTTAGCTACTTCCCTTTGCGGCCATGATTTCACAAAAGGCATCTACCTTACCTGGGTCAGAATTTTTAGACACTTTTAAAACGTAAATGGTCAACTGCCAGAATCTAAAGTTTTTAGAAAACAGGCCAGATTATGAGCTGAAAGCAAAAAAAACAACATGTATTTAAATATACCTTTCAAGCAAAATTTCAGAAAAAGCCCACCAGATTTAGATATTGTGTACTTGGCTACGTTGCTTTGCAAAGGCTGGAAACATAAGGAAGCTCTGGAAGTCAGCAAACACCAGTATTTGGCCTTAAACTGATTTAACACACACAAAAATGGCACTGTGCCTTTCGAGACCTGGAATGCAGCATTACAGGTTTTCTCCAAAACAGCTTCATTTACTTAACATTACTCTGACCCCTTAACTTCTAACTGGCTGCACAATTAAGCTATTTAAGCCTTAGACTTAGCTCTCTTTGTGCTACAACCTGGGTCTAAAGTGAAGCAAAAACAACCCTACACCTTACTGTTTTGCTAAAGTTTGTTCTGTCCCATGAAGATGTTTGCATATGCAAATTTTAGCACCACATCTGATTAGCATGCAATTGAATGACTGAGACTATTTTTATTTTCCTGTTTCATTCAGTAAACATTTATTTAGCCTCTACTATGGGTATCAGGCACAGAGAGTCAGGGGTTTTTTTCCTTGCCTGTTTCAACGCAAAAAGTCTCTATGTAGTACTGATGGGATTAAAGTTTGTTACCATAGGAACAAAAGGAAAGACAATCAGAACTGGCATCAAGTTGCATTGAAAGCATTGGTACTGCTTTTGACAGCAATGAAAACCTGAATTCTGTACTGCTTATAAATCAAGGCAATAATCTTGTCTGTCTTGTGTGGCCTTTCTTATTTCTCCATAAAAATTGTAAATGGTTTTGGAAGAATAGTTTATTTGTCTCTTAAAAGGTTGAAAAAAAAACTTCAACTTAGATTAAAAGGGACAGAATTTACTGGTTTTCATCAATATTTGACTTGGGAAAAATTACACTAGCCCAAAATAGTAATTTCATGCAAATGAAAGTAATTTACTTTCATATGTTTAAACAAATGATTGTTAATTTTGGAAAGCTTTTTCTTTTTTGTAGCTTTCATGTCTATCTTATGTTTATTTTATTTATGTTTTTCCTTTCTCTTGCAAGTTATTCTCCATAGTGCAAAAAAAAAAAAAAAAAAAAAGAAAAGAAAAGAAAAGCAAACAAACATTGGCCTTAGGGGTAAGAGATCTAAGTTTGAGTCCAGATTATTCTATGCAATAGCTAAGTGGGTTAGGGCAAGCTGCTTTTTGACTGTTGGACTCCGTTTTCCCATCTGTAAAATGGGGTGATACTCCCAAGAATTATTTTGAGGTTTAAATAACATAACTTTTAGGATGCCTGGCACATAAAAAGTATAGAGATCTCCAGTTGCAATATCAAATCTGTGACATAAGGCAAGACGCTTGCCTTTCACGGGCCTTCATTCCTCATATACAAAATGGAGGTTGAAAATTTTCATCTATGAAATTCTTAGCACTGCTGTGGAGGTCAAATTCTTATGTTTACATTTTTATAACATGTAATTTATGCTCATTATAAGGTAGTATCATTCTATTGTCCTGTCTCCTTTCCTTGCTGCAAATTTTCTTGGTATTTTCATTTATTCTTAGTTCTCCTTCAAAGCCTTTCTCACCTTTTCCTTTATAGACATCTTTACTCATATTTCTTGCTCTCTACTACAGTTTTCCTGTTGTTATATTTCTCTGTTATAAACCATAAAATTTTAGTGCATTTCTTCTATTTTTCCTTTTTCTTTATGAATCAAGTGGTTAGTTCTATTGGGAAAGTTTTTAAAAATCAGAAATATTAAATTAGGTCACCTATCAGTTAAATATATTTCTAATGAAAAGGGGCAATGTGGAATTGCATTGGAAAAATTAAAACATAACTTGAAACAATTTTGAAGTTGCAAAATATAGCTCCTAAGCTTATTCTTTTTTATAGTTTTACATTTTTCGTATTTTTAATTTGTCAAAAAAATACATTCTTTTTGAAAATACTCCAACAATACAAAAAAGTCTAAGAAGAAAACAAATATCAACTGCATCTAACCACCTAGAGATCATTACTATAAATATTTTGGTGAACTGCCATCACTAATCTCATTGCATACCTGTTCATATGTATTAGACATATAATTTCACATGAATGGGTTCATTTTATACACGCTATTTTGGAATCTATTTTTTTTCATGTAATATCTTGTTAATTCCATATTAATGTAATGTATATGTGTCCAAAATTTTAATGCTTGAATAATATTCCAGTATAAATGCATCCTAATACAGCCAATTTCCTCTGGGTGGACATTTAGGTTACTTCCCCCTTTCAACAATGCTGCAGAGAATAACTTTTACACCCAGATCCCTTTAGAATAATGGCTAAAAACATAATTGATAAACTAGTGCTTAAAAACATCCTAACTTTTACATTTTCCTCTTTATCCAGGATGAGGAATGTGTTTTCCTTGTAGAATTGAGACCGTGCAACACCTTACAGTGAAGTTCAATATCTGTGCTGTTGACAGTACAACTCTCCACATGGGCCCCTGGAAGAGTATAGAAAAACGGTATTGCCTGGCCTATTAATTTTCACTAATTTAAGCATTCCTGCTGTATAAATAGTAGCACTTATACAAAAATGTTTCCTTATCCCACAAATCAATAAAAATAAAGACTCTCTCTTCAGTTTTTGCTCATCTCCGTATCTGCTTTAACTACCTGCTAGGATTATAATTAGCAATATTATTAATTTCTCATTATGGGCAAGAGATAAACATTTTAACCCATAGAAGACCCCATTTCCAACCTCCAGAAATCTACATTCCTTCAGAAAGAGCATTTTACAATGACTGGAAAATGTCTAGCATGGTCAATATGTTAAGAATTCATAACATTCAAGCAAGGAGGATAGTGGGAAATCACAGTTTTCATTCAGATGCTCTGATATCTCATGTCCATGGAAATTAGTGCAGAATCTCAGGAAAAAAAATGTGAAATAACAGCAAATGAACAGTTTCCTGGTCCATTCTCCATTTCTAGAGAAAGCAATAACTAGGGGATGAATAGTGTAAGAGAATTTTGTTTCAGTTTTCTCCTTCAGATGGATTCATTCTACTGAGTGAGAGGCTGTCCATATTCCCTCTTGATCACTGGTCACTCTGAACTGTCATGTTACACTCTTGCCCTTTCTCACCCGGAAACGATGGTCTCTTTGCCAATAGGGAGAGGAACCCAACAACAGTTTCTTTCTCTTGTCGGTGCCCAGCTTTTTTGCAACTTAATCACAAAATCTAAAACAGCAATGCCACAGGGGGCTGCTTTTAAGGAAGAAATGTCCTTGTCTGTCCTTGAACAGACTCTCCAAAGCTGAGAGTAATATGTTAGGGTCACGCCAACCTGTAATGATGTTCACAGTTCCAACCAAACAAGATTTTATACTTGAGACAGAGTGTAAGGACTAGTTTCTGAGATCCATGTGGCTAAATGAACCCACACCTTTAAATGTCTTTAAAACACCACTTAGGCTGAAGTGGCTTGAGAAACAGCTACTAAAAAGTTGAAGAGGCAAAAAAAACATGTTTAGATTTCCATAATTATTTTACCCCTTTTCTCCCATATAAGCAGATAACGTGGCTTCTCAGACAGAAAAAAAAAAAAAACAAAGCTTTTAATCCCTGCTCTGTGTGCTCTGGATAGTACTGTGATAAACTTTGTAAGATTCATTCATTCATCCCACTGATATTTATCAAGTGTTTAGCTCATATGTTGAAGGTACTATCTAAAGCAGAGTGCAGGCCTCCGCACACAAAACAGGTCTATGCTTTGTAAAACCTCACGGTATGAGAGATAAGCAAGCTGCTCAGATATCTATGATTCAAGGTAATATATTGTAAGTGTCACTTCAAGGCCACAAATCAGTGTAAAGAAGTGAGGAATGACTCCTGGAGACAGTAGGAGAAAGCATGGTGGGGGATGCACCATTTTTATCTGGCCAGATACCATAGCAAACTCAAGACTTCTGAATCTAAGATAATTTTAAATAGAATAAAAGGTATGTTAGGAGAATTAAATCTTGAAGTGCTAATCTGGTATTGTGAAAATTTTAATCAGATAAACAAAATAAATGGCCTGGCGCACAGTGGGTGCTCTTTAAATGCTAATATCCTTCTGTCGACTTTTTTTCTTTTTTAATCCCCAGGGAAGTAGTTCTCAAGCTAGAGTGACCATTAGCACCACTTGGAGGGCTTGTTAAAACAGAAGGCTCAACCCAGCCCCAGAGTCTCCAATCCAGAAGGTCTGGGTTGGGCCCAATAATTTGCATGTGTAACTAGTTCCCAGATGCCGCTGTTGCTATTCTGGGGACCTCTGCCCTAGGGACAAGCCTAGGTGCTATGTGAATCTGATTCTGTGATCATTTTTCATATCAGAGATAGGTCCCAGCTTTTAAACAGTGCTTTTTAAAAAATGTTTTACTAAAGGAAAAGGGAAAAAAAAAAAAGTAACACCACTTTATATAGACCTGACCTTTCGGTAAGCCTGGGCAGAAACTTCCCATGTGGAGTAAATTAATCTCTTTCGTGCATACTTTGTGCTCTGGAAAAAGTAAAGCAGATTCTGTTCAACATTTACCAAATGCTTCTCCTCTTGCCGGTCCCTGAGCTAAGCCCATGAGAACTGGTCTCTGCCCTGAAAGAGCTTACAATGTGGTGAGATGGACAGCCCCGCAAACCAGTCACTAGAGTTCCGTGTGTTAAGTGCTAGGATGGAATATGATAAAACATTATAATCGACTGAGTACTATGGGAGGGTGAGAGAGGAGCAAACATAGGTTGGCGAGCTGCAGAGGAGGTGGATCACAAATGCTTTCCTAGTAAGATAACCCATGATTCGCTGAGCAGTGAAGGATGAATAGGAGTTTTTTGGGGGTTTTTTTCAGTATGCTTTTTGGTGAGGAAGATTGAACCTGAACTAACATCTGTTGCCAATCTTCCTCTTTTTTTTCTTTCTCCCCAAAGCCCCAGTACTTGGTTGTGTATCCTAGTTGTAGGTCTAATTCTTCTATGTGGGATGCTGCCACAGCATGGCTTGATGAGCAGTGGATAGGTCTGCACCCAGGATCAGAACTGGCAAACCCTGGGTCACTGAAGTGGAGCACGGGAACTTAACCTCTCGGCCATAGGGCTGGCCCCAGGGAGTTTTAAAATCAGAAGTGGAAGGGCATTCCAGGCCAAGGGAATAGCACAGTGGTGTCAAATATGCTTTGCCTGTCTAGGGCTGCGAATAGTTTTGTCCAACAACACCATATCACAAAGGTCTTGTGTGCTTTGCTAATGAGTTTGAACTTATGCTAAACACAAGAACATTTTAGAAAGATCACTCTGGCAGCTGCATATTAGAAGGGATTAGCCTGGAGGCAGGGTAACTGCTTGGGATATTTTTGTAGCAATAAAAGAAAGAAAATGTGAGATCTGCAGGAATTAACATTGAGGCAGTGGGGATAAAGGAGAAGAGAGGACTAGGGGAGATGCTAAAGAAGCAGACAATATAGGAATTGGGTCATTATAGAAACTGAAAGGGAGTGAGAGGGTGGAATCCACAAGAACTCCCATATTGCTGACTGGCATGAAAGAGCATCACTCACTGACACAAAGAATATAGGAGAAAGAACAGATGTGGAAGGGAAACTTCAGTTTAAGACATTGAAATTGATGTGACTATGTGTCATCCAAGCAGGTATGGCCATTATGCAGTTGAATACGTGGGCTCAGAGCACAGGAGAAAGGTCTTAAAACACAGGGCATATACGAGGTCACCCTGGAGAGTGCATAGAGTGAGCAGGTCCATTACCAGGCTGGTTATGGATAATATCTTCATTATAGGGAGACAGGCAATATCAGGAGGTTCCCCCCATTGCTGGGGTGGTCATTTGCAGTGTGCAGTGCATAAACTCATAGTCTGTCCTTATGCTGACCTTTTGTTCATTCCCATGTTTAGTACACCGAAGAACAAAGGAGACACGGTAAGTCAAAGTCCTTTGCGTACTACAAAGCAATACACAAAATACAAGGGAAGACAGGAGAAGAGGAGAAAAGATGACAATGGACAAGTTTCTCGGGGCTTAGCCAAGGAGGAGCATGCTGAATCTAGTTCTCTCCAGTCCTGGTCAATTGGACATGCTCCAGTCCCTTATATGTTTTGCACGAAAGTACATTTTTCTTTTTCAGGACATGTCATGCCTGTGGCTCACCTCTACCTTTGCTGACCCACAGGTTTGGACAATCTAGAACGGGTAGCATGAATTACTGTGGAGCTCTAAAGTCATGCTGCTGAGAGAGGAGCAGCTGTCTCCTGTAGCTCCCCATGCAGAGCGGGAGGTGTTGTAACCCACAGCATGTCTGTGTCCCTGGGGGAAGCAGGCATTTTATAATGGCGGTTTTTCTGCATCTCAAAAGAGTCATACAGAAAATGGTAACTGCAATAGCTCATTTCCTTATTTGAGCGAGTGCTTTATCAAATATAATATTTTATTCGTGCTGTTTTACCCTGGGATCAGTTCAAGTCTAAATGAATCTGTCATGGATAAAATATATTTATAAATGGATCCATATAGAGATAGAGCTCTGCACAGCCATTAACAGACTCACACACAATGATTCTTTCATTCCAGGTGTGAACTGTTGAGCTATTTCGCCCAGTTCAGACCCCGGTCGAGAGCTTTCAAACTAATTTTGGAAAGCAGACACTGTGTAGCTGGTAGGTGGAGTAAAAGGAAAACAGAAAAATTAGTATGCATGCCACTTTAACTGGTCTTGTATTTCTCCTGGAAAGGCAGTGATAGTCTAAAATTATTTAATTTTTTTAAACAAGACTTTAGAAGCAGGCAATGAATCGCCAGTAATTTCCCCACCTTCACTCATAGTAATTTGTTTCCTGCCAAGTGAAAACTTATGGATCTTGAAACTGTTATTGAATTCGTTCTTTCTCCTGACCTGTACAATGCCAAGATTCATTTCTTTTTTTCTTACTTCAGTTTTTACTATTCTGCTTGGTTTGTTCCATTTGTGTATCCTCTACTTTTCAATTTCTTCCTAAGAGGTCAAGGATGATTTCATGGAATTATGAAAATTTGTAGTTGAAAGGGATCTTAGTACATCAGTAATATTCCTGACAGATGGTCAAGTGTGTCTGAGCTTGAACTCTCCTTATGACAGAGGACTCACTGCCTTTCACTAAGCTATTTCATTACTTAAAGACAACCTCACCATACAACGCTCAGGGTCCATCTCCATTTGAAACATGAACTGGAACACTGTATTGGGTCATAATGATGAGTGGTAGTTAGAAGTCCCTTCCCTCTGGTGTAATTTGTGACTTGGTTTAATTGATCTACATAATATTATTCTGTGGAATAAACCTCTCTCATTTAGCACATACATTTCCCACTTGCAACTGTGAGCTCCCAGAGGGATAAGTACTTTATCTTCACTTCCATATCCCCAACACCTGGCATACCATTGATACATTATATGAAGTCAGCACATCAATTTCATTCTCAGGTGAAGGAACTAAAGTTTGCAATGGTAGTTCCAAACGTAGTGAGTACATTATGTAAGAAACAAAGAAATTAAAATGAAAATCAGTGTACTTACTATTTGCAGCTTTTCAAATGATGCATACTCAGGAATTTTGTTTTGAAAGGTATCACAAAACCGAACATTCAACATAGTTATCACTGGGGGAAATATTCAAAATATTTAACAACCCAAAAGAAGATGGTGGGAGCCACAGTTCCCACAAGTAGCCATCTGAGGGAGATTCCAGTGGAATATCAGGCAACAGAGGACAGCCACAGCTGGGGCAGGGTGGGGGAGGGCAGGTGGCAGATGGGACACTGAGCATTCGTCCAAAGGGTGCTGGTCTTGCTGCCAGGGGTGCATATTCCTGATGGGCTTCAGGTCTGCTCTGGCTGCGGAAGGAGAAGCAAATAGGGGCGGAGCTCTCATGCAGCAGCTGCAGAGGGCTGGCTGGGGTAGCACCCAGTGGTATCTACCCAGGGTTCCCTGGGGTGTGGGCTCACAGGGTGGTAGGAGGCACTGGTTGGGGGAAAAGGAGCAACAGCTTTTACCCATGTTCACAGCTGAATTAGCAACCCTGGTTATCAAAAATATCAAAATCTGCCTTTGAATTTTTTGGATATCAAGTTTTGCAGTGAAGTAGAATGGATCCCCAGTTTAAGACCCTCTGATCTACTGAAAAAACAAACTACCACCACAACAAAACAAATCAGAACTTAAAAGCAAAAAATGACCGTGTGTATGTATCTGGACCGGGCAGTGATCATTATGAAGGCATTCTCCACTGCGCAAGACGATTCACAACAAAATTCTTTGCACTCGAACCATTTGAGTGGATTTAAATTCTTTTTCAATCTGAAAATTGGTTTCAAACACGACTTTTCAAGGACATATCTATTCGGTAGAACAAAGCACACTGAATTCCACCCTCATAGACCAGGCCAGGTCAGTTCTTCAAAATCAAAGCAGAGATGAATTTGCAGCCATTTTTCTAATTTTTTACTATTTTTTAAAGCTCCTTCTATTTAAATACTCTCTCCATCTTAATGTTAGATTAGAAGATACACTTTTTGCCTGAAATATTCATTTCAATTGCACAGAAAAAAAGAGATATCTTGGTTTAAATAAAGCAGAAAATTCTGCTTTGACAAGACAGCCAAGGTCAGATACTATCTTCCTACAATCTTTAATCATGTTGAATTTTATAATTCCTATCTAAATGAACTAAAAAGTTTTATACATTTCAGAGGTAACTGTAACTTCCCTCATGAATTAGTAAATAACCTTCACAAATTGGAATGTAAACTCAGTCATCCCCCTTCTTCCTCCCTCCCCTTTTCACTTCAACCTTAAAGTATACACTTGCAAAATTTCTTCCTCTTATATTCTCCTTTAAAGGCCAGTTTCTAGCAGACAATTCAACTAACTGCTGTATTTTTCCATATATGATGCCAGGGAATTGAAACAAGTGAGATAGTTTCTTATATGATATAATTGTTTCCACTAAAAACTCAGGAAAGCAGGAACCAATCCATCAACAAGGGCAAACAAAAGATTGTGTAATGCACAAACTTTAACTTTTGATCACTTAGAAAATTCAAAGCTAAATAAGCCATAAACTAAAGAGATGGTAACTGTCAAGGTGTAGGTCTTTCTCTTCTTTGTTCACTACAGAATTGTTAAACTTCGTTTTCTCTATTCCCCTTGCTGTCCAACAACAGAATCTGTAATCACAGTCCTCTTTATCTATTTTAATCCCACATCAGCTTTTTAACCAGAATTTAAGTAGGGGCATTCATTTTTTGTAGATGTGTGAGTTTAGTATCATTTTCTACGATATCTACCAGAGTACTTGCTATGCGTAATAAATAGAAAGGGAATATCAAGATGCCCTTATACCAATGAAAACAAAATGCAGGGGCTGTGTGCTGTAATCTGTATTTTCTCCAAAGGCAAAAAATAACACTCATAAATGATTCCTTTTGTCCTCAAAAAACCAAAAACTACTGAGTTTGAGTTCCTACCTGGAGAAGTCATTAAAAAGGTGAGACGTGTGGTTGAAGCCCACCATTTAAGAAGCTGGAAGAGGCACACGTTGACTCATGAACCTACTAGAACAATGAACATTGGTCTTCTATGTTCCAAAATTCAGTTGGATTCACAAGAGTTGCCAATCATTCTTGATTGAGCTGTTATATACTAGTGATTTACTCCTGCTTTCTTTTACATTTTCAGTATCTTCTCCACTTGTTCATTTACTCCTGCCTAAAAATGTACTCGTTATTCCAACCTAAAAAAAAAAGAAAAATGAGATTCTGATATTTAACTCCCGTCCTTGGGACTACCTTCTTCTTTACACCGTCAAAATTTTTGAAAGAATTCTTTACAAACGGTGTCTCTACTTTCTTGTCTCCTGCTCAATCTGTAATTGTCTTCCATTCTCAAAACTTTACGGAAAGTACTTGTTACTTTGCTCTCTAGATGATCATGTATATCCTTGTAACTATCACACTTTTCTTTCTGTCCTCATCCTCTGACATCTCTCTGCAGCATCTGATACTATATAATATCACTTTCATTCTTAACACTGCTTTCTCCTTTGCCTACTAGTCAAAAGGAAAGCCATCTTTCCACCCATATCCTCAAAATGTAGGCATTTCCTCATGGGTAACACTTTCAGTTTGTCTACTTAGCAAGATAATCTTCCACCCCCACAAATTTCATCCTCAAAGACATGCATATAGCTTTTAAAACACTGTCCCTGCATATGAATCCTCTCCAGAGACCTGGACCCATATTTTAACTGCCCAATAAATATTTCTGCCTGCCTACTTCACCTGCTAATAACTCTAACTCCACACATTCCATATCAAACATCACCATCTTTAGCCTGTTTTTCCTCCTGTTCTCCTTACTTCTTTTAAGGGTTTCACCTTTCCAGGTGAATGATGGTTTCTTCTCTTTGGTCCTCAACACTGAACTGATAAGCCATTTTCCAAAGGTGAGATTTGGAAATATAACAGTGACTCTAAGAGGGATCTGAACGCATCCTTATGACTGCAATAGCTATTCTGGGCTTTGAGGGACAACACCAGTGTGATGGTGCTAAAGTAAGTACTTGTGACACCATTTAGTTCAGCTTAAAAACAGTTTTTGAGCTCTGATTATGTAGGACTAGGACTCTGTTAGCAATGCAGCCTTAGTTTTCCAGGAATATTAGCCCTCACAGTAGTGGAACTGATGGAAGAATGATACGAGTTTGGATCAGCATCTTATCTTTCTGGAAAAATCTCCGTGAATATAATATACATCCCTGAAGAATCAATCTCTTGAGTTACCCTAACCCATTATTTTATAATAATAATAGTAAACATTTACTCCGAACCTGTAATATGCCAGGCACTGTTTAAGCACTTGAAAAATATTTTCTCTGTTAATCGTCATCACCAGCCTATGAGGTACCCATCATTAAATACCGAATGGTGCCAAAAATGGCTGCACGGAGCTGTGCAGTGCACAGTCTATGCAACCATATCTCGTGGCCCTGACAATGCCCATTTTGTAAATGAAGATATTCAACCACAGAGAGAGGCTAAGGAGCTTGTCCAAAGTCACACAGCTGCTAAGCCGGTACGGAGTTAGGATTTAAACAATATAAACCAACATTCTGACACCTAATTCTCTGCTTAACCAATACACCAAACCACCCCTGCTCATATTTCTCTCTCTCTTTTTTTTTTTTTAAAGATTTTATTTTTTCCTTTTTCTCCCCAAAGCCCCCTGGTGCATAGTTGTATATTCTTCGCTGTGGGTCCTTCTAGTTGTGGCATGTGGGACGCCGTCTCAGTGTGGTTTGATGAGCTGTGCCACGTCCGTGCCCAGGATTAGAACCAACGAACACTGGGCCGCCTGCAGCAGAGCGCGCGAACTTAACCACTCGGCCACGGGGCCAGCCCCTGCTCATATTTATCTTACAGTACATATCACAAATATTTGCTTTCATGCTTGTCTCCTCACTTGAAATGTGAATCCTACCAGGGGAAGAAGAGTTTTAACTTCTTAACCTGTTATTCTTAGCATATAAAAAGGGCCTAGAAACTGGCATTCAATAAATTGTAGCTAACATCATTCATTTTTATCATTTTTATTACAGATTGTCACAAAGTAAGCTATTAATTAATGTTTATTGAATAAATGACTATGCTAATTCCTCAGTGTGTCACAATGAGTATACAGATGACCTGGTCTCAAGAAAAATAAGTATCTGGTAAGGATGGTAAATAATCTTTGTTCCATATAAGCTTACTAATTATTTTCTGGGACAGAAATTCATTCAACCATTCCAACATGGAACTAAGCAATTTAAATATATTTTTACGTGGCTAGCCTATCAGCCAATGATCTCAATGTGGCCCCCAAATTTTGCAGCCACAGATAATTGTATACTTTAGAACCAAAAAAAAAAGAAAGAAAGTAACAATGTATTCACAAGAGACAGCAGCCTGATGGACCACTCCAGGGATGAAAATGAATTGACATAAATGGAGATATTGTGCAAAGAAGTCAGCAGCTAGCACTTATCAGATCAGAAAAAGAAAAGATGTTAGCTGAGCTTGCAAGAATAAAGATTATTGCCATCAGATAGTTTCATAAAGGAGACCCCCGACAACCTGTTATTACAAGAGTATTACACCACGGGAGAAAGTGAAAAGCAACAGCTCTCTTAAATGTATTTGATTAACAACATCTGTTAAAATTCTCTTTAACAAATGACCACAGTCAGAAATATATATGTCCTAAAGAGAGGCTATTGGTAGCTAAGAGGCCCTTTGGGGGAAATTCATCTGATGAAAACCCTCTGGAGAATGTTAGAGGGATTATGTGAATGCATATGTCTACTTCCATCCTTGGATGGGATAAATTCTTTAAAGCAAAACGAAATTCAACATTTGATGACTTTCCAGTGGCCAGTGCCTTACCAGTGGTCTCTTGACCAGAACTGGCAATCTGAAGTAAAAATACATTAAGGAAATTTAATTTGGGGCTGGCCCGTGGCCGAGTGGTTAAGTTCAAGGGCTCTGCTTTGGCGGTTCGGGGTTTCGCTTGTTT